>NC_135719.1:30799120-31135208 GCF_964656455.1 Halichoerus grypus | reverse complement strand
TTCAAGCATTAGAAGTATAAAAATGAATGATCCAGAGTCTGGACTGGCAGGTTTGGGCCAAGTTGTGTATAGTTTGATCTGAAATGTTTGGAAGATTTAGTTTTATTCTGAAAGCAACTAAAAGTCAACAAATGAAGAATTGGGGGTAGTGTTGGAATATGGGAGATTTCTGAGATAGAATTTGTAGCACTGGGTGAACAATTTGCTGTACTGGGAAAGAGGGGGGGCCTTCTCTTTAGAATGTGACTAGGCGAATGGACTGATAGAGCCATTATTATCTCACAAGGTTTTTCTTAATATGTGTGCTAAATCTTGCTCATGCCTCAGAGCTTAGTTTATATGTCACTTCATGAAGAATGCCTTTCCTGTTTTCCCAGATTGTCAGAACTCTGTATAAACTTACCATATCCTGTGTTTCTCTCTCATAACACTGAATTATACATTGCAAATGCATAATTTACTGTGGTTTTTTATTATTTGTACCCATTTTGCTTATTACATGAGGACAAGAGATTATGTCTAATTTCTTTAACTGTGTTTTTTTTTTTTTTTAAGATTTTATTTATTTATTTGACAGAGAGAGACAGCGAGAGAGGGAACACAAGCAGGGGGAGTGGGAGAGGGAGAAGCAGGCTTCCTGCGGAGCAGGGAGCCCGATGTGGGGCTCGATCCCAGGACCCTGGGACCATGACCTGAGCCGAAGGCAGTCGCTTAACCAACTGAGCCACCCAGGCGCCCCTTTAACTGTGTTTTTATCCACTTCATAGGCACTCAAAATCTATTACACTTTTTTAATTGAGATATAATTGATGTATAACATTGTATTAGTTTCAGCTAGTAGACATTTTTTGAATGAATGAATAAGAATTTGAAGGTTAACAGGTATCAACCCGCATAGTGGTTAGGCTAAATAAAAATGAGAGGGAGAAAATAAAGAATGGCAACAATTTTTTCAGTCTGTAACTAGAAGAACAGCTAGATGGGGCACATTTAAGTTGGGAGTGAGTTTTTTGGGAAATAATTGAGTTTGATTTTAGATGCTAATGATAACATCAAGTGTATGTGTACCATTGGTAATTGAGAGTAGCAGACTTACAACTCAAGTTAAAGACTTAAAGATGTAGAGTTAAGGATCCTAAGTATAGAGGTGCTATAGAAATGGATGGAATTGCACGGATAATTAATTTAGGTTAAGAAAAGGGACTAGTGCAAGAAACTTGAGTGACCAAGAATGAGAGCTAGGAAGATGAATTAACAGAAGGCCTAGTTGCTGTCAGAGGTAGAATGTAGGTAGGTACAGCATTATGGAAGTGAGAAGAGGTGAGGAACGATTAGTAGAGTGAAATGCTACAGAAATAAAGTAGGATTAGGGGCCACAGGATTTAGAATACACAGGAAAGATGATGACTTCTGTAAGAAAAATGTCAGTAAGTGGAAGGTATTGTATATCAGCAGCTGAGCTAATGGTTTTTAGGTCTTTCAGCAGTTGAAGGAAAATAAGGAGCCAGTACTCACCGGTTAATGGAGTTGAGGGGATTATGTGGGGAGTACTATATGAAAGCAGTATTTAAACATTTTAGCCTAACTATAGAATGGATGAGAATAGTCTTTGATCAGTTGTGAAATTTATAAATGTACAAAACTTAAAAGAGTTTCAAGAAGAAGCTTTACCCATAAATTTAAGAGATAACCATGGTGCACAGGAGAAGGGAAGTGCTGAGGGAACGCAACAAAAAAGTGATAGAAAAGGTAGTCTGTGAAATTAAGGTTTGACCTAGGTTTAGAAGGAGGTGAAGGAAATAGGCTATTGGAGAGGAGATGCAGCACATACCAGATGTAGTAATAATAATATAGACATGTATATATGTGTTGTGTATATATAGAGTGAGATTTGGAAGAGATGAAGCACATACCAGATGTAGTAATAATAATATAGAGACATGTATATATGTGTTGTGTATATATAGAGTGAGATTGGGAAGATGGACCATTTTAAGAATAATGAAAATGTTAGAGGGGCAGATGAATGTAGACCAATAAAGGCATATCTTACTAGATTTCATTTTTTATTCTTAGATTATTATTAGACTGAGCCCTCTGTTGGAGAGGGACACAGATATAAATAAAGGCACTAGATCTGGTATTAGGGTGCTAATGGTAAATTTGCAAAGATAATACCTAACATTTCTGGTTCTTAAGGTTTGTCTTGCTTATCCTATATCATTCTAGATTTGGTATATTTCCCTGTTTTTATGTGTTCCTAATCTTCTAAGGCAAGGTTTCTCAAATTGGGATCTGTGCATTGCCTGAAATGTATGTTAAAAATACACATTCATGTACCCCCACTTTATGCACTGAATCACAGTCTTTGAAAGTAGAGATCAGGTATTCATTTTTTACAGATTTTCCCAGCTGATTCTATTATTGAATAGATTGAGACCTTGGTCCTCTAAGGTTTTAAAACTTGGTTAATTAAAAAAATATGTATATGCTGAGCATTCATTTTTCTACCATCAACCTGTAGGGCACTGGGTGGGTTTCTTAATCTTTGGGAGTTGGTTTCTTCATATATGATGAAAGGAAATGGGTTAAAAGATTGCAGTTCTTATTCCCCTGAGAAATGCTCCTATCATATACAAATGAGTTAAGAATTTACAGTGATTATTTGGGTGCATGCTTCAAGCTCAGAATTTGGTTTTTGGTGAGTTTAGTTTCGATAGAAATGTTAAATATTTTATTTAAGAAATAGTCATTGCTACCATGTATTGAGCTCCTGTTATGTGACAGGAAGCATTGTCCTACATACTGTGAAAACATTTTCTCTAAAACTCAAAATTACCTGACGCCTGAGACTCAGAGACGAAAGACCTGCCTGAGGCTGCTAATCTAGGAGGTAGTGGACAGGTGCCTGTAAAATGTACCTAACATAGCAGGTGCTTAGCATAGAGAATTTAATTAAAAGCTAAATTGTTATAGGTTATCTGAAGGAATTAGAGGCATATAGTCAAACAGTTTTCATACATTTTCAGCCCTTTTGGAAGAAGGGAAGAGTAAAGAAATGGCAAGCTCTAAGCCCTGTGGATGAATATGGGAAACGTGGCTCTGCCAGCTGAAAGCACTGAGGCAACAGGGCCTGTCTGACCACCCTTGCATGCATCCTGGCAACAGCATTAGGGACACTTGTCTGTTCATATGTTTTTGGATATTCATAAATATTAACAAAATGAATTTCCTTTTAATGAATTTTGGGGGAAAATTTCTTTTGAGTTTATCCAGTTGTTATGTGAAAAGAATTGAGTGAGGTGTTTTATATTTTAGGTTAAAAATCTGTAAGAACCTGATTTTAGAATTCACCAGCTCCTCAGAAGTTTGGCGAAATATGGTATGTTTCTGTTTTTATTTTTTGGAATTCAAAATTGCATGTATATCTTAATGTCATAGTTAGAATATAATGACAAACATTTTCAGCAAATTTGAGTGCTTGCCATTTTTAAAGCAATGTGCAAGGTACTAAATCACTGTGCTGCCAGGTAGACTATGAGGGACATAAGTGGGATTCTGAAAGAAATCAGAAGAGGTTAGTGTGTTATGAGAAGTGAAATCTTATGCATGAGAAGATTGGACGGGGCAGGTTTGGCTGTTAGACTATATGAGTTAATAATAGCTTCCATTTGTTGAGCTCTTACTATGTGCCAGGCACTATTCTGAGCAATTTTATATGTTGGTTTGTTCATCCTCAGGACAGTCCTCTGAAAAAGACACTATTGTAGTCTTAGTTCTCCCTATGAATGAAATGAGGCTCAGAATGGTTAAGGAACTTGCCCAAGAGTTGCCATCTAGTAAGTGACCAAACAGGGACTTGAATCCAGATTGGCTCTGGAGCTTGTTTGTGCTCTGTTGAGCACTGGACCTCATAAAAAAGGAGACTAGTAGAGAGAACTTGACTCAGTAATTTTCAAAATACATGTAGCTCTTCAATGAATTAATTTACTTCAGTTGATTAGTTAAGAGGTATTTTAACTTACGTTGACAGATTAGAAAGTTAGACTTCTTTGGATCTTCTTAATCTATATACACATTTAGTATTATGAGAGAGAACCCAAGAGGGAACATGGTTCATTTCAGGGACGCCGTTGCCTCTTCCTCATGTGGCCTCAGGAATGTCCTAGGCTCTTATTAGGAGACATGTAGCTATGATAGGGAAATTGTATTATTTCTTCCAGGGATTATAAGTCCCATTTATTGAAGTCACCTAAAGTTATTTATATATATTAAGGCCAGCCCTCACCTTTATTTGAATTTGAAGCCCAAGTTTATAGGCTGCTGCAGAGGTATGGGCCTAAGCACTGATATTTCAAGTCTTCTCTTCATATTCTCAGATACCTTACTATTTTATATTGAGTTTTAGGTCCATGCTGGTAACCACCTTCTGTAGTTGTCTCTTGTCACTTTGAAGTGACTATCAAAGGGTGTTTTATTTTATTTAGTTAACTGTCAAGGGTATTTTTTTCTCCCTCTTAATTTTGTCATTTTTCCTTAGTTCACTTTTCAGATTTGGCCTGGATATACAGTTTGGTAGGGAAATAATTAAGGGGAAAACTAGCTGCACAAAATGAGTTCTCAATACTGGGATATTTCAGATGTATATCTTTGCCAGAATTATATAGGATTAGGATGTCTGATAAATTTGAACCATGACAATCAAGAAAGTTCAGCTAAGGCCACGTAAGGGAATCAAAAGATACTAGGTTGAGGGAGGAGGACGTATTTTTATATTTTGCCAATCTCTTCATGAAATTGAGTATTAGTGGATTTATGGCTGAGAAAGAATAGAAAAGATTTTCATGAAGTACCCAAGATGTTTGGGCTAATGTTAGATTACCTTACTTAAATATAGAATAAGTAGGACTAGACTTTGTGTGTGTGTGTGTGTGTGTGTGTATGTATATAATTATTTATTAAGCATTTGACTACTTGGAAAACCCTATGACTGTTAGTCTCATTTAAACAATTGCCATATTCTAAATCTTTGCTCCATTACATATACATAACTTATGAAACTCTCCTATAGTAAAACTAAGACCAAAAAATTCTAACCCTGGATAGGAAATCGGTAAGTTTGAGTTTTAATCTTAGCTTCTGCACTAATTCTAAAATCTTGGGCAAGTCAATTAATCACTCTAAGTCTGCTTAGTTTGTTTTTTGTTTGTTTGTTTTCTTAAATTCTTACTGTAGTATCTGCCCTGATTAGGTAGAGCCAAAGTTGTCATGAGGCTCAAGCAAGATACTGTTGACCAAAATGCATTGTAAACTGTAACACTCCATAAAAGTACAAGAGATTATCACCAAATTTTCTCAAGAGAAGAGATCATTTAAGGGGAAAAAATAATGCTGGAAAATAGTCCTTAAAAGCATTTCTATAATAATTACTCTTCTGATGAATGTTGCATTGACACCTAATTTGAAGCTTTGAAGATTATTTTTTGAACGATGGATTGGATTTATATATTAAAGTGTTCTAACTAAAGATTTGTTTAATTTGTTAGAGTTATTAAACCTACGCTCAGATCAAGTTAGCAGCTAGACTGGTGTGACAACCTGTTTTTAATCAGTGACTCAAAGCTGTGATCACCCTGATGTCACCGAATGGCCACAGCTTGTAAAAGGTAATTTTGAATGTTATTTTACAGCCTTTAAAAGGCTGTTATTGTAAAGTAAAATACGTGCTGTAAAAAATGAAGAAAATGTATAGTTGGCAGGAATAATGTGAATAGTTTACCTAAGTGTTAATGCGCTTCTCCATTAAATATCCTTCCTAAAATATTTTATGCTTTTTCCCCCCAGTTCTGTGTGTATAAGTAAACAGGAAGGTATTTCTCAAAAATTTCAAGTTTTTAAATAAACATGTTATTATGAACATTATAAAAACTATGAAAAAATTCTCAGTGTGCATTTTATGTGGTGAGAGTTTTAACTAAAATGCTTCTCTAGAAATTTTTACAACTTTAATAAAACTGGTGTAATTTTCTTTCCTAAAGAGTTGCAGTGGAGGTAAAAGGAGTGACTTGCAGGCTGGACAAGCTGCACCCATTATTATTGGAAATGAGCCTCCATTTGAATGTTCTGGCTCATGCTGCAGTATTTAGATTAGGAGGCATTTTGTGATCACTTTTCTGTGATCCAAATCAAGACCCTAAAATAGAGGCTTCCAATACTTACTTTTTATTTTCTAATATTACTTACTATTTGTTTTAAAATTTTTTTTCTGGTTTGTTATTGTGACAAGTTTTAGGTTAACCTGAGTCAGTACTTTTTTTTTTTCCTCTTTGGTTATATCCTGGATTTGGTAAATTTATGAACATGTACTAGATCCTTACTTCCCAAAACTCAACAGTGATGAATAAAGAGACTCTTTAGTGGCCAAAGTAAAGCTTTGAAACAATTGGTAGATGTTACATAATTTCATAGTTTTGGAAATGAATGCTAACTTCAGGATATTTTTTGGTAAGTTATTTACAGTATTACAGAAATATAAGCAGAATGACTAGAAATTTATTCAGACATGTACTATTACTTATAACCGCCAGAAAAGTGTTTGTTTTTTGTATATTCACTTTTCTTTTAATTAAAAACAATTTCCATTTTGAGTAGAAAACAGCTTGGGCTAATAACCATGTTTATGAGACCCAGGATAGACCTGTTTTAGGGTAATACTCTTTCATTCCTTCCTTATTCTTTTGTCCTTCTGTTAGACTGAATTGGTTTAATTACTTGGTTTGACAAATAAATGTTTTTTTGTAGCTCACTTGAATATATGTTAATATTAAATGGTAATCCACTATACTTATAATAATTTGGTGACAGTTTGATGCTAATGTTTACATATTCTCTTGTTTAGGGAACAGAAATTGGAAAACAGTGTAGTTACCTTTTGATGATGTATTTAACTTCTATCCCATTTCTCAAAACTTTGTAGCCGTTATATATTGTGCTTCTAAGACTCGGATTTGTTTTCCCTCTGCTTGTGTCTTACCTTTTTGCAGTAGTATTTTAATTTTCCTGTCATTGTGTCCTCATTTTTTTTCCCTCTCTCTTTCTCTATCCCTGTTAATTTTGAAAGTTTTGCCGCCTGCGTGTTTGAAAGCTTCTAATCTGCCTCTCTTCCCTTAGTGCCAGCAGGTTTATTTTTTGTTTTGCAAGCCTGCTCTGCCTCCTTACAGTATGACATCTGATGCTGGAGGGTCGCACTTTCAAAAATGAGTCAGCTGGTACATGGGGTTATCATCAGTTTTTAGCTCTTCTGTCTGAGACATACAAACAAGTTTGGAAGCAATCTTGGGGTACTTACCCACAAGGCTGGTGGAGACCAGGTGTGTCACAAAGGTGATTTGCTTGCTCCCTGGGGGAGAGGGTGGAGTGAAATTTTTGCATTTGTGTCAGTGCCAAGTCACTGCCACCTCCAGCATGCCCCAATTTTTGGTTCTAATATAACTTTGTGCAAAATTGAAAATGTAAATATACTGCAAAGAGGATCTAAAATATTTGAGCTGCTGGAGTCTCTCTCTCTCTTTTTCTTTTTCTTTTTTTTTTTTTTGCATTCTTGTCCTTGGACTCTAAATGAACTGCAGTGAGGGGTAATTTTGAAAGTCTAATAAAGAAGTAAGATTTTTAAAAGCTAAGAAATGTGGAGAACAGTTTGTTTCTTTTTTTTTCTTTCTTTTTTTTTTTTTTTTGCTGGTGGCTCTGATTTTAAGATTCTTTTGTTAAAGTTGTTCACAATTAGAAGTCTCAAGTCAGTGATAAATTTACAGATCAGGTCATTGTAATGTCATTTGGAAAATTTAGTTTTTGATCTCTAAAAAAATTTTTGAGAATTTGAGTGTTAGCAATCAAGATTATGTTGATTTAACTTAGTATACATTGACCAGTGCTGTTTATAAAACTGAATAGGGTAACAGGAATTTATTTTTTTTAACGGCATGGTAGGAATAGGCAAAATTCATTCATACCCCAAAATGAAAGTAAGACTTTTTAATGTCATAGAATTTTGAATATTTCTATGCAAGATAGTAATAGTATATTAAAAAATAATAGAAAACAACTGGCAACTATTTATAACTGAAATCAGTTCACAGTTATCCATAGTAAAATTTTAATACCCCAGCTTGGTACACTTTTGATAGGTAATGCATTTTGCCAGTATATTTTCAGGGAAGGTTAATTTCATTGTTGAACCAAGATAATCGTGATTAGAATGGTAAATCTGACTTAAAGTGTCTCAAAATTCACTAAGGCTATTAGATTAAAATTTGAATTATCTAGAGCAGAAGTTAGCAAACTTTTTCTCAATGGGCCGGATAATAAATACTTTAGGCTTTGTGGGGCATATATCTCTTGTCAGTTTCTCACCTCTGCTCTTGCAGTGTCAAAGCAGCCATGGACAATGTATGTAAATGAATGAATTGTGGCTGTATTCCAATACAAAAATAGGTGCCTGACCCAGGCCTTAGTTTGTTGTCCCAGGAAATAGTTTGCTGACCCCTGATCTAAATATAGTTTGGGACTGTGAATACCAGTGAATACTTTTGATATTTTGGATAACCAATAGTTGGCTGTAGAAAGTTTCATAGTTGTATGTTTTTATTATAAATATTTGACTTTGTGAATAATTATGATTTATTATACATTTTACTCCTTTGTATGTTGGTATCTAAATAGTGTTTACAGTTTCCTTTCCTTAAAAAAATGCACTGACTTTTTTATTAGTCCAGCTTTTATAATAAACGTGTTGAATGGCAATCTGATTTGATCACTTTTTTCTTCTGTTAAAATCTTTAGTTACTTTTAAAACTGTTAACGATTAAATCTTGTTTTCAAATTTGTCTACTAATATAACATGTCTGCCCATTTTTGGAATATGGAATGTTTTGCTTAACTTTCCTCAATTGCATTTTACAGATCGCCAGGAGAACCTCAGTCTGACGACATCGAAGCTAGCCGAATGTAAGTGTAACTTGGTTGCGGCTGTGCTGTCTTTTAAGTTACCCTAGATTGCTTTAAAGGTATTAAATTATTTGAAAATTATTTCTAGTTATGAGAAAGTAATACATTAAAAAATGGGAGAGAGGAGCGTGCCTACTATTTTTCCTACCAAATAAATACCTCTGAACTTTGGTACCATGTCACTAGATTTCTACTTTTAGGTAGATAGTTGTATACTCCTGCATTATAATGTGTTTTTGGTTACCTGGCAGTTGTGTGGAAATAGAGAGGGGAAAGAGTTCAGGTTAACAATCATTTATTAAATACTCACTATTCAGCTGGTGATGTGTTGTGGATACAGAGATGCGTAATAATTAGTTCCTAACCCACAGAATTTTATAGTCTATTCAGTGTGAAAGAGAAACAAATCTTTAGTCAACTGTGGTAGAAGGATACCCAGGATGCAGCAGGAACATAAAGGAGTACTGGGTTACCTGGGTATACAGTAGGAACCTAATCCATGTGGCAGGGAAGTAGGGGTGGCCAGGGTAGGCCAAATTAAATCCAGTGTAACTGGGAGTTAGTGGAAGGCATCAGCAGGGTTGTTCTAGGCAGAAGTATGGGTGAAGTTATAAAGCGGCATAGTGAGCATAGGGAACAGTAGGCAGTTGAGGATTTTTAGATCATAAACTAACTGAAAGGCAGGAAAATGAAGGAGGTAAGACTTGAGAGAAAGGGCTAGAGCCTTGCATGGTATGTGAAGGACCTAGGCCTGTCTCTTTGGTATTTGGGAGTCAATAAAGAATTTGCTGAGGAAGGAGTAGTAACCTTGTTAGACATAAAATTTTAATAGTTTTGGCAGGAGAGAAACAGAATTGAAGAGAAGTGTGTGGTGGTAGGGTGACCAGGGCTTCAGCAGTTCAGTCAATAAAAGCCTTAAAAAGGACAGTGACAGAATAGGAATTCAAGATAACGTTCTCTGGATGTGTAAGAAAAATATTTGGAAAGTGAAATAGGTAAGACTTCAGTATTGGTTTTAAGAAATTAAGAAGTTTAAGGTAATGGGAAGGTGGTAATTATTGAAGGAAGTTTTTTGAGGTAGTAAGGGTTGGAATGAAGAATATAGGTAAAGGGATTGCTCTGGAGTAAGAGCAAAGAGCCCATCTTGTGAAACTAGAAGGAGGTAAAGATGGATATGTGATGTTAACTGTGTTTGTAGGTGAGAATGGGGACATCAAGGTCATTTTTACCTGCAGTATTTTCTCAGTAAATTCGTTTAGGTCTGTTACACCACTGTTTCTGTCTCCTTTGAGATGATACTAGATACTTCTTGAAAAAGAGGTTCAATTGTTAAGTTTGGAAACTGCAGAGTTAAACAGGTTTTTTTACTGAAAACAGTGGAAATATACTTTGAAGTGCTTATAAACATTGTGAATCTCCAAGAAGGGACTTTAAGATGTATTTTTCAAATTTATGTGTCTATGTAACTTTTTTTTTCTAAAAATTTTTTTGTGGTAAAATAGCACGTAACAAAGTTGACCATCTTTATTATTTTTAACCGTGTAATTGAGTTACGTTAATATTGTTGTGCAGCCATTGTCGCCATCATCTCTACAACTCTTCATCTTGCAATACTGGAACTATTCCCCCTTCAACCTATCCTCTGGCAACCATCATTTTACTTTCTAGGTCTATGATTTTGACTGCTCTGTCCCCTATAAATGGAATCATTTATATTTGTCTTTTTGTGATGGGTTATTTCATTTAGCATAATGTCCTCAAGGTTCATCCACATTGTCGCATATGTCAGAATTTTCTTCCTTTTTATGGCTGAATAATATTCTTTTGTGTGTGTGTATGGCATTTTGTTTATCCTTTCACCCATCGATGGACACTTGGGATTTCTTTCATGTTTTTGCTATAATGAATAATGCTGCCATGAACATGGTATCTCTTTGAGACCCTGCTTTCATTTCTTTGGGTATATACCCACAAGTGGGATTGCTGGATCATATGATAATTCTTTGTTTAATTTTTTTGAGGAACCTCCGTACTGTTTTCCACAGTGACTGTGCCATTTTACATTCCAGCCAAGGGTTATAATTTTTCCACATTCTCGTCAGTACTTGTAATTATCTGTTTTTGATAGTTGCCATCCTGATGAAGTGATTTTTTTAATTATAGCTTTGTGACCATGTAACTTCTTAAGAAATATGTTTTAATAGTATTTTGTGGAACACAGAGTTTGATTAGGGAACTTGAGGATACTATGAAAACTTGGAAAGCATCTGGGGGGAATGGGTGAAGAAGTAGACCAAATATTATTGAGTCTCAGGCTACTGAGTGGCCAGTTGAAGTTAGGAAACTTATCATAGTTGGAGTTTAAAGACTTTTATCTAATAGCCAGAAAAGAGGCATGGTATTTCAAGGTTGGGTGTTAGCAGAGCAGATAGGACAGAACTACCAATGGCATGGGCATAGGTTGTTAACACTGAAGTAGTTGAGTTTATATGTCATTGGTGTTGGCCATAATTGGATAGGTTGTGGGGCCAGGTAGAAGTGTTGGGTTGGTTATAAAAGCCTGATAGGTCAAAGAGATAGTTCAGTGTAAATGAAATTTTTAGAAGGATATAGATGATGATGATCAAAGGTTGGGTGTTTAATATGCTTACGGTGGTGATTGGCTGATGTAGAGAGGAAGTGAAGCTTTTTGAAGAAAAGTAAGTATTTTGGGTGAGAGGGGGCTAAAATGTTGGGATAGATCATGAATACAGACATCGAAGTTGGCTTGCTGGTGATGTAACTGGGGGCAAAATGGAGCCTTTAGTATAATGGGTATAATTTACCAGAAGAGGGGAAATGTATTGAGGTAGATAACATGACTTTCAAAGTGTAAGTTGTATTTATGTTATGTTTTATTTTGTTTAGATGGACATTGTTTTAAATACAAGGAATTAGAAGAGTAATAATGGACTTACGGGTTTTAGTTGTCTATGAAAAAGTTCACAGAAAAGGGATACAAGATAAGTAGTGTCTTTTGGGGTAATCCAGGCTTTAGTGAAAGCTAAGAGGTTGGGGAACCATTATATGAAGCATTTGAAGATTAGGGACAACCTGTATTTTAAATGTTTTTCTAGAGATCTTAGTAGAGTTAGATTAGTGGAACAAATCAATAATAAAGAATAGAAAAGGGTAGGTGAAGCTTGGTACTTTGTAGTAAAAATCAAGGATGGCAATAATGTGAGGCATGATAGGATATTTGTCACAAGATTCCAGATGAAGCTCTGGTATTAAGTTCTGGTTGAGTTCAGCAAACTTACACTGTTTAACTTGACCATGTTAAGGTAGAATAGCAGGAAATCAGACCTGCCACGATGTCTCGATAATGGTGTGTAAGGTTCCAAGACATAATCGCTGTAATGTAGCTCTAAGTCTTCATGTCTGCCCCCATTTCTCAAATTCCTATACCTTTGGAAACCATACCAGGCAGTAGTTTAGTAAGGTGAATAGGTCAACATTTGTTCTACCATAATTTCGTGAGTCTTGATTTACAGAATAGATAATGAAGGATTCTTGGTTTTATCTAAGAATTAGCTAGGGTCTTTGATTAATGGCAGCATCTTACATTTATTGAAGTATGATTTTTTGGGGGCACTTGCAGGCACATTTGCATTTGGCATCTTTTAACTAGGGAACATCTTGGGTGCATTTTAAATGGTAATTATATAAAATTAAAGAATATAGCCATTTGTTTTTAGGAATTCTTAGTATTGTCTGTTCTCTAGGGTGCAGAAAAACATAGTAAACATTTTTAACATTTGCATGCCATTCTATAGTTTAGCCTAGAAATAGAACACAATAACCCAAATCTTTTTATCCAATTGTATGTATATTCTCTATTTTGTTTAAACTTATATATTCGTAGCATCTTTTTGCACATATTAATTTAGACTTTAATTTTTTTAATGATTTCAAAGCAATTTCTAATAACTTCAGATTTCTCATCTTTTGGTATTTGCTCTCCACCCCTATCTTTAATGCTTAGGTTGTTTTCAGGTGTATAACCAAGACAGTAAATGGAACAAGAGTAAACGTATCAAGTGATTTATGGTTCCATATATATCAAAGCTATTTAAATAAATACTTAGTTTTCTCTAAATGTTGGTAGGCCTAAGACCCAGGTCTCAGGCCCATCATTATCTGTTCTCTCTAGGTAAGAGCTTTATCAACTCTCATATTTCTATCTCCAACTCCAGCTTACCCTCTGAATTGTAGACTCATCTATCCAATAATTGAATGTCTGATTCTCAAACTTAACAAGTCCAAAATAGTTCTTGATTTTCATCCTCTCAAATCTACTTGTCTTGTTATCTTTTTGCTGTCCCAGTTGGTAGCAACTCTTTTTTTTCTTCCAGTTTATCCAAAACTTTGGAAGCATCTTTGATTTCTGTTTGTCTAACTCACATTATCAACAAATCATGTTGGCTCCACCTTTAAAATATCATAATTCAACCACTTGTCTTTTTACACCATTTCTACCTCTATCACTCTTGATTAAAGCCATCGTCTTTTGCCAAAAGAATGAAATTGTTTCCCAGTAGTCTTGCTGCTTCCATACTTGCCCCTTTCAGTGTATTTTCTGTGTAGCAGCCACAGTGATTTTTTAAAAGATTTATTTATTTATTTTAGAGAAAGAGAGAGAGCACGAGTGGGAGAAGCAGAGGGAGAGAGAATCTGAAGCTGACTCCATGCTGAGCGTGGGAGCCTGACACAGGGCTCGATCCCACAACCCTGAGATCATGACCTGAGCTGAAACCAAGAGTTGGATGCTTAACCGACTCCATCACCTAGGCCTCCCCAGAGTGATCTTTTTAAAATCGAAGTTAAACCATGTTATTTATGATTAAAACCTTTCAAAGGCTTCCCACCTTAGAGTAAAATCTGAGGATCTGCAAGGCCCTGTATGAGCTCCCTTGCACTTGTATGGCCTTTCCATTTCTCTTGCTCATCTTTGCACTGGCTTTATGGTCTTGCCCTTATGTTTTGATGTTCTTGAGACTGGTGCCTATTGTTTGTGACCCTTCTCTGATATCCACATGGCTCCTTTTAGTTGCCTTAGAGCTCTCTGCTCAAATGATGCCTTATCAGAGAGGCCTTCATTGACCAACTTCATCAAAGAATGGTCATGTTCTGTGTTCTCTATTACCCTTACCCTGTTAGACTTATCATCATGGGATTTAATGTCACTTGACGTGTTGCATATTGATTTCTTTGTTGCATATTGATTTCTTTGTTGTATATTGATTTCTTTGTTGTCTGGTTCATTTAATTCTAGAGTGGAAGCCTAATGAGAGTGCCTGGTCTACAATAGGTTGTAAATACTTAATATGTGAAAGAGTGAAATTACTAAATTAATGCAAAATGTTTATTTCTGCCTTTTTAATTCCCTTACAGAAATGTAGGAAGAATTTTCTGGCATCAGTTTATGTGTTAGTAAGTGATAAATATGTACACAGCCCATAGAACTTGTGTAGTAGCACCTAACGTCTTGAACACTTACCATATGACAGGCCACTATGCTCAGTACTCTATGTGCATTCTATCATTTGATAGGAAGTGTGAGCCTTTTTTAAAAACAAACAATAACCAAAATACTATTTTATTTATTTCTTTAGGTATATAAAGTTTAATTTCTTAAATTTGCATTTTATTTTTTATTGACATATAGTTGACACATAGTGTTACATTAGATTCAAGTAATAGTCATTCAACAGCTTTCTGCATTATACCACGCCCACCACAAGTGTAGCTACCATCTGTCACCATACAATGCTATTACAGTACCACTGACTATATTCCCTGTGCTGTACCTTTCATCCCTGTGACGACTTCATTCCATAACTGAAATCCTGTACCTCCCATTCCCCATTTTGGTTCTCCCACTACCCTGCCCATCCCCTCTCCCCCAGCAGCCACTGGTTTGTTCTCTGTATTTACGGGTCTGTTTCTGCCTTTTGTTTGTTTGTGTCCGGTTTTTTGTTTTGTTTCGTTTTGTTTTTTTTTTTTTTTTTAGATTATACAGGTAAGTGAAATCATACTGTCTTTGTCTTTCTGTGTCAAGTACTTATTTCACTTAGCATACTGCCCTCTAGGTCCGTCAGTGTTGTCTTAAGTGGCAAGGTAATACTGCTTTTAAAGCTAAGCCTTTTAATCAGATTAGATATGGAGATACAGCTTGTATCCTCTGAGATGGTAGGGAACTGGTACAATTTCTTCCTTAAATTTTTGGTAAAATTCACTAGTGAACCAATCTGGTTCTGGCACTTTCTGTTTTGGAAAGTCTTTTATTTATTCAGTTTTCATATCAGATATAGGCCTTTCAGGTTGTCTGTTTCTCCTCAGAGTTTTGGCAGATTGTGTCTTTCAAGGAATTGGTTCATTACATCTAGGTTATCAAATTTGTGGGCATAGAGTTATTCATAGTATATCTTTTATTGTCTTAATGTGCATGGGATCTGTTGTGATGTCCCTATTTTATTTGTAATACTAGTAATTTGTGTCCTCTTTTTTTTTTTTTTTCTTAGTTGGCCTGGCTAGAGGAGTATTGATTTTACTAATCTTTTCAAAGAACCAGCTTTTGTTGTTGATTTTTCTCTGTTGGTTTCCATTTTTCAATTTCATGGACTTGTGTTATAATATTATTTCTTTTGCTTATTTTGGATTTAATTTGCTCTTTTTCTGGTTATTAAGGTGGGTGTGTAAATGATTAATTTTTTATGTTTGTTTCTAATACATGGATTCAAAGTATAAATTTCCTTCTAAGCACTGTTTTCACTGCATCCCAAAATTTTGATAAATTGTGTTCTCATTTTTATTTAGTTCAAAAGAGTTTTTAGTGTCTCTGGCGATTTCTTTGTTGACTTGTTTAATCTCCATGTATTTTGAGATTTTCCAGTTATCTTTCTGTTACTGATTCTGGTTTAATTCTATTGTAGTCTGAGAGTAGACATTGTATGATTTCTATTCTTTTACATTTGTTAAGGTATATTTTATGGCCCTGAATATGATATATCTTGATGCATGTTCCATGTGAGCTTAAGAAGAATGTGTAATCTGCTGTTGTTGGATGAAGTAGTCCAGAGATGTCGATTATGCCTGGTTGGTTGATGGTGCGGTTGAGTTCAACTATGTCTTTACTGATTTTCTGCCTGCTGGATCTGTCCATCTCTGATAGAGGGATGTTGAAGTCTGCAACTACTATAGTGGGTTCGTCTGTTTTTCTTGTAGTTCAGTTTTTATGTGGTTTGATGTTCTGTTGTTAGGTACCTACACAATAAGGATTGTTATGTCTTCTTAGAGAATTGATCTATTTATCATTATGTTGTGCCACTCTTTAACTCTGATGATTTACCTTGCTTTGAAGTTGGTTCTGTCTGAAATTAGTGTAGCTACTCTAACTTTCTTTTGATTATTGGTAGCATGATACATTTTTCTCTTTATTTTTAATCTGTATCTTTATGTTTAAAATGTAAATAGTATATAGTTGGATCTTATTTTTTGATCCACTCTGGCAATCTGTCTTTCAACTGATGCATTTAGACCACTCATGTTTAAAGTGATTATTGGGGTGCCTGGGTGGCTCAGTTGGTTAAGTGTCCAACTCTTGATTTCAGCTTGGGTCATGATTTTAGGGTCCTGGGATTAAGCCCCACATCAGGCTCTGCCCTCAGTGTGAAGTCTGCTTGTCCTTCTTCCTCTGCTTCTCCCCCACTCTCTTTCTCTGTCTCTCCCAAATAAATAAATAAATAAATAAAATCTTTTAAAAAAATAAAGTGATTATTGATATAGTTGGATTAATACCTAACATTTTTGTTACTGTTTTCTATTTGTTGCCCTTGTTCTTTTTTTGTTTTGGTCTTCTCTCTTTCTTCCTTTTCTGGTTTTACTTGAGCATATTGTTCCATTTTCTCTCCTTTGTAAGTAGAGTTACCCTTCATTTTTACTTTTCTTTTTGGGGTCGTCCTAGAGTTTCTGTATCTTTTTTTTTTTTAGACTTATTTATTTATTTGAGAGTGAGAGAGAATGAACAAGCACACAGCAGGGAGGGGCTGAGGGAGAGGGAGAGAATCTCAAGCAGACTCCCTGATGAGTGCAGAGCCTGACACGGGGCTTGAGATCATGCCCCGAGCCAAAATCAAGAGTTGGCTGCTTAACTGACTGAGCTACCCAGGTGCCCTTAGAGTTTTTATATCTTAACCTAGTCTACTTTTAAATAACACTATATCATATCATAGGGAGTTGTGAGTACCTTATAATAACAAAATAATCTTAATTTTTTCTTTGATTATCTGTAGTTTGAAAGTGATATGCCTAGGCATAGTTTTTTGGTTTGGGTGTATTTTTTTTTGTGGGTTTTGGTGTGGGTTTTTTTGTTTTTGTTTGTTTTGTTTTGGGGAGATTTTGTTTCATTTTTGTTTGTTTTTTTGCATTTATCCTTGGTGTTTTCTGAGTTTCCTGGATCTGTGGTTTGGTGTCTGATATTAATTAAAAAGGGGGCATTCTCAGTCTTTATTGTTTCAGATATTTCTTCTGATTCTGTCTCACTTTCTTCTTCTGATATTCCCATTATGTGTACTACTTTTGTAGTTTTCTCACAGTCCTTGCATATTCTGTTTTTGTCAGTCATTTTTCTCTTTGCTTTTCAGTTGTTGGAGTTTCTTTTTTTTTTTTTTTTTTTTTTTTTTTTTTTTTTTAAGGTTTTACTTATTTGCGAGAGAGAGAATGAGAGACAGAGAGCATGAGAGGGAGGAGGGTCAGAGGGAGAAGCAGACTCCCTGCCGAGCAGGGAGCCCGATGCGGGACTCGATCCCGGGACTTCAGGATCATGACCTGAGCTGAAGGCAGTCGCTTAACCAACTGAGCCACCCAGGCGCCCTGGAGTTTCTTTTGATACATCTTCAAGTTCAGAGTTTCTTCTTCAGTTTCCAGTTCATTATTAAGCTCATCAAAGATTTCTGTTACAGTATTTTTGAACTCTGGCTTTTTTTGTTTGGGTCTTTGATTTTTCTTTGCTTACATTGCTCAACTGTTCTTTCATGCCATCTACTTTATCCATTAGAGCCCTTACATATTAATCATAATTGTTTTAAAGTTTTGGTGTGATAATTCCGGCATCCCTGCTGTATTTAGTTCTTATGCTTGCTATCTTTTCAGACAGTGTTTTTTTTGCCTTTAGTATGCCTCATAATTTTTATTGCTAGCTGGGTATGATTTCCTAGGTAAAAGGAATTGCTATAAATAGGCCTTTAGTAATATGGTGGTGAGGTGTAAGGGGAAAAGAAAGCATTCTATAGTCCTGTTTTGGTCTCAGTCTTCTAGTGAGCCTGCCTGTGCCTCTGGATTGTGAACTTCATAAATATTTCTCATTTTTTTCCTTCCCTCTTAAGTGGACCAGGATGACTAGAGTGGGAGGGAGTTGGATGTTTCTCTTACACAGGTCAGTTAGGCTCTGAGAGTACCTGGCAGATTAGGCTTGGGTTAACTAGTTTCTTCTGAGGCCAAGCCTTGTTAAGAATAAAGTGCTCTGGTGTATCTCTTAATGGTTCCTTTTTCGCTCCCCTCCTAGAAGCATGAGGGGATTTTTCTACAACATTTGCTCTGAGAACGTAGTCAAGCTTCTTGATATAAATATCACAAAATTGTGGGGGCTCTGCTGGGACTAAGTCCCCCTGGAGTTTTTAATGATTATAGATTTTTCTGTGCTGAAGCTCCAGGAATTTGTGCATGGAGTTTAGGTTTTCCTATCGCATCACAGGTCCCTCTGGCAATTTCCTGCTCTCTGCTTCAGTAAGCCATGGCTCCCTGTATTTGCCTTTCTCTCCAGTCTTTGGGGCAGCATTTTGTTCTATATTCCTCTCTCTCTCAGTAGAAGAAGAGTTACTAATTTTTTAGTCTGTTCAGCTTTTTACTTGTTATTAGATTGGAGTAGCAGCTTCCTAGCTCTTCTGTGTGGAACTGAGAAGTCAGAAATTGAGATACAGCTTGGATGCTTTTATTTTCTATATGGAATGGGAGAAAATATTTCTGTATGACTTCCAATTGAGGTATACTTAATGTGTATAATAGCATTTATGGATTAAATAACATCTTGAAGTACATTCTGAAGTAAAAGATACAAATCTCTTTAATCAGATAGAGATCTTTTTTCAAGATCCTCTCCTATAGATTCTGATGTCATGTTCTTTCCTTTGCACATTCTTTTTATACTTCTGATATACCTATGAAACTGGGAGGTTTTTTTAAAAAAATACTTATTTTTATTTATTTTTTTTGTTCCATTTTGTTTTAAATTCCAGTATAATTAACATACCGTGTTAGGTCAGTTTCAGATGCTATATAGTGATTCAACAGTTCTTTGCATTACTCATTGCTCATCACAGTAAGTATATACTCATAATCTCCTTTACCTGTTTCATCTCTCTCCACACTCTTGGTTACCATCGCCTCTGGTAACCATCAGTTTGGTCTCTGTAAAGAGTCTGTTTTTTGGTTTGTCTCTTTTTTCTTTGTTTTGTTTTGTTTCTTAAATTCTGCATATGAGTGATAGTATTTGTTTTTCTCTGACTGACTTATTGCACTTAGCATTATACCCTTTAGATCCATACATGTTGTTGCAAATGCAAGATGTCATTCCTTTTTATGGCTGAGTAATACTCCATTTGTGTATGTGTGTGCGCACACAGATATTAGACGTATAGATACACACACCACATCTTTATCCATTCATCCATGGATGGACACTTGGATTGCTTCCATATCTTGGCTATTGTACATAATGCCGTAGTGAACATAGGGTGTGAATATCTTCTTGAATTAATGTTTTCATAGGGTAAATACCCAGTAGTGGAATTACTGGATTATACGGTAATTCTGTTTTAAATTTTCTGAGGGAACTCCATACTGTTTTCCACAAGTGGTTGCACAGTTTTCATTCCAACTAACAGTGCACTGAGGGTTCCTTTTTTCTGAAACTGGGAGGTGTTATGGTTAAGTACTAGAAAAAGGTAGGGTTGTTTGACACTGTTAAGAGAAATTGAAGGATCTTATTAAAGTTTTGTAATTTGCTAGGTTCTGAGAATATAACTGTAAAGAAGTTATTTGGTCATGTGTCTCAGGGAGGTTGCCATTTAAATAATAGGCAGTTATAATGAGGTGTATTGAGAGTAGGTACAGGTTGCTGTGGGAGCAGAGAAGGGATATGTAATCATCTTGGAAATGATATCTAAGCTGAGTCTTTGAGGATGACTTGGTATAAATAGGGATTATAGTATTCTAGGTAAGAAGAAAACTTCTGAGACCTGGAGCCAATGAAGACAGCAGGAACAAGTCCTTTGAACTGTAGGACGTTCTGTATTGCTGGAATGTAGATCTAGGAGATGGGGGGAGATGTGCTAACAAATGTAGCTGGAAGTAGAAAGCCTTGATCAGATAGTGAAAGGCCTTGACACTACTGAAAAGTCCTGGGTTTTCTCCTGATAGACATAGGAGGTAATGAAAAGTGTTAGGCATAGAAGTGGCCTGAGTCATAGTCTGTTTACTTTTCTACCAAATGAAACATCATGTAAGCTTATATACATTCTCTTTTACCTTCTTTTTTTTTTTTTTTTTTGAGGGGGGTGAGAGGCAGAGGGAGAGAGAATCTTTTTTTGTTTGTTTTTTAAAGATTTTATTTATTTGACAGAGACAGAGACAGCGAGAGCAGGAACATAAGCAGGGGGAGTGGGAGAGGGAGAAGCAGGCTTCCCGCTGAGCAGGGAGCCCGATGTGGGACTCGATCTGAGCCGGAGGCAGCTGCTTAACAACTGAGCCACCCAGGTGCCCGGGAGAGAGAATCTTAAGCAGGCTCCACACCCAGTGCGGAGCCTGCAGGCTGGATCTCACAACCCTGAGATCATGACCTGAGCCGAGATCAAGAGTCAGACGCTTAACTGACTGAGCCACCCAGGCACCCCTATACATTCTCTTTTAAATAGAAGGTATCACACTTCTTGTTCATGGTAGAGATGGATGAGTAGATGAACTGCCTCTGGCTGAGTCTTCTCAGAAAGTAGAATAAGCAGAACCTGGCTATTTTTGTTGAGGTGCTCTAATAAAAGGGTTTTTAGAATCTGTGAATTATGCATTTTATTCATTATATCTTATGTGTCCCTAAAAAGGTTTTAAGAAACATTAATGGGAATGGTGTACTTTTATTACATAGAAATTGTTAGCTATAAATGGGATTCAAGGCTAAAAGAGGTCAGTGAAAGGAAAAGGATGCTATTCCCCCTAAATTACTTAAAAGCAGGACTTTCTGATTTACTAGGTCCTTTATTGGCTTCTCCAGTCTCCTTCCTAGGATAATTGTAAGTATTAAAGGACACACCATAACAAAAAACATTCACTGTAGTTTAATGAATGTTCATTGTTTTTGTTATTTCAGTTTGTAGTACTACCTTCTACCCAGTTGCCCATGACAGAAACCTAGGCATTTAGCTCTTTCCACTCATTTACCCCCTACAAACTACATCTTTTAAATATTTCTTGCATTAGTTTCCTTGTATTCATTCCTGCTACTACTACTTTCTTTCCCTGGTCTCTAACGGTAGTCATCACCTAACTGGATTGCCTGCCTCCACTTTTGCCAGCTTTGATCCCAGTTTACAAAATGTAGTTATAAAGGTAGATTTGACTTAGTCATTGACTTGCTTAAACCCTTTTGTGACTTGTATTGCAGGTGTTCTTATTTAGTGGTTTATGAATGGTATATGAATCTTCTGAAATTTTTTGCAAGGTGGAGTACATTTGCATTTTTATGGGGAGAAAGTCGCCTTTATTAGATTACTCCTCTGCTGACTAAAATCAGAATTCCTTATTTCTTATTAAGTCTCATAATCTGGCTCCTCCCTGCCACTTCATATTTTTGAGTCCTTTTTTGAACATTATACTGTTGAACTTAAGTTGTCACAAGATGTTCTCAGTCCCTTGTGCCTTTACTCCCTCATTTCCTTATTACCAAAAACATTCTTTCAATTTTTTTCATCAGCTGCTAGTCATCCTTTGTGACTTATCTTGGCTAAGTTGCCTTTCTTTAAATTGCCATACCTCTGTATTTCCTATGATATTAAAATCATCTGGCTTTCACCTCCTTAAAACAGTAAATTTCTTAAAGAAAGAGCCCATATGAAGATAGAGGACCTGGAATAGTACTAGATTCTCAAGCAGAGTTTGAACTATGCTGAAGGAGACATTTGGAAGTCATCAGGTATTACTACCTTGAAAGAAGATGAAATGGCCCAAAGAGAATTTAAAAGAGAAAGTGTCTAATGGCTGGTCCCTGGGGAGTATAAACATTTCCAGATTAGGAAGGGAAGTCTCTGAAGAACAACCAGAGAGAAAGGAGGAAATCAGGAAATGGTGTCCTGAAAGCCCACAGTAAATTTCCAGAAGGTCTACATTTCTCAGCAAGGTTAAACAAAAGGAGGAGTGAAAAGTGATGACTTGGCAAGAATAGTTTCTACATCACTAGATACAGAAGCTAGGTTATAGGTGCAGTAAGCCATGACCTGTTTGTTTCCCACACACTGTTATTCTTGTTCTCCACTGATGCTTCTGGACTATTGTTATTCTCTCAGCATGAAAATTCCTGCTCCTTTTGAAGCTATGCATTCTGGGTATGTCATCCTCTGTCTTCATTGTTTAGTGATCTCCCAGTCATTTCTCCGTCTTTGATGAACTCACACTCTTCCACTTTACCCCAGATCCCTGAAGTCTTTGTTTATATGCTTAACTTCCAACTCCCTAGTATCGGAATTCCCCAACCATTTTATCTTTAATAATCACTTCTGCTTTGCTGCGCCTTCCCATTCTCTTGGGCGTGCTAATGTTTATTGTTTAATGTTAATTAAAACACCCACCTCAGGTTGTAGTTGTTGTATGCTTTCTTATTTGCTTTCTCTCATCCCATCTGGTTTTTGGTCTTTGAGAGGTGTCCTGTGGCCCATCTACTGTCTTCCAGTTTCAACCCTCTGGTTCTTCTACTTCCTGACGTGGAGTGGTCAGACCCAGGACATTGAATAGATCATATTCTGTATGTTCTCTTTTCACTCAGTTGATTGTTTCCTTTGCTGTACAGAAGTTAAGTTCACTGTAGTTCTTTCTGTCTATTTTTGGTTTTGGTATTATATTGAAGAATGGTGTTTTTGTGTGCTTTTGGTGTTATATTGAAGAATATATATATTCAAGAATGTATTGCCAAATCCAATGTCATGAAGCTATTTGTGTTTATTTTGGGAGTTTTATAATGTCAGGTTTTATGTTTAGGTCTTTAGTCCATTATGAGTTAACTTTTTTTTTTTTAATGTAGTATAAGATGTAAAGGTCCAACTTCATTCTTTTGCGTATGGATATCCAGTTTTCACAGTACCACTTGTGGGAGAGACTCTCCTTTCCCCATTGTGTAGCCTTGGCACCTGTGACAAAGCTCATTTGACCATATATGTAAGGGTTTATTTCTTGGTTGTCTGATGTGTTCCATTGGTCTGTGTGTCTTATCTTTATGCCAGTACCATACTGTTCTGATTTCTGTAGCTTTGTAAGATGTTTTGAAATCAGGAAGTATGAGACTGGCTTTGTTTTTCTTTCTCAAGATTGTTTTTGCTGTTTGGGTTCCATTGAAATTCCATATCCAGGAATTTTAGATTTTTTTTTTAATTAAAAAATGCCATTGAGATTTCAGTAGGAGTTGAATATGTAGATTGCTTTGGGTAGTATGGACATTTTGACAATACCAAGTTTTACAGTCCATGAACACAGGATCTTTACATTTGTGTCTTTAGTTTCTTTCAGCAGTACTTTGTATAGTTTTCATTGTACAGTAGTCTCCCCTTATCCGTGGTTTTGCTTTTAGTGGTTTCAGTTACCCATGGTCAACTGTGGTCTGGAAGCAGATGATGATTCTTAAATATTGTCAGAGTAGTAGCTTAACACTACATTACAATGCTTATGTCATTCACCTCACTTCATTTCATCATATAGGCATTTTATCATTTCATATCATCACAGGAAGAAGGGTGAGTATAATACAATAAGATATTTTGAGAGAGGCCACATTCATGTAACTTTCATTATAATATATTGTTGTAATTGTTCTAGTTCATTATTATTACTGTTAAGTCTCTTAACCATGGCTAATTTATAAATTAAATTTTATCTTAAGTATGTACGTATAGGAAAAAAACATTATACAAAAGGTTTGGCACTGTTGTGGTTTCAGGCATTCATTAGGGGCCTTGGAATGTGTCCCCCATGGATAAGGGGGGACTGTTATACAAGTTTTCCACCTCCTGGGTTAAGTTTATTAGTAAAGTATTTTATTCTCTTTGATGCTGTTGTAAATGGGAATATTTTTAAAATTTCCTTTTGTTCATTGTTCATAGAAACACAACTGGTTTTTGCACTGGCTGACTTTTGTATCCTATAACTTTACTAAATTTGGTTTATTAGTTCTAATAGATTTTTGGGGGGTCTTTGGGGTTTTCTCCAGATAAGATCATGTCATCTGCAAACAGATAATTTTGTTTCTTCCTTTCCAATTTGGTTGCCTTTATTTATTTTTCTTGCTTGATTGCTCTGGCTAGGATTTCCAGTACTGTTTTAAAAAGAAATGGTAAGAGCGGGCATCCTTGCATAGTTCCTGATTTTAGAAGGAAAGCTTTCAGTTTTACACCATTAGGTATAATCTTAGCTTTTCATATATGGCCTTTATTATGTTGAGGTAATTTCCTTCTTTGTCTAGTTTGTTGAGTGTTTTTATTATAAAAGGATGTTGATTTTTGTCAGATGCTTTTTCTTTGTCAGTTGAGGTGATCATGTTATTTTTGTCCTTCATTTTGGTAATTGAGTGTGTTAGGTTGATTGATTTTTGTATGGTGAGGCATTCTTACATTCCAGGAGTAAATCCCACTTGGTGATGATATAACTCTTTGGATGTATTGTTGACTTCTATTTGACTAGTATTTTATTGAGGATTTTTGCATCAGTAATCAGGGATATTGGCCTGTATTTTTCTCCTCTTTGTCTCATTTTGATATCAGGGTAATGCTGGCCTCATGGAATAAGTTTGGAAGTGTTTTCTTCAGTGTTTTGGAGGAATTGGAGAGGGATTCTTATTAATTATTAATTCTTTTTTAAATCATTGGTAGAATTCTCCATTAAAACTATCTGGTTCTGTGTTTTTCCTTGTTGGGAGGCTTTGGATTACTGATTCAATCTTTTTAATAGTTATAGGTTGCTTCAGATTTTTTATTTCCTCATGATTCTGTTCTGTTAAATTATATGTTTCTAGGAATATATTCATTTCTTCTAGGTTATCCAGTTTGTTGGCATATATCGTTGACAGCAGTCTCTTATGATCCCTTTTATTCTTGTGGCATCAGTGTAGATGTTCCCCGTTATTGAAAGTGGGTATGAAAATGTCCTATTATTGTGTTACTATTTATTTCTCTCTTTGGTTCTTTGTCATTGTTTGTTTAACATATCTGGGTACTCTTCTGTTAGGTGCACATATATTTATAATTGTAATATATTTCTGGTGAATTAACCCTTTTATTATTATATGATGTGTTGTTTCTTACTACAATTTTTGACTTGAAAGTTTTTTTTTCTGATTGTGTGTGCATGTATATATCATATATATATTTGCTATATATGTATGAGACCATTCCTTCTCTTTTTTGGTTATTATTTGCATAGGATCTTTTTCAGTCCTTTCATTTTCAGTCTATATATATATCCTTATATGTAATGTAGGGTAGCATATAGCTGTTTCTTTTCTTTTTTTAAATCCATTCAGCCACTCTGTGTCTTTTGATTGGGGAGTTTAATCCACTTACATTTAAAGTAATTACTGATGGGGAAGACTAATTATTGCCATTTTTTTGTTTTTTGTATGTCTTGTAGTTGTTTTATTTTCTTCTTGCCTGTGAGGTCTTCCTTTGTGTTTCATTGATATTTTTTGTGGTGACATGCTTTGATTCCTGTCTCACTTTCTTTTGTGTATCTTCTATAAGCATTTTCTTTCTGTTTACCATGAGGATTATTACATAAGACATCTTACAGTTGTAATCTGTTTAAAACTGATAGCAATTTCAGTTGCATACAAAAGCTCTACTCCTTTACATCTCTCTCCCCTTTTGTTATTGATGACACAAATTACATCTTCTTATGTTTTGTATCATTCAACATATATTTACAG
Source organism: Halichoerus grypus (assembly GCF_964656455.1). NCBI lineage: Eukaryota > Metazoa > Chordata > Mammalia > Carnivora > Phocidae > Halichoerus > Halichoerus grypus. The sequence goes on along the minus strand of NC_135719.1, from coordinate 31,108,933 downwards.
TTCTAAAAAATGTTTTCATCTTTCAGATTTATTTGAATTGATTTACTCACCACAATTACAGTGTTACAGGATTCTGTACTTGTCTATATATTTACCTTTACTAAACATCTTCATATTTTTGCAAGATTTTACATTGTTTACAGTCTTTTTTTTTTTTTTTTTTTAAGTTGAAGGACTTGCTTTTGCATTTTTTGTAAGGCAGGTCTAGTAGTGATGAACTATCATCTTTTTGTTTATACTTGGAGGTCAGTTTATTTTTTCTTCATTTTTGAAGGTCAGTTTTGCCAGATACAGTATTTTTGGTTGGTAGTTATTTTTTTCAGCACCCTGCATATATTGTCCCACTTCTTTCTGGTCTTTCTGCAAGGTTTCTGCTGAGAAATCTGCTGATAGTCTAATGAGAGCTGCCTTGTACCTGACTAGTTATTTTTCTTCTGCTGCTTTCAAGATTCCTTCTGTCTTTGACTTTTGCTAGTAATTACAGCGTGTTTTAGTATCTACCTTTTTCGGTTCATTATAGTTGGAGTCCTTCGAACCTCTTAAAATGAGATATCCATTTCCTTCCTCACATTTGGTAGGTGTTTGACCATTACTTTTTCAAATAGGCTGTCTGCCACATTCTCTCTTCTCCTAGGATTCCCCAAATGCATATATTGATCAGCTTGGTGGTATCCTATAAGTGTCTTAGGCTTTCTTCCACTTTTCTTCATTTTTTAAAATTTCCTCTGACTCAGTAATTTTTTTTTTTTAAAGATTTTATTTATTTATTTTTGATAGAGACACAGCGAGAGAGGGAACACAAGCAGAGGGAGTGGGAGAGGGAGAAGCAGGCTTCCCGCTGAGCAGGGAGCCCAGTGCGGGGCTCGATCCCAGGACCCTGGGATCCTGACCTGAGTTGAAGGCAGACGCTTAACGACAGCCACCCAGGCACCCCTGACTCAGTAATTTCAAGTGGCCTGCCTTTGAGTTAATTTCTTCTGCTTGACTGAGTCTGCTGTTGATCCTCTCTCGTGAATTTTCAATTCAGTTATTTTATTCTTTACCTCTAGAATTTTTGTTTGGTTCTTTTTTATGTTTTCTTTTTGTTGATAGTCTTATTTTGTTCATGCATGGTGATTTCATCTAGTTGTCTCCTGAGTTCTCTTGTAGCAAATTGGGTTTCCTTAAGGCAGTTATGTTGCTTTTTTGTCAGGTAATTCATAGATCTCTGCCTTTTTTTTTTTTTTTTTGAGAGAGAGAGAGAGCATGAGTGGGGTGAGGGACAGAGAGAGAAGCAGACTTCCCGTTGAGCCGAAAGCCCAACAGGGCCTGATCCCAGCACCCTGACCTGAGCTGAAGGCATATGCTTAACCAGTTGAGCCACCCAGGTGCCCCATATCTCTGCTTCTTTTTCTTTTTTTTTTTTTTAAACATTTAGATTTTTTTTTTTTTTTTAAGATTTTATTTATTTATTTGACAGAGACAGAGACAGCGAGAGCAGGAACACAAGCAGGGGGAGTGGGAGAGGGAGAAGCAGGCTTCCCGCTGAGCAGGGAGCCCGATGCGGGGCTCGATCCCAGGACTCTGGGATCATGACCTGAGCTGAAGGCAGCCGCTTAATGACTGAGCCACCCAGGTGCCCATATCTCTGCTTCTTTAAGGTCATTTCTAGAGCTTTATTTTGTTCCTTTGATTGGAATTGAACTGTGATTCCCTCTTTTTTTTTTTTTTTTTAATATATGCCTTTTAATTTTGTTGTTGTGTGGATTTTGCTTTTGAAAAAACAGCCACCTCTTCCAGTCTCTATGAACTGGCTTCATAGAGGGGCAGACCTTCATTAGAGATCTTGGTATCTCTAAAACCTATTAGAGTGTATCTTCTTTGGACTTAGGCTTGTAGTTTCCTAATTGAAAGGGTTTGTTGATTACTTTTTCAAGAGCTTATAGTCTTTTTCCCTCTTAATATCTTTCTGCAATACTTCAGGTTCTCTGGTGCTGCAACAAGCCGTGAACTGTCTTTTGTTTTCTGTAGCCTCTAGGCATTCAGTGTATGCTGGTTCCATCAGTGCTCCAAGTCAGGCCAGACAGAAACTAGTCCCTTCAGCAGCTCTTCACCCCCCAAAAATGAGAATGTTGGACATAATTCCAGTGGGTGAAGCTGTACGTTGGGCTTTTCATCATGATTATGAACTGTAACTCCAAGGTTTACTCAGCTCCTTAAACCCCTAAAAAAGAGTTTAAGACTGAGCCAAATATTTATAATGCAAAATAATCAGTTAACCAGACCTTTATCACAGAATTCATAACATATTGCTTGGTCATTGGTAGATCCTCAAGTATATAATTAACCAAGGAATAAATTTTCTGTTTTGATTATATTTGAATCAGAGAAAAAGTCAAAGACTGTATTTCATGATTATCACAGAGAATTGATAGATGTAGTACACTAATGCCAACAAGTATTTTGTGTTTCTCTCCTTTTAGGATCTTATTGGAGGGAAGTAGATGGATATAGTTTGGTGTTTGTTCATTATAACTTCACTGTAAAATGTGACACTTTTTAAAAAACAAAACCGGGGCACCTGGGTGGCTCAGTCGTTAAGCGTCTGCCTTCGACTCAGGTCATGGTCCCAGCGTCCTGGGATCGAGCCCCGCATCGGGCTCCCTGCTCTGCGGGAAGCCTGCTTCTCCCTCTCCCACTCCCCTTGCTTGTGTTCCCTCTCTTGCTGTGTCTCTCTCTGTCAAATAAATAAATAAAATCTTTAAAAACAAAAACAAAAACAGGTTAAAGTTGAATAATTTTATATAAATATTTGGTTCTACAATTTTATTTCATGTTTAATGTATAACAGGCACTCTGGGTATTGAGATTATACCTCATAGTAATGCTTAGGTATTATTATGTTAAACGTTTTTATTATAGTAAAAATACTGATTTATAATTATAATTTTTCCCTGAAAATTATATCTTATTCTATAGTTAATGGCTTATTGGTTGGATATGGTAGTAATGACTTCACAATCAGAGATTCAGTCTTGAAATAATTTAATATTTCATGCAATTCCATTGTAACAGACCCAACTTTAAACATACCATAACTGTGTCACAGATGTCTTAATGTCATCCATTTCTAAGAGGTGTAATATATCTAGGATACCATTGTTCACTTCCAAAATTTTTGTGTTAAATGCAACTTTGAGGGAGGGGGTGGAGTGTTTACTGGGGCAACATTGGAGAAGGAACAAAGAGATGTACTTACTTTGAGAAACCACTAAGTAAGTGGTTATTAGCTTTTTAGACATTATATAAGCCTTTTTTTTTTTTTTTTTTAAAGATTTTATCTATTTATTTGACAGAGAGAGACACAAGCAGGGGCAGGGGAGAGGGAGAAGTAGGCCTCCTGCAGAGCAGGGAGCCCGATGTGGGGCTCGATCCCAGGACCCTGAGACCATGACCTGAGCCGAAGGCAGACGCTTAACGACTGAGCCACTCAGGCGACCTATAAACCTTTTATCTTTGGCTTCTTAACTCCTCATATCTTTATTTAACTTCATATTCAATTAAAGTCACTCTACTTACATTGACTTTTTTTATCTTTGCCTTTTTATCTCCTTTAATTATTCTGTACTTTATCTACCATTAGTTTTTATGTTGCATGTCACAGTTACTATTTCTTTTATGTTCTATCATTGTTTTTAATTCTAATTTCAATCTTGTTTGCTCATTGTTCACTAACATATCTGTACTTTCAGACAGTAGCAATTTTTGTGGCTTCATCTTCTTCGTTCCTGTATTCATTACTTATTTAATAGAGGAACAAAGAAGATGAAGTTTAAGATCTTTTTTCAACTTTCATCTTCTACATTGTTGGCAGCCATTTCAGTGGTTCTAACCCCAGTGGCTTGCCATTGGCATAGGAATATTAAACATACTTTCCTAGTATTTGTCTCCATGGTAGGTAAATTAAGTTGCTATGCATAGTTACAGTCAGCTTACAACTTTTATTTTTATCATTATTGTAGGCTGTTTTTGTTCTGTTTTTGTTTTGTTGAATACTGGATTGATTCAAAAACTAGATTTAAAGTCAGAAAACACAGTAATAGTGCCATTGATGACATGTTGGTTTTCCTTTTTCAGCTACTGATGGCTGAAACCATTTCTTCTGCCAGTTGACCGCTCTAAAAAGTTAGTGTGGTGACAGTATTTTCTCCCAGTGTTTTATTTTGAAAACTTAACAAACATGCAGCAAAGTTGAAAGATTTTTGCAATTGACTCAATATGCCTATCATCTAGATTTTACTAATATTTACCTTGTTTTATCATATATCCTTTTGTCCATCATTCCATCTTTTCTTTTTTTTTTTTTCCATGCATTTCAAATTGCTGACCTCAGTGCCCTTCCTCCTCAGGTGAAACTATTTTTTTAAGATTTCTGTCAGCTTTTCTATAGTAAGTTTGGCCTCCCACATATAATTTATTTGTAGAACTGTCTCACAAATTGAGCCTTAGAAATAAAATAAGTAAATAGAAAGTATTGTCTGTTTTAAATGCATATTTTCAGTTGTCTACTTCAGCTTTGAGAGCTTTCTCACTAGAAGATCTCACTTGCCCTCCGTCATTGACTCAAGAAAAGTCATGAAATGTGAGGAAATGATAGAAAGTAAGCCATATTTTTAACTTTTTGAGGAACCTCCATATTGTTTTCCACAGTGGCTGTGCCAGTTTGCATTCCCACCAACAGTGCAAGAGGGTTCGCCTTTCTCCACATCCTCGCCAACAGCTGTTCTTTGTGTTGTTGATTTTAGCCATTCTGACACGTATGAGGTGATACCTTATTGTAGTTTTGATTTGTACTGCCCTGATGATGAGTGATGTTGAGCATCTTTTCATGTGTCTGTTGGCCATCTGGATGTCTTCTTTGGAAAAATATCTATTCATGTCTTCTACCCATTTTCAAATTGTATTATTGTTTTTTTTGGTGTTTTGTAAGTTCTTTATATATTTTGGATACTAGCCCTTTATCAGATACGTCATTTGCAAATATCTTCTCCCATTCTGTGGGTTGCCTTTTAGTTTTGTTGATTGTTTCCTTTGCTGTGCAGAAGTTTTTTTTTTATCTTGATGAAGTCCCAATAGTTCATTTTTGCTTTTGTTTCCCTTTCCTCAGGAGACCTATCTAGAAAGAAGTTGTTATGGCCGATGTCAAAGAGGTTACTGTGTGTGTTCTCCTCTAGGACTTTTGTAGTTTCAGTTGCACTGCTAGGTATTTACCCAAAGAATACAAAAATACTAATTCAGAGGGATACATGCACCTCAGTGTTTATAGCAGCATTATCTACAATAGCCAGATTATGAAAACAGCCCAAGTGTCCATCAACTGATGAATGGATAAGGAAGATGTGGTATATATACACAATGGAATATTACTCAGCCATAAAAACAGAATAAAGTCTTGCTGTTTGCAACACCATGAATGGAGTTAGAGTGTATTATGCTAAGTGAAATAAGTCAGAGAAAGACAAATACCATATAATTTCACTCATGTGGAATTTAAGAAACAAAACCAACGAACATGAGGGGGAAAAGGTGAAAAACCAAGAAACAGACTCTTAACTATAGAGAACAAACTGATGGTTACCAGAAAGGAGATGGGTGGGGGGATAGGTTAAATAGGTGATGGGGATTAAGGAATGTACTTGTGATAAACACTGAGTGTTGTGTGGAAGTGTTGAGTCACTATATTGTACACCTGAAGCTAATATACACTTTATGTTAACTAACTGGAATTTAAATAACTTTTTAAAAAAGAAAGTAAGCCATAGCTCCACTTCTTGTGGAGTGGCAGAGTAGCAGATTATGAGTGGCAGAAAAGGTGTCCCTAAAGGGATCTGCTTGGGGAAGGAGTCTCTCTTCATTTCTTTCCTTTTTTCTGTATCGTTTTGTTCTTTTCTTTTTTCTCTTATCCTCCTTTTTCTTTCTCTCTACTTTAATCATAGTTGGGGAAAAGTACACATTTTGCTGCATTGATTTGCTGAGGAGAAAGAGTGAGCAGGCCATGTGCTTAGATGGAAATGTCACGGAGAGCAAAGAACACAGACTCTAAATTAAGAGTTGGGAAATTTTTTCTGTAAAGGGCCAGGTGGTATTTATTTTAGGATTTGCAAGCCGTACAGTCTCTTAAAACTACTCAACTCTGCTGTTGTAGTGCAAAAACAGCCATAGACAGTAATTAAATTAATGACCTTGGTTATGTTTTAATGAGACTTTTGGTCACTGAAATTTGGTTTTCATATAATTTCTGCATGTCACAAAATATTTTTTTTCTGACTTTGTCAACCATTTAAAATTGTAAAAACCATTTTTATCTTGGGGGCTACAAAAACCAGGTGGCAGGCTAGATTTGGCCCACAAGCTAAGATTTGGTGACTCCTACTATATAGGGATTAACATTGCACAACTTATTTATAAAAATGTCATTATTCGTGTCCACGTTCCCAACATAGAGGCCTTTTATATGCTCTAAATTAGATGGGGATACAGAATTGTAGAGATAATTCAGGGTATCATTGGTGTGAGTAAAGAAGAAAAATGTTTAATATGGTTGGTTCCACGGATAACATGGAGGTTCTGGCATGGCCTCCTTTCAGTCCTGTCTCATCTGTGTAGCTGCTATTTCTAGGTCTTGGGCAGAGAAGCAGACTGAATAGAGGGGCCTACTTTCTTCTGTCTGGTATTAAATCTCCCCTTAGTGGTATGAAAAACCCCAGTTTTGAGTCAAGCCTGGGCTCAAATCTCTTATTAGATGTGTGACTTGTTATGTAACTGCTCTGAACATCAGCAGAATGATGGCTTATATAGCTAATTCATAGACTTATGAGGATCTTAGTAATAATCATAACAGTAATAGCAACTAACACATGGTGTTTACTAGGTGCCAAGCAGTGTTCTAACTACTTTATATATATTAACTCATTTAATTCTCTCACAGCCATGATAATCGTTATGTATACCATCACTTTAATGATGAATCTGAGACACAGAAATGTTAAGTAACTCATTCAAGGTCACATAGTTAAGTGGCAGAGCCAACATGTGAACTTGGGGAGTCTGGCTTCAGAGTGCAAGCTCTTAGTTAGTAGGGTTTACAGTCTTCTAAAGTGGGAACATCTATAGCACATAGGTTCTCAGGAAATTACAGATACATTAACTTTACAAAATGTTGTGGTATCTTCCTCAAAAAGCTTGGTGTACTTGTGAGATTGCGGATATGCATAAATATGAGATTCAGATTTTGATTTTTCAGAGTTTTTGCTTTTTTTTCAGTTACATATTATGGGATTTTTTTTTTCCTTTAGGAGTTTTTAGTACTATTATTGTTAAGAATTATTTTGAAATGAATCACTTTCTGTGAGACAATATGGTGGAAATGACTTAGACTCCAGAGCCAAAAGACCCCTGACTCCTATCCTTGTCCTGATTCTGCATTTTCCTTCGTGTGATCTTGAGTATATGATCTTACTCTTTCAGTTCTGTCTCTTTTAGCTGTGAACTGAAGATAATCCTCCTCATGGGATTCAAATGAGATAACCTATGCCAGAGTGCCTAGCAATATGTCTAGTATGTTACCAGACACTCAAACACTAGTACTGTGTTTGCCTGTTTATTACATAGAATAACCTAAACTTTAGAACTGAAAGATGGGAAAACTGAGGCTCAGAGAATTACTTGTTTAGGATTGTACAGGTTATTAGAGGCAGAAGGAGCTGTCACTTAATGCAAGTCTGCTAATTTCTCAGTCTTGTCTTATTTTTACTGTTCACACTCCTTTATGCATTACATACAGAAGCATTATGTAATATGACTGGGTTTTGGGGGGATTTTTCTTAGGACAAAACCTGACATTCTTATTAAGAAAATAACTAGTGTTTGGTTTTTGAATTTTGATAATTTATCATTAAAAAGTCATATGGACAATTTAAGCTTTGAGGTTATTCAAATCATGTATTTGTATATATACCAAACTAGTGTTTGGTATTTTGAATTTTAATAATTAATCATTAAAAAGTCATATGGACAATTTGGTAAGCCTTGAGGCTATTCAAATCAAAATGTTAATACATTTTCTCCATATTTATTGATTTTTAATATAGAAGTAGCATGTTTATTACAGAAAAAATAAATTAGAAGCAGAAACATCGAGGAATTTTTTAAAAACCTATTCAGTCACATCGATTAGAGAAAATGTTAACACTTTGAAGTAAAAGTGGCCTCATCTTACATTTACAACTTTGTAACTGATTTTTTATCAATTAGTGATAAATGAGGAAGACTATTCCTTGCCAAATTCACATGTTGGTAATTTTCATTTAGTCCATTCTGTGAATGGTTATCAGTTCATTTAAATAATCCCCTGTTGTTGGCATGTCATTTTTTCCAGATTTCATAGAAACAGTGTATTTTTGCAAAATTGTCCTATTATTTTCACTTGATCTCTGATTTGTATAATTCATTCTCTATTAATTTTTAAGACTTTGATATATGTTCATAATTTTTCTACAGAGTAGAAATACAGTCCATTTACATTTTCTTTCTGGAAAGCCACTGTATTTCGGGATAGGATGGTTTTATTAATCTCCCATTCTTTAGTAAAGGATAGCATCATATGGTGTAAATCTTCCAGATTCTGTATTTCTCTTTCTTTACATATTGTCACTTTAATATTTTGCATAGTGATATATCTGGAATAATAATCTTTAATTTTCAAAAATTGGATTGTTTATAGCTACATGTAATAAAATAACTATTAAGTGATGCCCATGCAATTTTTAAGTGTGTTTTGTAGGGGTTTTTTTTTTTCTCTCTCTTGCATGCATGGATTTGCATGGAACATTTGGAAAATAGAAGCATCAGAATGAATTGAATGTTTCTGAATTACAGTTGACCCTTGAACAACATAGGTTTGAATTGTGTGGGTCCACTTACATGCAGGTTTTTTTAAATAGATATATAAACTACATATTGATAAATCCAGTACAGTACTGTAAATGTATTTTGTCTTCCTTAAGATTTTATATTTTCTTTTCTCTAGCTCACTTTAATGTAAGAATACATATAATAATACATATAACATATACATATAGCATATGAAAGTGTTCATCACCTTTTTATGTTATTGGGAAGGCTTCTGGTCAATGGTAGGCTATTTGTAGTTAAGGGGAATCTAAGGTTATATGCAGATTTTCAACTATACAAGGGGGTGGCACCCCTAATGCCAACATTGTTCAAGGGTTAATTGCGCTAGTCTTTGTCACTTACCTTGATAGATTAGAGACAAAGTTCTACTTTTGAGACAGAATTGGACTTAACTAGTATGTCCCTTATCTACTACTCATTTGCCTTCTTGTTCAGTTTCTCATGATTAACAAGATATATCTCACAATTAACAAGATGTGAACTCTGTCGCCACTTGCCATTTAGTCTTACATGTTAGTAAGATAATTGTAGGAACATTTTGAGAGTCAAGTAAATTTTTTTAATAGTTTTGATTCTTTGTAGTTTTTATTCCTGTGCATGTGAATTTGAGACCAAAAGGAATAGCTATGAATTAATATTTCTTTGGATCCAGTAGACTACTTTCTTTAAATTATGGTAATCTCAAATCATCAGACAGTAGAAGCATAGATTTTAGAGTTGAATAAACCATAGAGATAGATATTGTAGCCCAGCTTCTTGCTTGATGAAATAATCTCTTCTTCGGTATCTTTGGAAGCGCTGCTGGAACAGCCAGTTACGAACGTGAATCTACATATTTTAGGTTCACAACATAGTGAAACATAAGATTTTGCCCTAAGGGAACTTAAAATATTCCTTGTTCCTATGACATGGGATTAATGAGCAAGTTCACTGACATGTTTTGGGTTCAAGATTGTATGCTCAGAATCATTTTCTTGCAGTATAACACACTTTGGAGATTACATTTATAAGTTTATTTTTAAATCTCCCGTATCGTAGGTAATTGGAGAAAAAACTTTCTTTCCAGATAGAAGTTGTGTTAACTGTAAATCAAGTATTTACAAACTATTAAAACAAAATAGTAATTATATAAAGGGAAGTTGGATTGATACCTTAACTTGACTCTCATTTTCTTAATGTTAGTTTTTTTAAATGATAAAATACAAAAACTCTTGGCCATAAACCTTGTGATTTTCATCTGTTGTACTAAATAATTTAAGCACGTATACCATCAAACAAGTTTTTTTCTCCCTTTTTTTTAAACCAAAGAAAAGCATATTTTATTTCAGCAATGATTTTGATAAGCATTGCTGTTCTTTATCATAGTATCTTAGGCAGTATTTTATCAAACATTTCACTAGTTAAAAGTTTAAATAAACAGTGGATCTTCATTTTCTACACTCATCTTAATACGCAAATTTGTTACTTTAGTGCTTGACTAACTTGCCTTGTCTTAAGATCTGTTGAGCTTTTTACATGAGAGCTATACTAATCTTAATCACTGTGCTTGTTGTTTGAATGTTTGCTACAGGAAGCGAGCAGCTGCAAAGCATCTAATAGAACGCTACTACCACCAGTTAACTGAGGGCTGTGGAAATGAGGCCTGCACGAATGAGTTTTGTGCTTCCTGTCCAACTTTTCTTCGTATGGATAACAATGCAGCAGCTATTAAAGCCCTCGAGCTCTATAAGATTAATGCAAAACTCTGTGATCCTCATCCCTCCAAGAAAGGAGCAAGCTCAGCTTACCTTGAAAACTCGAAAGGTGCCCCTAACAACTCCTGCTCTGACATAAAAATGAACAAGAAGGAAGGACAAGGAGCAAGAGATGATTTTAGAGGTAAGATGTTCTATTTTTAATTGAGAATTTTTGACTGAAAACCGGATTGGAGATTTAAATAAAATGCGTGAGGTTTTTGTTTGTTTTGTCTAATTATGTGACATTAGGACATGGTAGTATAGTGGTATTTATTTACCACTCTTGTTTATTTTTTTATTGTGGTAAAGGACAGCACTAATAATTGAAGTTATGATTTAACAACATTTTAGTGTTCTAATGGTCCCTAGTTAGAAGCAGATTATATTCCAAAAGTTCCTTTGTTAATGGATTGATTGGAAGTTTTGAACATTTTCCACTAGGAAAAACGTATTAAGTGGTAATCTCCTAAACTAGACCACAAAATCTAATTAAATTATCAAATAGCTGGACTGAATATGTGGAATGAGTTGTGGAACCCTAGAACTATGAGGTGAAAGAAGCAGAAAGAAGTGTTGGCAGTCTCTTCCATTTCTGAGGGCAAAGCAAAATTTTGTAGCCGTTACTTGAGAAATAATTTCAGTTTTTCTTTCTAATATTCTTCCCATATTCTGCTCAGTTTCTTCTAGGCATTTGGCACACTCATGCTGCCAAGAATCATCATCACCTACCAATGGCAGTCTTCACCTAAGCTCTTGTTTTCTAAATGATCCTGTATTCCAAATTTTTAAAATATATATATATTTTTTATATGTATACATAATATAAATATATTTTGTGTATATATATATATATATTTTTTTTTAATCTTCAAATCCAAGCTTTCTTTTCCTCAGTGAAGATAATCAGTGTTAGTAACAAGGTAATTGAATTTCTGAATAACTGACAGGGCTCAGCCCTACCAGAGGAATTGTATTTTAAAAGGAAGCTTTTTGTTTAAGACATGTATAAGTTGGGGAGAACACCTCTGAAGTTTTCAGTAGCATGATTTAAATGCAGATTTAATTTAATTGGTGACATGGGATTGTGTTATATCTTTTACTCTAACCTCACAGTAAAGGTGTTTTCATAACTTGATAAACAACTTTACACAGCTTCAAAATGTGTGGTTCTGTTACATGATTTAGCTCACACACTGTGGATAAGTAGGTGAATGTTGTCAGTATCTGTAATGGGGAAGTTGCATTGACTCCATTATACACATTTCTCTAGCAAGTGTGCACCACAGAGTAATAGTTACTAAATGTAGAATGTGCTGGTGCAGTTGAATGCAGCCAGCTATAGGGGATTATAGCAGAGGGTGGATGGACACATCTTTTTGTCTATGTGCTTCATCATAGGTGCTTCTTGAGTGGTTATTCCCAGTCTTTGTTTCCTATTTTTGGTCAAGTCTGTGTAATTTAGCAGTTCCTTATACTTTCTTCCAATATACTACTTTGTTCTCCTACTCCCTTTTTTCTGTAATTTTCTATTTACTGTATTATTTTTTCTACTAGGAATTACAAATGCTTTAACTACACTAGTACTTTTATTTTTATTGTTAATTATATTTGTTGGTTCTCATTACAAAAGTGTATATGTGTTGAATAGTCTGCTGCAAACTGTTTTTTGCATAAAAATTTTGTTAAGTGTAAAATTTTGTAGATTAAGTGTATTTTCAGGAATATACATACATTACAGAATATACAGATATACCATAGAGGAATGTTTCTTCATTTAACATTTTCTCAGTAGAACATCTCTTTTTATTGATAAACATTGTGAATGTTTGTGTCTCTAATTTTAATGTTCTTTAATTTAAGTCTGAAAAACTCAGTTCAACATTTTAAACAAAACACTATCTAGGGAAAGTATTGGTGCATTTTATATGGAATTAGTAGAATGTCAGAATCACTTGAAGGCATTCTGAACAGCACGTCAACAAAGGGTGTCTGGGTCTAGAGTGTTGCTGTCCCTTAAGATAGGTCATGTTACTCATGAAGAACAACTTTTTGTTACTAAGTTTATGACTTGATGATTTAGGAAGCAGAGTGTTTTGTGTCTTAACAAGATAGTTACTTACCATAATTATTTACTCTATTTTGGTTACATTTTAGGAAATGAGGGGTTTTTTGTTGTCTTGTAAGAAGATGTTATAATTTTTTCCAATTAAAATAATGAGAAATAAGCTCCCAGTTAGCAGTTTCACACTTTTCAGGAAGAGATTACTGATGTTTAGCAGAAGATGTCTATACAGTTTCCCCCACTATCTGAAAGTAGAGCATTTCTATGAAACTTTCATGAGCCAAAATGGCATACTCAGTGAAGAAGCAATTACCATTACTTTATATGGAAAGCATTTTGAGGTTCCCTTATCCAAAAAAAAGCCTCTCTTAGGCTTTTCTGATACTTTAGGACACATCTTGCTAATGGATGTACAAAATGAGATAAACACAGACACCCACAGACACAGTTCAAAACTATGGTGCCTTGAGGCTGAGATGCTGAGTGTAATTGCTGGGGAAGGAGATTGTCAGTGCCACTCATGCTCTTCAGAGTATATGTTGCCTCTATAATGGCTTGCAGTAAAACAAACACTAAATGCTTTTTTGCTTTTTAACTTTCTTACTATAAGTGAAGTAGCCTAGTGGGAACTTTCGAAAAGCAAGGGATACCTACATATCGTAATAGAACAGATCTAAAAATTAACTCTTAAAGAGTTAAAGCCCATAAAAGAAACTATAGGTGTTGACAGTCTGGTAGCAGGGGCCAAAGATCAGATTCATGGTGTGGTAAAATTTGGTATTTTTGTGGTTGAACTTTTATACAGCTGTTCATTTAATGATCATTTGCATGTTATCTTGTCTTTTGCTGTGAAACAAACATTAAAAGAGGTAGAAATCACGTTAAGAAATTTTATATGTTGTACAGTACATGTATATGAGTCCGTTTGTCACAGTGAAGATTGAATTACCTATGTGTCTCTAAAATTATCCTCTGCTTAATTTAAGTATTTGTTGACAGGCCTGCCACTTCCTTAATAGATTAAGACTTTTGTCAGTATTATAGTGTATTATATTTGACCAGTATAATCTCCATAAAATTAATAGACAAAATATATCATTTGTTCTCTTTCCTGTAAAATAATGTATCTGAGTAATTTATTCAAAATGCAAAGACTATTTGGGATGCTCCATTTTTATTTCTTCCACAATTTGTTGGTGTTTTTATTGGCCTATATAGCATTGTCTTATGGAAAATGGTCTTGAGATATTAGTAAACATTGTTTTTTATTTTTTAATTTGAAGGACAATATTTTATCATTTGTAGAGACATGTATAGCTTTTGCTTAGATAATTTGAAGACGGTATTATCTTATTTTATATACTAATAAAAACTAGGAGGTTCTTTTGTTGTACTCAAAATATGAGTTAATCATGTTTGACCCCATTTATCAGGAAAATAAACCCTCAGAAGTTCATCAGTGGACTTCCAGTTAGGTAATCGGCAGACCTGTGCCACATGTTATCCCTCAGGTGCAAATGAGGATTAGAATACGAGTGTTTAGTTTTTACAGTTTCTGTTATGATGGCATGTCAGAGAAGAGGGGGTGAAAAATTAGCCAGCCTACAATGTCTGTCCAGATATATTAGAGAGTTCGAGGAAGACCAGAGTTTCATAAGATCACCTTTTAGATACTGAATGATTAATAATTAATTCTAGTTTGGAGTTAGAAGTAATCTCAGTAGAAAATTTAAGTTGGCATATTCATGTGAACTAAACTAGTATTAACTCAGGACACAAAACTCTTGGGGTACTCTATCCAGCATTGTTTGTAGACATTTTTTTATCAGTTGAAAATTATATCCTTTATAGTCAGTCATTAACGGTTTCATATCCTTTTAGTAATTGGTTAGTCTTACCTGTCTACCAACATTTGAATACTTTCAGCAATAGCAGACATGTATGATAGTCCTTAAGGATCAAAAAAAACACACATGTACATATAAGTAACATGGAACTTTCAAGTTTTTGAATTATCTTTGCCCACAGCATTCATTCTGCCTTTAGCTATTAGAACAGGTAATATCGTTGATTTGTAAAGTGAAATTCTATTATCTAATGTTTAAAGGATATTTTCACTTCTTTTATTAATGAGGTTGTTTGACTACAGGGTCAGAATATTTTTATTTCTGTATTTTTATTTGAAATACAATCATTTATGTTCTTGTTTGAATATTAAAACAGTTTATTTTATCCCCAGTTACCTGATATTCATGCAAGTCATAAGAGAAAAATAGTGTCGAGGTATATTTCTCAGCTTTGGTAAGGTGAAATTTTGTGATTATTTAGCTTATCTCAGATTGTAAGTGAGAAAATGAAGGGTGGGTTGTTTTTGTTTTTGTTTTTCTTTTGAGAATAGATCATGAGAGTTGAGTACATGAGAGCTAAGCTAATTTTAATTTTAAAATGTTAGTTTTTTTCCTTCTTTTTTTAAATTGAAATTCATGTTAAGTACCGGGGAGTTTATTATTTGAGGTGTTGAATCTATGAGTTGTCAATTGTATGATTCTCCAAGCATTGAGATTTACTACTCCTTGAGTTGGAATGTTTTACATGGTTTTCCTCTTTAATCACTGTATTCAGTGCTTTCTATGAAAAAGTTAAATGTTATGAAAGCTCAGATTAAACTGCATGGAATAAATTAACATTTGAGTAGAAGGTGACAACTTGGAGTTTTAGAAAACAGCATGTTAAAATTCTTTTTGTGTGTGTGTGAGTAAGCAAAACATAAGAGAGGGAACACACATGGAGTTTCTCTTTATTGTTCTAATGTGTTTCATCCAGTGGCATTCCCTTTTGGGAGTGGAATGCTTATGCATTCCATAACCTCCAAACTTACTCTTCATTCCTCTCAAGGGGATATACATATAGATTTAAATTTTGTTGGTGAAGAGAATTAGAGCCATATGTTTATCTGGTTTTTGTCTGAAAGGGAATAATGGCAAATATAAAAAGAGCAAATATAAAAGTATTTAAAAAGGTGATAATGGAGGTCTAAGCTACTATTTAGAGACAGATGTGAGAGGGAAGTAAAATGCATGCCAGCAAACTGCTATACTCTTTCACCCCTGCAGTAGTAACTGGCTCCAGAGATTTTTGTCTCAAAAATCCTTGAAATGTTCTTTCCTTTTTTGTTTCTTCTGTGATTTCATTAGAATTTCAACTTGTTAACATTACTATAACTCTGAAAATGTGTAATAAATTGATATTTGGTTTGGCCTTTCATTGCCTCCTGTCATTTTTGCCTCTTACAGGGTTATTTCTTTATGGGGGAGAATGGATGTAATAGAAAAACATAATAAAACTCCCTTGGATTTAAATAATACAGACTGCAAAAATAATAGTGATAAGTTGCAAAAACAATCAGCTTATCTTACAAAATTTTTATTACCAGAAAAGTACCAAGAAGGATTAAGCATAATTTAGACAGTCTGCTGGTATTTCAAAGACTTTGAAGGCAAGGTGAGGAAAGGTGAGAAGCTTCTTTCTATATTAGTAAGGATCAACTACACTGCAATATTAAGTACATACCAGAAAGCACTAGCTTATTAAACAAAGTATGAATTTATTTCTAGCTCATCTAAAAGCCATGATATTCTGGGTTGGCTTCTAAGTTCTGCTTCACATAATCATTCAGAAATGGTGCTGTAGGGTGCCTGGGTGGCTCAGTTGTTAGGCGTCTGCCTTCAGCTCAGGTCATGATCTCAGGATCCTGGGATCTAGCCCCACATCAGGCTCCCTGCTCGGCGGGAAGCCTGCTTCTCTCTCTCCCACTCCCCCTGCTTGTGTTTCCTCTCTCGCTGTGTCTCTCTCTGTCAAATAAATAAAATCTTAAAAAAAAGAAAAGAAGTGGTGCTGTAGTGACATTGTTATCTTCAACACATGGCTTCCAGAGCATCCTGGGAGCATCATCCCATTAGCCAGAAGGAAAAGCCTTGGCCTGAAAGTAGCACTTAACCTTAAAAACGTGGGAAAGCTGGGAGATGTGGTCCAAATCTGCCCAGAAAGGAGAGGAAAAAGATTTTGGTAGCTACATAGTAATCTGTTTCACTTGTCTGCTATAAGTTGCCTTCTACTATATTTTTTATTACTCTATAACTATTTCCTGTTTATTCCAACCTGATTCCTGGCTACAGATGGCAGTGTTTGTCAACTTCAGATCTCATGAGAAATGGTATAGTAAATTTTTCTCAATCACCCACAGAATGACCACCCTGGAAAAAACTAAACAGGAAGACTCAAAAGGAACCAGTTTGATTTTAAGATACATAAAAGTAAGACAAGGGCTTTTTCCCAGAGGATGCTGAAGGAACCCTTTCTTGCCTTCCTCAGTCTTTTGAGAAGAGTAGTGAAATAAGAAAGAAACATCTCAGAAGAACAGTAGTGTTTCTGCTCTAAAGTGAGGTTGTAAGAGGTGTATTGTGATGAATCAAATCAGCACATGATTGTCTTGGTTTATATTTATAAATTAAAGCTACATGTTAATTTCCTCTGTGATTGTGAAAAGAGTTTGAGCTCATTAAAAGCTACATATTATTGAAAGAATGTAGAAGAATGGGTGAGATTGTTGCAATTAATAGTAGTTCATTGACAAAAATAAGTAAATATATTTTGTTGACTCTTATTAGATATGTTTTAAAAGAGTTGTAAGTTATAAATGGTATTGAGTACAAAATGGCTGTTTTACTTTACACTAGAACTTGTTAAGACAAACTAAACATACTTACAAATGTTCTTTTTTTTCTCTAATTTTCTAGATGTGACTTACCTAACAGAAGAGACGGTATATGAAATTCTTGAATTATGTAGAGAGAGAGAGGATTATTCCCCTTTAATCCGTGTTATTGGAAGAGTTTTTTCTAGTGCTGAGGCATTGGTACAGAGCTTTCGGAAAGTCAAACAACACACCAAGGAAGAACTGAAATCTCTTCAAGGAAAGGATGAAGACAAAGATGAAGATGAAAAGGAAAAAGCTGCATGTTCTGCTGCTGCTATGGAAGAAGATTCAGAAGCATCTTCTTCAAGGATAAGTGATAGTTCACAAGGAGATAACAACTTACAAAAATTAGGCCCTGATGATGTGTCTGTGGATATTGAGGCCATTAGAAGGGTCTATACCAGATTACTCTCTAATGAAAAAATAGAAACTGCTTTTCTCAATGCACTTGTATATTTGTCACCTAATGTGGAATGTGACTTGACGTATCACAATGTATACTCTCGAGATCCTAATTATCTGAATTTATTCATTATTGTAATGGAGAATAGAAATCTCCACAGTCCTGAATATCTGGAAATGGCTTTGCCGTTATTTTGCAAAGCAATGAGTAAGCTACCCCTTGCAGCCCAAGGAAAATTGGTTAGACTGTGGTCTAAATACAGTGCAGACCAGATTCGTAGAATGATGGAAACATTTCAGCAACTTATTACTTACAAAGTCATAAGCAATGAATTTAACAGTCGGAATCTAGTGAATGACGATGATGCTATTGTTGCTGCTTCAAAGTGCTTGAAAATGGTTTACTATGCAAATGTAGTGGGTGGGGAAGTGGACACAAATCATAATGAAGAAGATGATGAAGAGCCCATCCCTGAGTCCAGTGAATTGACACTTCAGGAGCTTTTGGGAGAGGAAAGAAGAAACAAGAAAGGTCCTCGAGTGGACCCACTGGAAACTGAACTTGGTGTTAAAACTCTGGATTGCCGAAAACCACTTATCCCTTTTGAAGAGTTTATTAATGAACCACTGAATGATGTTCTAGAAATGGATAAAGATTATACTTTTTTCAAAGTAGAAACAGAGAACAAATTCTCTTTCATGACATGTCCCTTTATATTGAATGCTGTCACAAAGAATTTGGGATTATATTATGACAATAGAATTCGCATGTACAGTGAACGAAGAATCACTGTTCTCTACAGCTTAGTTCAAGGACAGCAGTTGAATCCGTATTTGAGACTCAAAGTCAGACGTGACCATATCATAGATGATGCACTTGTCCGGGTAAGTTGGGCTTATGCTTAAAAATTAGTACTAGAATAAATACCTAATATTGGGGAGATTGTAATACAGTTCAGTGAATTCATTTTATAAGTGACTGTTTGAAAAAAAATATGGCATTATATGGTATAGGAATATATGGATGTTTTTGTATTATAAGTTGTAAATATTATACTTTTGTTGTTCCTGTCCAAATTTATAAATGTGTTCCACAAAGTAAGTATTGGTTGTCTTGAATAATGATCACTCTCTCTTTGAAAAATAATAGATTTTCTAAATATTGACAACTAACCCCAAAAGTTTCTTCTCTATTGAGAAGACAAGTGGATATTGGGAAAAGACCAGAGCACAGGAGCAAGGGCATGTGGAGGTACCCAGTAATAAGTATGAATATCAAATCTTAACTGGGAAGAGTGGTACAATAAAATCATACCATAAAATAATAAGTGGTGTCCAAAAATTCCATGATATAAAATTTAGAGTTGCATTATCATGAAGGTGAAGTGATCTGGGCAGTTTGGTGAGTGCTGCTATGAAGAGTTCTGCTGGATCACTCAAAATGCCCCTGTAGAACACTGCCTGATTGTGATATTTTCTTACCACTTAAATATATTGGAGTTGGTTGGAACTACTAGGAAAACAGCAGCCATTCCAGGAATCTTGAAATTAATGGTGCTTTGTGTCATCAACCCAATCCAGGGATATTGAGCTGGGAGAATATTGGGAACACAAGGTGGGTACCCACCTTCTAACTTCCTGTTTCTCCAGATTGGCTGCCTTTTGTTAATTCCTTGCCTCCACAGAAAATAAGAATTTTAGTGCCCCCATTTAAGAATGCAGGCCTGGCCAAACAAAAAAAAAAAGAATGCAGGTCTGGCCAGAAGACATAAACCAATTGTCAGTCATGTGCCAAAATATGCATTTGTCCTAAGATGCTTTATCACAGGTTGTTTGTGTGTGTGTGTGTGTGTTTAAGGTTTTATTTTTAAGTAATCTCTACACCCAACGTAGGGTTTGAACTCAAAACCCCAAGATGAAGAGTCCCATGCTGTACCAGCCAGGCGCCGCCCCCTTCATCACAGGGTTTTATTGTATTCATGATACTACATAAACCCATCATTACTAGTTCTTTTTTTTTTTTTAACAACTTCAAGTAAAATTTGATGTCAAGTAAAATTAAGATACAGTCAGCTTTCCATAGTAATAAAAGATACGAACCCACAACACAACTAGGAAATAGTGATACTTATTTTAAAGTATATTTTAGTTTTAGGATAGATTTGTCTATTCATAAAACTGTAAACCGGTGGAAAAAGTTGTTTGACATCTCCGAAATTTAAAAGTTGCAGAAATTGTGTGCCTCTTTTGTTTGTTACTGGTTTTTAAAAACACCAAATATATTTCTAGTATTGAGGAAAGAGTCTACATTATTTAAGTAACTGAAGCAGTTTTTCAACAGAGGCAGAATGAGGCATTAATTATCTGGAGTAATTATCATTGCTTGGTTTCTGGTTCTCTTTTTATTTTACTCTCTTAGTTTTGAGCTACATAAATAATTAATATACTTAATAACTGTTCATCAGGCAGCCAGCAACTTATTTTCCGTAGGTTAGCAGAATGTGGGGTATCATATAAGGATGTTAATGATGTTTTGTGAAAAGTACATTGAGGTCTATCTATGAATTTCGATTGTTAGAGCAGAACTGCAAATCCTGAGACCATACATTTTATGTTTGGCTTCTTGGGTTGGAATCCTTTCATCTATTTCCAGTAAAAGCTATGCCTACCTTTAAAAAAGCAATGAAATTACTCTCTATAAGATTAATCCAGAGTTAGAAATAAAAAAAATTATCCACCTTTCTTATCTGCCTTCAGCTAAGAAATCTACCCAACCTGATTTTCCTTCCCCTGCCTTGTTTCCCACCTTGCTTAGTAAAGCAAGGCTAAGAAACAACAAAAGTTTAAGTACTTGTTGTATACTTATTTTATCATCTAGAATTTTGAGGAAACAGTCATTTTGGTTTATAAGGCCTTTTTTTAAAGCGGATTTTAGAGTAAAACTGTGAACTTCTTAATTATACTAACAGAGTAGTTTTTTTTAGTGGGTTCTGCTTAATTCTGTCAAACCTGAATATTATAATTTGACCAGTTTTAAATCAGGATTCACTAGATAATATCTGTACTTGAATATTACCAGTCCACAAAAGCAGTTCGCTTCAGAAATCTTGTGTGAGGCACTTTGCTAAGCAGTAGAGATGTAAAGATGAATTATGACCACTGAAAAGCTTAGGGGTGCTAAATGTTCATAACTAAACAAATTTTACTCTTTCCTTTTTTCTTCTTTTTTTAAATAACAATGTGAAAAGGTTAGAAAAATTAAAACATCTAAATAGCCTTGTGAGTCAGTCAAATTGATAGTCTTATTTTTAAAAAAATATTCATAGTGGTGTGATTATGATAAAGTCATAGTATTTTAGTAACAAAAAGCAGAAGGTTTACGACAAGAAGTAGTTAAGGTCATCCTCTCAGCCGAACTCTCAAAAGTACTGATGGATTTTTAACATCTTATTCCTCAAGGATCTACTTTGCTTTTTTAAAGCCTTATTATTCTATAACAGTTTGACAAACAAAATAAACCTATTGACTGCTTTTTATGACCTGCTAATTTGAACTACAGAGTAGGGTTGGGAAGAGAAGAGGAAATGAGAATTGTGGTGAGCTCAATATTAATAATTAAATAATTAAGGTTATAGAATTGTAGACTTTAAGAGCTAAAAGGAGCCTTGGAGTTCATCTACTCATTAGTTTACAAATGAGGCCCAGAAAATACTGACTACATATATGACACTCTTGAGTATGTTTTCTGTTAGGTCCTATTGTAAGGCTGACTGGCATGGTGGAAAAGGGAGGAGTAGTACCTTCCATTAATAATTACAGATTTTTTTTTTTTTTAAGAAAACTATGTTCCTCATTTTCATGTACCATGTAATTTGAATCAGACTAGCAAATTATTTCCTAACTGGAGTTTTTAGAGGAACTGGGATTGGTTTGTTTTAAAGATTTATTTATGAGAGAGAGAGAGAAAGAGAGCATGAGTGGGAGGGGCAGAGGGGAAGGGAAAGAATCTCAAGTGGACTCCACACAGAGCCCAATGTGGGGCTTGAGATCACGACTTGAGCGCAAACTAAGAGTTGGACCCTTAACCAGCTGTGCCACCCAGGCGCCCCTAGAGGAACTGTCTTTGATGCCAGCTGAAGAATTAGTGTTTACAGTATTTTATTGAAACTTAGATACTGTTGATTGTAGTACACACAGTAATAGGAAAAAATGCTGCCAGTTATGTTGTGAAATGCTACCAGTTTTATGGTATATCCTGATTTCAGAGATATTAAAATGTGAAAACAGAGAAATGAATTTTAGAATCAATGAAAGAAATATGGTAAACTATAAATTGCCTTTTCACAAATAGGTGTCTCAGAATCATTTAAGAACTACCCCACACTCGTAAATTATTGCAGTATTTCTCCCTAGGACTTACTTTCACTATTTGTTGTTGTTTCTTAGAAAATAGTACTGTGATACTCATGAGCTCACTTGAATTAAAACAATCGATGGGCGCCTGGGTGGCTCAGTTAAGCGTCTGCGTTCGGCTGAGGTCACGATCCCAGGGTCCTGGGATCGAGTCCCACATCGGGCTCCCTGCTCGGCGGGAAGCCTGCTTCTCCCTCTCCCACTCCCCTGCTTGTGTTCCTGCTCTCTCTGTCAAATACATAAATCTTTAAAAAAATAAAATAAATAAATAAAACAATTGAAACTGTGATAAGGCTTTTACAGTATTTTACTAATAACATTTGTCTGTCTGTGTATTCTTTTAAAAGTAGATAATTTGTCATTTTTCTTAGACATAGCATTTTCAAAGGAAAAGGGTATGAAAAATTTTTTTCATTATTTTTATTTTAGGAGTTTATGTTAGGAGAGGACAAGTATTATTGAAGACAATATTGCCATCTGTGACATACCCCAAACTGCCTTCACATCTGAACGGGAAATATGTTTTAAAAACAATTCCAAGGTTCTACCTTCTAGAGGTTCAGTGTAGGAGTTCTGGTGTAGAGCCTAGGAATTATATTTCTGGTAGTGCCCCCAGATACTCTGATAAAGCCAGACTGCAAACCAGTTTTCGGAAGATGGCTATTGGTACAGTTTATATATACACATTTATTGAGGCCATTTTTATATACAAGTACATGTTTAGGAAACTGGCAATCTTTGAGAGGATGATGAAAACAGCAGGTTTAGAATAAGGATTGATGGTGGTGGGCGACTTGGTTCAGATTAGTCAGGGAATCCTAGAATTCTAAATAGGGATCTGAAGACTGAAAGGAGAGCCTGAAATGGACAACTGTATAGGAGAGTCCAAAAATATGAACTAGTATAGGATAAAGTCCAAAAATAAGAACTAGAACAGATCAAGGTGATAGACACAAATGAATAGCCTTACTACCAATTGGTTCTGCTCAATCCCCTTTAAAAAATTAAAATCAGGGGCGCCTGAGTGGCTCAGTCGTTAAGCGTCTGCCTTCGGCTCAGGTCATGATCCCAGGGTCCTGGGATCGAGCCCTGCATTGGGCTCCCTGCTCGGCGGGAAGCCTGCTTCTCCCTCTCCCACTCCCCCTGCTTGTGTTCCCTCTCTCGCTGTCTCTCCCTGTCAAATAAATAAAGAAAATCTTAAAAAAAAAGAAAAAAAATTAAAATCATTTTTTTCTGGGCTCTAACAGTGCTCTATATCCCAGGCCCCACCATTTTCCTTGGCAAACACCCTTAGTTATTATTGAAATAAAACTTGATTCTTTTATTTAACAATTGACCTACAGTGCTTTAAGAATAAGATTATCCTGTGCTGCCCTGAGTATGATTAATTGTATCTTGTACATTCACTGTATTGTGTTTAATGCAATGACCATTATTGTTTTTGTAGTTTATTTGAAACGAAGAACTTCATGCCTAATTTATGTCCTCAAAGGAGATTAAGAGAATGAGGTAGATCTATTTAGATTCTCATTATCATATTATTAAAACAGTGAAACTTGTCAAACGCCTTAGCTCTATATGTGAGAAAAAAGAAACTCGGAGAGATTCTGGCCTATAGAAATTAATGGCAGAATTGGAAGTAGAATTCAGGGTTCCTGGTCTCACAAGCAGATGTGATTATATGATATGGCTGTTACCCAAACATCTAAACTTCATTTGTAAGATATAAAAAACTGCATCTGTTTTTAGAGAAATGAAAAAAATTAAATATATCTGGATAATCTAAAGATCTTATTCTAGCCAGTAGCTTACAGATATAAATTAAGCCAGCCATTCTTAGAGAGCCTAGGTATTCTTAAGTATTAGTGAGGTCTATTTTATGTGACTACTCCTTCTACTTAAATATCTGTACCATTAAGCATTTTTTTTTTCAATTATGGATAAAGATGACTTTATCATGAGTAATAGTATCCCAGAATACTGTAAGATTTTAAAGAATGGGTTTTCTTTTTGACTCTTGTAAATCTGGCAAGTATGATATTTTTATATTAAGATGTCATCCTACCTAGGTATTCTGGGAATGCTTTGATACTAGATCAATTTTTTAAAAAATGATCTCTCTAGGATTTCATCATCATGGCCAATTAAAAGTTCAGAAATTGAAAATCGTTTTGTCCAACAATTGATGAAATCAAGTCTTAGTAAGAAGAGGAAGTCATATAAGGAAGAGGTAGATGTCATTACATCCAGTCTGTTTTTGTTTATTTTTCCCCAACAGTCTGTCTTTTGCAAGTCTCCATATTAAATTAATATATCCTCCTTTAAGAAAATCTATATATAAAAATACAGGTCTGTATACTAAATGATTTCAGTTCAAGGATGAATACAAATTCTCCTTTTCAGAATGAATGTTCACTGACATAGTCTTTTAAGTTTCCAAATATCCTGCTGCATTCAAGACAGCTTTTGATTTTCAAAATTCTGTTTTAAATGGTATATATGTATTACAGAAAGTGATAACACATAACACCTTTACCGTTCAATTCTTAAATGATTCTCTAATTGAACAATGGGTCAGAAGTAATTGTTTTAAGAAAAATAAATGCAGTCCATTACTTAATAATGGCCTTTGTCACAATGATAACTGGTAAATTTTATGTTACAGTTAAAAGTAAAAATTGTTTTTTAAAGGTAGGCTACCCATGTCTACAGAAATGATAAAAGTATTACAGAACCACTTAATATATACCTGAGAATGATAATCTAACATAGATAATAATGGAAAATTTTTACCTGCAGAGTTTAGTTGCTACCTATTTTTCAAATCATTCTTTTTACATATTTGCATTTGACCTCTTGATTCTAAAATACATGTTTATTGTAAAAAAAAAAATAATTAAAAATACAGAAAAGCATAAGGAAGAAAATAATAGTTACTCAAATAACTATAAAATACATAAAATACATTTAATAACGTGTACATTTATTATGTACACTATTATGTGTACATAATAAAATAATATATAAAAATATAAACAATAAATCTCAAAAAAGACTATTGCTAGTCATTGAGGAGAGCAGGAAGGCATAGTAGTTAAGAGCTTGCTGCCTGGATTAGAACTCTGTTCTACCATTTACTAATACTGAAAGCAAGTTATTGAATCTCTCATTACTTTGGGGTCTTTATCTGTAAAATGGGGTTATTATTACCAGCCACATAAGGTTGTTGTGAAAATGAAGTGAATTGATGTATGTAAAGGGCTTAGAATAGTCCCCTGGCACATAAGTGCTATATTATTATTGTGTTATTGTTATGAAATATTTTTTTCTGTAATGTCTGGGTTGTTCGGTTTTCAGGCAAGCCTGAAAAAATTTTTAGTACAAGTTAAAGTAACAGTAACAACAAAAACTAGTACTTAGAAGGCATTATTGTACAGGGAATTCATCTAAGTGCTTCATGTGTATTTATTTCTTCTTAATACGTCATTCTCATTTTATAGATGAAACTAACAAAGAAAGCTATATGTTTACAATTGTAATTATAGAACATTGCATTGAATTATTTTGGCACTCAGGGTGGGGAGCAGAGTGGAGATTGGTGGAGATGGACAGACAGTAATATTTAATATTAAGAATGAAGATAAATTTGTTTCAGCATCATATAAAGTGTCTCTGTGGAGCTAAGACTGCAACACATGGTCTCTGAATCCTGTAGAAACAACACCAAATCCTTTAAAAGATACAATCACATTGATAATGGAGTCCGCTCTCATTTATGAATGTTAATGAGGAAGAACTATAGGAAGCATATTTAAATATCAGATAATCATTTTTTTCACCTTGGAATGCATTATACTTTTGATATAAGCAGGTTTGTCTTTGTGTTATAAGGGCATATATAAACATTGACTTATATTCCTTTAACACCTAGGCAGGTGGGAACTGGAAGAAGGAAACTAGGAATGCGTTCCATGGCAATATGGGATGTTGGCGTGATGGGTAAACCACATTGGAGCTGATAATTCTAATTTAGTTCTCAGCATTCTTTATTTTCTGTGGCTTGAAACAGGTTTCCAACTGGAACTATTTTTCCCCAAGGTTATTTTCAAAACTTGGGACAAGGCTATAAAACCAAATTGTGAATCTTTTGTTCAAAGATCAAAGTTGTTTTAAAAGGTTCCAACATGATGTGTTACCTTAATATTGCCCACTCTAAACACTTTGCTATATATTTTTACTAAGCCTTCACATCTTTTCAGTATGAAGAGTACTATTCCTTTTTTTTCTTTGCAGATGAGGAAACTGAAGCTTACCTGAGTCGCTTGCTAAAATTTAAAGTTTAAAAGTTAAGTGATAGTTGGAACTAGTACAGAGTATTCTCAGTCTCCACAACACTCTGTCACAAAAATAAGTTATCCTTATACAACTTGGCGTAAAAATGATTTTGTAAATATTAGAGACCACTGTTGTACCAGGACATTTTTTAAAGCTAAAGATTCTAAAATCACAGAATTACAGAATCCAAAAGTTGAAGATATCTAAGAGATCATTTCAGCCTTTGTTCTTAAAACCTTTTTGACTGTAGTCCCAAGTAAGATATTTTGCATAGCATTAGGTACACACATGCATATCTGTCTGTACATATAATTGAAATAGAAGTTTCACAAAACAGTAGATGCCATTACTATGTGGAATACATTCTTTTCCCTCCCATTGTTGGTTTTAAACCACTAAATGAATTGGGCTACCCACTAATGAGGTTCAGTTGGCAGTTTGAAAAACATTGATCTAGGGCAACTGGCTTGATTTATGAATTCATGAGATTTTATTTTATTTTTTGTAGATCTGCTAGAATGTCCAAACCAGTGCTATTACCTAAAGTCATTACTTTAGTACTGTAGTACAGTTACTTTGTTGATGTTTGAATTGCTCAAAACCATTTTTAAAATTCTAGTTGGACTAGTTGGAATAACTTGAACACCCTTACATACTCTGTTTTGGCAAATTTAGAAAATTTTTAAGAGCCAAACGGCATTTAAAGTCAATGTAGCAAATAAGGTGGGTGATCAGTAGGCATGCTGTTAGTAAATTTCAGATACATTAAAAAAAAAAATGCAGTATAATTATTTCACATTAGAATCTAGTGTGGATTTTCTGATTAATCTCTTAATGACTGAGATCAGTTACTATGTATATTATTCTATAGATACAAAAAAGTATCTGGTAAAGATTTATAGTTAAAAAATGCTAGATACTAGGGTTTGATAACTGTTAGTAAGAAATTAAGAGTAAGGATATGAGCAAGCGTATGTCTCATCTGCTTTCAAAAAAAAGTGTATATGAGATGTGTTGTGATCCATTAAGAAGTGGCAATTTATAATAAGCATTATAAGAGACCATAAATTGTTTCCCTATTTGTTCAGTGTGTTTTTTCTCTTAATTGAAACTATTTTATTTATGGCTGAATGGATTAATAAGACCTAATTCCTTAGTTTCTATTCTATTAAACATAAAGAACTACTAGCGAACAAATTTGAAGTCAAACTTTTATACTCCATTGTCTTTGTTGAAATGATTTAGTTTGAGTTCACTTATGTATTTGGCTGTCTTGACTTCTTTCCATGTCCTAACCTTACAGCCCAGGTTTGTTATACAGAAGTAACAAAAAAATCTAATTTTAATTTTCTACTATATGTTAATTTCATCACAAATCAGTAGTTAGAAAGTAACCTTTTATAAATCTATGCTGGTTTCTTTACTGTCCTGTGTTTCCATTATCTGTGAGACTGAATCTTTGCCTTTACTGGCTTTTTACCAGTTTGCTTCCTGTTTCCATTTAAAACAGACCAAAAGTCAGTACTTTTTATTTGCTCCATAGCCCTACTCCTTGTTTTTTTTTTTTTTTTTTTGCTTCTCCTTATTTTTATTTTGCTTTCATCCTTAAACTGGCAGTCATCTTCTTTTCACTTTATCTTTTCACTCATTATAGCTAGAGATGATCGCTATGGAAAATCCTGCAGACTTGAAGAAACAGTTGTATGTGGAATTTGAAGGAGAACAAGGAGTTGATGAGGGAGGTGTTTCCAAAGAATTTTTTCAGCTGGTTGTGGAGGAAATCTTCAATCCAGATATTGGTAAATATTTTAGTGATATGATCATGATGTCATATCTTTTTGAATTAAGGATTTGTTTACCAGTGTTTATAAATACTCTCAGTTATGAAGAACAGTTAATAGGGTTTGGTATGACTTTCCTAGAATCACAGATAATGACTGAATTTGTGGGTTTGGGGGACTGATATGCATCACTTATTCAAGTTCTTATTCAGATTATTTAGCCTAATATTTTACTACAGGAAATTACCTCTTAGATAAATAAATTGAAAACACTTTAGAATGGTACATTAGAACAATTGAAAGATTTCTTTGCTCTTTTTACTCTAAACATTCATCAAACTCACAGCATTTCTGAAATAAGAGTTTCATACAACAGTGTCTAAAGAATATTGAGAATGTCTCACAAGTGTATCATGCTCAAAGTTTGGAAACCCTCATTGGTATCAAATTAATTAGGTTTTTATTTGCTACAGGATTTCATGGGGCTTAATATTACAGTATTTTCCCAAACTTTTTGAACTCCAGAACCCTTTTTCCACCCCACATCTAATAACATTTGCCTCCCAGAAATGTTTTTTATTGAACAGTTTGGAAGATACTGATCTACATATTTCAGTCTGAAAGTGAAGAATTTGAGTTTTACTGATAGACAAAGTAGATAAAGTAGAACCGGTAAAAGACTGCAGCTTCTTGGATTGTATTCATAACTGGGTAGTTCTGAACTGATTGAGTTTCTATAATATAACCACTAACTTGGTTACTAGATTTGCTTATTTTTAAAACCGAATGCATGACAGTTACAGGAAAAGGAGTCCACTAAAGGTACTGTCAGAATTGTGAAGAATGTGACATAGAATAATGCATATATCATTTCCATTAAGCTTTGAGAATTGAGCTTGTTGATTCTCAGTATATACATTGAATTGACTTTTCTGTTATTCTTAGTTGGTCATATATATATATTTACATATATATTTACATATATATATGTAAATGAAAGTAGACATTTTGAGTTCATGACACAAATATAGTTAAGACTATTTTAGCTAATGTTTATTAATCAGAAGTCTATGTAATTTGCATGTAATTTGTTCAAAGTAAATCAGGACACCTAAAACCATGCCTTTTTTGTGATTGAAAGTTAATTTGTGAGCTTCTTAGGTTTGGTAAACCTTAGCTCTGGGTCCCCTTGTGTCTCGACACGTTAAACATTAGCTGTAAAGCATACTTACATTATACGCAGAAATACTTTTAAGAGAAAAACATACATTTAATATTCCACTTGATAGGTAATTGAAATGATAGTTAAAACTATCAAAAATGAGTATTTTAGAAGAGCCACTCTTTATGGTGCATTTCTTCCAGGGACTGGCAAAACTGTGCCCAAAATGAAATCACTTTGAGCCTTAAAATTATCATCTTTCATACACAGAGATGAGAGTAATGACCTCTGTAATTTATATTCTGATTAATTTGTAGTTTATTGCTCTTGAGACCAAGCACATACATTTGTGAGATTTCATCAAATTTATTAATTGTAATTATTTTCGACTGTTCTTGACTCTGTTAATAACATATTTACAACTGAATGAAGTTTTTACCACTTCAGTGAATCTTGTAACTTGGGCCTGTAAAAAAAGTTTAGATCTAAACTGAGATTCAGGTAAGAATTAGATAATTTTCAAACTTTTATTTCATGAACATTAACTTTCATTAAAAAAAAGTCCTAGCTTACTTTTATACTCTTATGATCCAAGGAACATTTTACAGTTCCTTTTGTATTTAACTTAAACTAAATGTGAAAATAAACATTTTTAAAGCTTTCAAAAATCATATAAATTGATGTATTTGTGTCATACTGATTTCTAAAGTTTGTTCTATTGGACATTGCCCCTTTTTTCAGACCTAATTCTTAAAATATTTTCATTGAGTTGCACAGTAGCAATTGAAAAACATTTTAGCAAAGTAAGAAAAGTCGTAAATTCATAAAATACCATGTAACCTTTTCCTTAGATATTCTATTTGTCTAAAGGGAAGAAGATAATTTTGCCTTAGTAATGGTGTTCAGATAGGTAAAATCAAACATTCCTAGTTTTTAAAATGAATGATACAAGAAAGATCTCTAAGCTTGGGTTTTGAATAGTGAAGACCATGTGAAATTGAAATAAGACTACAAGTGCAAACTACTTTTGTTTTATTTATTGGCTCACAATGTGTGTATTAAATAGCTTTGGGTTTTGGATGTAATCTGTCTTCATCAAATTTATTTAAGCTTATGTACTTGGCTTCATCTGACTTTGTCGTTCGAAAGGTGCTAGAAAAACTTCATGGGATCATTGTGCAGTTTTGAAAAAACAAAAACTTTTCTTTGAAATTCAAAATTGTTTTTTGATATCAGCACATGTAGATTAAATATGTTTTAATAAGTTTTTATAAAGCTTTTTTTTTCCTTTGGTTTTGCATTTATTTTCATCCATTCAGCAGATAAAGTATCAATACAAATTAAGTTATCATTTGTATTAATAGAAGATTAGAGAACTTTAATGAACATTTTCCCTAACTTCTTAGAAAATGCAACCAAAATTGCTTATTGCTTTGTTGCCGTGGCTTCTTAACATGACATACTTCCATTTTCCACGATTTATAACAATCATGTATATTTGAACTTTGGTCTCTCAAGTGTTAATGTAATAGAGAAAAAAAATTTTGTACACCTACTACATATAAATTTGTGTAGTTATATTTGTATTCATCAGTCTTTAATAAAATATAAAAGTAATATATTTTTTAAAATCATTTTTTATAGGTATGTTCACATATGATGAATCTACAAAATTGTTTTGGTTTAATCCATCCTCTTTTGAAACTGAGGGTCAGTTCACTCTGATTGGCATAGTCCTGGGTCTGGCTATTTACAATAACTGTATACTGGATGTACATTTTCCCATGGTTGTCTACAGGAAGCTAATGGGGAAAAAAGGAACTTTTCGTGACCTGGGAGATTCTCACCCTGTAAGTCTGTAATTTTTTATTTGATGTTTAGATTTTATTTAAAAGCAGAACTAAAGTTTAATTTATGTAAAAAAATTAAAGTTTTCATTTGGAATCATTTTCATTTGTTAATATTTATACCTACTAAGATAAAGCTGTTTTAATCTGTTAAAGTACCATGAACACTTAAAAACTCAAAGGGGAAATTTAGTATAACTGTCAGCAAGCAGGTTTTGTAGGATTGATTCTGTAGAAAGGGGTTTTTAAACATGTCATTTTGGTTTTGGGGGCTTTGTTTTTTTTGTTTTTTAATGAAACCACATGAGATTGCCAGGTGAAATCAGAGCTGCTCTGGATAAGGGGTTTGGTAGCTACAGTTAATGTGTCTGTTTCTGTCTCCAACCCCTCCCTCACTGTGAGACACCTGAGGTTCTCTCATAGAGCACAAAGTAAAATCCATTGCTGAATTGACGCTGTGGTTTTCTCAGCAGAGAATTGGACAGACCAGTAACTGTCAGTCTTTCTGTATTGTAAACTATTGGGGGGTCAGAGAGGATACTTTCTATGCTTTAGTTCTTATTGTCAATTTTTTTCTTCCCAAGAAGAGAGATACAAACTGTTGTATTTTATAGTTCTATGGTAACCTAATTTTATTTCTGGTTGTTAGGTCCTATATCAGAGTTTAAAAGATTTATTGGAATATGAAGGGAATGTGGAAGATGACATGATGATCACTTTCCAAATATCTCAGACAGACCTCTTTGGTAATCCCATGATGTATGATTTAAAGGAAAATGGTGATAAAATTCCAATTACGAATGAAAACAGGAAGGTAATAAGTGTTTTAATATCATCATTGTCTTTGTCTCTTTATTACAGTTTTAAAGCGTATATGCTTGTAATTTTTAAAGAAGTATCTAAAATACTTCATACAAAAACTCAAGAAATCAAGTAATCAAATTCTTATAAATGAAATAGCCAGTTTTCTAAATCTTAGATATGAGCTGGTAGGAGAGCCTGTAGTTGGGCACTAAAACCCTTTTTAAGAAAGAGGACAGGAGTAGTAGATAGTGAATGACACAGTGTGGCTGTAATAAAAAGCAAGAAACAGTGTATTTCTGATACTAGACTGTATAGGGGAGGGAAACGGGGACCTCATGATTAAGATCCTTCTCACCCAACGAATGACCGTTGCCTTTAATGTATACACATATATATGTGACTTAAAAACACTAGTGAAAAGTGTTCTTTAAGTCAGATACATGTTTTCTGTATGCATCTGGAAATGGGAATAACCCATAATATGGCAGGAAAATTAAGATCAATATATAGTAAGCCTTTAAAAAAACACAGTTTATAATAATATAATTTTTGATAAAATATTCTCTAAGTTAGGATACAAAGTGCATTTTTACCTTTTATGATTTGGTACAGTAGCTTACGTATCAAGTAAACACCAAAAGTTTTGATGAACTGGATACAGTAGGCAGCTTCTCAAATATTCTAGCATAGACAACATGCAGCTTCCTGGATTGCTCAAATCCGGTACATTGCAGTTGTTAGCTTTTATAAATAGATGTATACATGGTTTAAATGTCTCTGTTTGCACACCTGGTTGAGAGACTCTCAAGATTGTATTGAGGCCCAGCTTTTATATTCAGTCTTGTTTAAGATAATATCAAAATTGAAACTTATATGTATATTTAGTTTATGTACATGGCCTTTTTATAGTTCTATTGCAGAGATCTGTGAAATTGTTAAAGGTACAGGCATACCTTGTTTTATTGTACTTTATTGCACTTTGCAGATGTTGCATTTTTTTATAAATTGAAGGTTTATGGCAACCCTGTCTTGAGCAAGTCTGTCAGCACCATTTTCCAACAGCGTTTGCTTACTCTGTGTCTCTGTGTCACACTTGGGTAATTCAAACTTCAAAGTTTTTCATCATTATTATATTTGTTATGGTGATCTGTGCTCAGTGATTATGACTTACTGAAAGCTCAAATGATGGTTAGCATTTTTTAGCAATAAAATATTTTTAAAATTAAGGTATGTACATTGTTTTTTTAAGACATACTGTATTACAAACTTAATAAACTACAGTATAATGTAATCATAACTTATACACTGGGAAACCAAAAAATTCATTTGACTTGCTTTATTGCGATACTCACTTTATTGCAGTGGACTGAAACCAGATCCACGATATCTCTGAGGTATGTCTGTATTTTCCTTTGTATGTGTAAAGTTTGAATCTTTAAATATATTCTTGAATATTCTTCTTTCTTTGGGAAAATAAAAACAAAAAGGATACGCAGCCCTGTATCTTGTGTTTTATTTGTATAGCATATTATAAGAAGTTCTTGTGGTTAATGTTTTCTGCAGGAATTTGTCAATCTCTATTCTGACTACATTCTCAATAAATCAGTAGAAAAACAGTTCAAAGCCTTTCGGAGAGGTTTTCATATGGTGACCAATGAATCTCCATTAAAGTATTTATTCAGACCAGAGGAAATTGAATTGCTTATATGTGGAAGCCGGGTAAGAAAGCAAAATGTCTGCAAAAATATCCTATTAATTTATTGTTTGTAATGGTGTGGTATATATGTTAAGACGTATTTTCTTGAATTTGCAGAATCTAGATTTCCAAGCGCTAGAAGAAACTACGGAATATGACGGTGGCTATACCAGGGACTCTGTTCTGATTAGGTGAGGTGCTTAATTCTTAAAAGGAAGATTTAATTCAGTAAAGGGGTGTGTAGTTTATGCTTTAGACCTTCATCTCTAGGTATTACTTACCAAATAAGCAAACTCACAGATTTTCAATCTATTATATTAGAAGTGTATTTGTAATATAATCACCAGTTTTTACTGTTAATGATTTATTTCTTGAATGAAGTGTTTTATGTAAGTCACATGTTTTCTTCTGCATTTGGGATATAAATTATCTAATATTCCTAGTGATTCTGATTAGCATGTGCTTACTGCTGGTTAGAAAATGATGAAAACAGAGCTACCATCTCTGAATATTTCTCCTTTCTTTTGAACTCTGTGTTTGTGAACTGTTATTCTCTACCCTATATGAAGCACCTTTTGTGTGAAATGTTATTTTATTTAATTTTTATAATCACATGCCAAGATACATATTAGTATTTGTTTTACCCCTGAAGAAACTGAGCCCCAGATTTTCACAGAAAAAGGCAGAGATTCCCAGTCTTTGCCGCTTCCAAACAAATGCTGTTCCTACCATACTGTCTCCTTTTCTGTACTGCACTATTCAATCTTAAAAGACATAGGCTTCTTCCTCCCTTGTGGAGATTGGTAAAAGGGGACAAAGATGCTTTTTAGGTGCCCACTGGTGGGATAAGGTGAAAGGAATGCAAACATAACTCCTGGAGGTTGTCTCTGAAGGTTATTGCTCTAAGACTACAGTATGTGAACACCAGAATGAGTATCAACTGTAACTAGAGATGAGTAATATTTTATGTTGTTTTATATTATGTTACATTATTTTCTTCTGTTACTTATTTTGTTCTTCATTCTGGTGTGTAGGAGGTTACTGGCATTTCCTCTTTTTAGTACACCCTAACTCATTTCTAGTAGCAATCTTGAACTTACTTACTCTAAGCAACCATTATTATGCTACTTACCTGAAGTTTCAAAATTGACACATGAAAGGGTTGAGAACATGATAAAGAAAACCCTACTTGTGAGTCACAAGGAATTCACAGATTGGATTTTGTAGCCTCTTAAGTTTCCCTGAGAATAGTTGGAAGTATTTTGTGTGTTCTTTATGGAGAAATTAATTTTTAAATTAAAGTTTTAATTTTATTTCTAGCTTATAATAACATAATTCTTACTTGATACATATCTTAAGATCATATGTTAATGTGTAATTTGAAAGGCAAGTGAAAAGACAGAGTTATAGTAGCTTCCAAATCATTCTCATTGTTAATGGTATTCTAAAAATCTTTTTAAACAAAATTCAGACTTCTTATTTTGTCAACATATATATGAAAATATTAATTCATTAAATAGAATCTACAACTAGTAGAAAGTTGAAGACTTGGAATAGTTATTATAATACCAGGGAAAAATTGGCAATATTGGTATCTTGTTTGGTATTTATTTCATTTAAAGTATTCAGAATTCATTGAAGTGAAATGAAGAAAAACTTGGAAACTGTATAATACATTTCAACTAAAAATTAGTAACATAACATTTGGTGTAATATAAAATACCATTAGAAATATTTTAGTTTTTAATATTAAAAATATAATTCTACTACAGCTTTTACCACTAATAAAGTTAATGAAAATAAATTACTCAGAAAATAACTATATGTAAAACGTGAACATTTAAAAGTCTAGCATTAATAAAAATAAAGTGAGAAAATGTTGACTGTCAAGCAAGTTTTTGTGTTTATGTTTTCCAGTTGCCGATAAAGCTGTCCCTGATTTCATTTGACTATTAAGAGACTTAGAAGTATCTTTTTATTTTTTTATTGTATTTTTTTTCTAAAGATTTATTTGAGAGAGAGAGCACAAGCAGGGGGAAGGGCAGAGTGAGAGGGAGAAGCACACTCCCCGCTGAGCAGGGAGCCTGATGTGCGACTCGATACCAGGACCCCAGGATCATGACCTGAGCCGAAGGCAGACGCCTAACCAACTGAGCCACCCAGGCGCCCCAGAAGTATCTTTTTTTTTTAAAGATTTTATTTATTTATTTGACAGAGACAGAGAGGGAACACGAGCAGGGGGAATGGGAGAGGGAGAAGCAAGCTTCCTGCGGAGCAGGGAGCCCGATGTGGGGCTCGATCCCAGGACGCTGGAATCATGACCTGAGCCGAAGGCAGACGCTTAACCGACTGAGCCACCCAGACGCGCCTCCCCTGCCCGCCTCGCCCCGAAGTATCTTTTTAAATGGTCCTCGTTAGTGTTTTTGGGTGAGAGGCAGGGACTGCAGTTTCTTTTTAGTTGCTAGTGAATTTCTATTTAAAGGCTTGGTCAAATTCAGATTTGATTATCCTCTCCTCACACTTAATGTGATTCATTTCATTTAATTTTTCAATACTATATCAGCCTTTAATTTCTAGATAAGCCTAACTTAGCTGTGGCCTGTTAGTTTATAAATATGTTGCTCTGTTTATTTTACTAACATTTTGTTAAGATTTTTTTTTGGTCTCTATTCATGAGGAATATTGACCTGTAATTTCCTTTTTTTATACACATCAGGTTTTTGCTACCCTTATATAGTGAGTTAAAAAGAGTATTGTTCCTCATTTCCAAAAATACTCGAATAAGATTGGTAATTTTTTCTCTTAAATATTTGCTCAAATTCACCAATGAGACTATCTGGGCCTGGACATTTCTTTGTTGGAGGGTATTTTGATTTTGGGTTTTTTTTTTAATTTTATTTTGAAATAACTGTAGATTTATTGGAATTTTCTTTTACAATACAGGTTGGAGGGGTGCCTGGGTGGCTCAGTCAGTCAAGCGTCTGCCTTCGGCTCGGGTCATTATCCTCAGGTTCCTAGGATCGAGCTCCACGTTGGGCTCTCTGCTCAGCGGGGAACTTCTTCTCCCTCTCCCCCTCCGCCTGCCTGCCCCGCCCCTCAAATAAATAAAATCTTAAAAAAATATATAGTATGGGTTGGTCCAGTGTACCCTCCATCCACGTTCCCACAGTGGTAACATTTTTCATTACTGTAGCACAGTATCAAATTCAGGAAACTGATACTGATTCAATCTATAGACCATATTCAGATTGCATCAGTTTTTCACGCACTTATTTTTGTGTATGTGTAGTTCTGTGTACTTTCATCACATTATATAGATTTGCATAACCAGTATTATTATCACTGTGTACAGCTTTTTCATCACCAGAAGGGTCCCTGTTGCTATCCCTTTGTAGGCATACTCATACTCCTCCAGCATGATTCTCTTGAGATCCATCAAAGTTGTTATATGTATCAATAGCTCATTCCTTTTTATTGCTGCATTTCATGACATAGATGTACCATATTTGGTTTAACCATTCACCTGTTAAAGGACACTTGGGATGTTGTCAGTATTTGGCTATTAGAAATAAAGCTACTAAATATTTAAGCAAAGATTTTTGCAAGAGCATTTATTTTCATTTCTCTGGTATAAATGCTCAGTAGTGCAATCCTGGGTCATATGACAAGTGCATGTTTAGTTTTTTAAGAAACTGCCAAACTGTTTTCCAGAGTTACTGTACCATTTTACATTCCCTGGGGAATATATGAGTGATTCAATTTCTCCATATCATTGCCAGCATTTGGTGGTGTCAAAATTGTTAGCTTTATCTGTTCTGCTAGGTATGTTATAATATCTTATTGTGCTGTAATTTGAATTACCCGTGATGGCAGTGATGTGGAATATCTTTTCATGTACTTACTTGCCATCTGTATATTGTTTTTGGTGAAATGTCTTTTTTTGTTGTTGAATTTTGAGTTCTTCATATCTTCTAGTCCTTTTTGTGGTGGGTGGTTTGCAAATGCGTTCTTCTACTCTTGTGCCTGATCTTTTCATCTTAACAGAATCTTTTGCATGGCAGAAGTTTTTAATTTTGATGAGCTTTGATTTTTCCTTTTATGGATCATGTTTTTGGTAAAGTAAGATATAAAAGATAAATACATGTAAGGCCAGCCTTAGGTCCTGAAGATTCATATTCTCTCTCACTCTCTCTCTCCCCCTCTCTTTTCCTAAAATTTTTATAGTTTTATATTGAAGTCTTGGTCCATTTTGAGTTGATTTTTATATAATAATGAGATTTAAGTCAAGATTCACTTTTTTGCCTATGGATGTCCATTTCCCACATAATTTATTGAAAAGGCTATCCTTTACTGAATTGCTTTTGCATCTTTGTCAAAAGTCAGTTCATAATGTTTGTGTGAATCTTTTTCTGAATTCCCTATGGTCTTCCCTTGATCTGTGTGCCTCTCCATCTCTCTGCCAATACTGCACTGTCTTTATCAGTACAGGTAATTGGTAAGCATTGACATCAGATAGAGTGCTTACTCCCATTTTAAATGAAAGATTTCTTGCCTTTTCCATATTTTAGCTACTCTTTGCTTTAACATATAAATTTTGTATTCACTTTGTCTATGCCTACAAAAAACCTTGATGGAATTTTGATAGGAATTACACTAAGATCAAATTGGGGAGAATTGGCATTTTTATTATGTTGACTCTTCCAACCTATGAATACAGTATAGCTCTTTATTTAGGTCTCTTTTTTTTTTTATTCCTTTCATCAGCATTGTAATTCTCAGCATATAGATTCTATACATGTTTTGTTTGATTTATACCTAAGTATATGATTTCCTTTGCAGTGATTATAAATGGTATTGTATTTTTATTTTTTTAATGGCATTGTATTTTTATTTTGGTTTCCACATTCTATTAGTATATAGAAATGTGATTGATTTTTTTTTATATGTTGACTTGTATCTTGTGACCTGGCTGAACTCACTTATTTTAGAAAGTTTTTTGTTTGTTTTTTTGTTGTTTTTTGTTTTGTTTTTTGAGACATCTTGGGGTTTTATGTATAGACAATCATGTATTCTGTAAATAGGGATAGTCATGCTTCTTTTTAAATTTGTATGCCTTTTTTTTTTCCTGCCATATTATGCTGGCTAGAACTTTTAGCACTGTGCTGAATAAGAGTAGTAAAAGCAAAAGCCTTGACTTGTTTCCATGTAGTGTTCTCTCTACAAATTCAAGGAGGTTCCGCTCTATACCTTGTTTGTTGAGTTTTATTGTGAATAGGCTTTTGGTTTTTGTCAGATGCTTTTTCCACATCTATTGATCCAAGCATGATTTTTCTTTATCCTCTATTTAATATGGCACATTGTATTAATGGATTTTCCATTATTGAACCAGCATTGCATATCTGAGTCATTTCCATTCAGTTCATTGTCAAATTTGACTTGGTGATTTGTTGATGATTTTTGTGTCTCAGTTCATGGAAGATACTGGTCTGTAGTTTTTGTCTTTTTTTAATGTTGTCTTGGTCTGGTTTTAACATCAAGGTTAATTCTGGCCTCATAAAGAGTTGGGAAGTGTTCTCATTTCTCAGAGAGATTGTGTTAAAGTGGTACTGATTATTTCTTAAATGTTTGGTGAAGTTCTCCAAAGAAACCATCTGGGCCTAGAAATTTCCTTTTTGGGGAGGATTTTAATTTCAAACTCAACTTCTTCAATGTTTATAAGATTATTAAAATTATCTTTGATAGTCCATGAGTAATGGTAATTTGTGTTATTCAAGGAGTTGATCCACTTTATTAAAGTAGTCAAATTTATGTGTGCAGAGTTCCTAATCCATTTTTATCCATTTGATGTCTGCAGATCTGAACTGATCATACCCTTTTTTATTCCTCATAGTGGTAATTTGTGTTTTTTTTTCTTTTTAAAATTTGTCTTGCTTGAGAGGTTTGTTGAAATTATTGATTATATTGAAAAGCCAGCTTTTTATTTCTCTTTTCTTTTCCTGTTTTTAATTTCATTGATTTCTGCTCTTTATTAGTTCCTTCTTTTGGTTTATTTTGCTCTTCTCATTCTAGGTTACTGAGGATAGAAACCTTGATTTGAGACCTTTCCTCTTTCCTGATGTAAGCATTTAGTGCTTTAGCTATATCCCATATTTTTTGATATGTTGTATTATCATTTTTTTCATATGTATGTATTTTTTAAGATTTATTTTGAGACATCCTCTTTGTTATTTAAACAAAATTATGTTGTTTATGGGGCGCCTGGGTGGCTCAGTCGTTAAGTGTCTGCCTTCGGCTCAGATCATGATCCTCAGGGTCCTGGGATCTAGCCCCGCATCAGGCTCCCTGCTCTGCGAGGAGGCTGCTTCTCCCTCTCCCACTCCCTCTGCTTGTGTTCTCTCTATCAAATAAATAAATAAAATCTTTAAAAAAAAACCACACACAAAACAAAATTATGTTGTTTAATTTCCAGGGTTTTGGCATATTTTCCTCTTCTCTGTTATTGATTTCTAGTTTGATTCTTTTGTAGTCAGAGAACTTACTCTTCATGACTCCTAATAATACTTTTGAATTTGTGTATTCTGTGTTGGTGGGTGGAATGTTCTATAAATGTAGATTTAGATTCTGTTCATTGATGATTTTGCAGATTTTCTTATTTGTAGTTCTATCAGTTGCTCAGAGAGAAGGATGTTGAATGCTTCATAATGGTGGATGTGTCCATTCCTCCTTTCAGCTCTATCAGTTTTTATATGTATTTTGAAGATTACTTTTGATTGCTACATATACTTTAAGCCTCAGTATGTCTTTTGGTGGATTGATCCTTTATCATTATGTGATGTTGCCTCTCTGTCTCTGCTGATTTTCTTTCCTCCAAAATCTACTCATCTGATCTGTTAATCTTCTTTAACACTTTTTTTTAATTAAACTTTTTATTGTGAAATAATTATAGATTGGCATACGGTTGTAAGAAATCACACAGAGACCCTATGTAAACACTTTACCATTTTTCCCTCACTGGCAAATTTTTATAAAACATTAGTACAATATCACAGGATATTGTAGGTTGCAGTCAAGATACAGAAAAATTCTATCGCTACAAGGATTCCTCCTGTTGCTCTTTTATAGTCAGTCACACCTATATACCCATACCTTTACCCTATCTCTATCCCTACTCTAGTCCCTAACCCCTGACAACCACCCACCTGTTCTCGATTTCTTAATTTTGTCATTTCAAGAATGTTGTATTAAGTGAATCACATATAATATGTCAGATTGGCTTTTTTGACTCAGCCTTGAGAGTTACCCACATTTTTTCCACTTATCAATAGTTTGTTTCTTTTTATTGCTGAGTAGTATTTATTCCTTGATGTGGATTCACCAGTCTTTTTAACCATTTGCCTGTTGAAAGACTTCATGCTTGTTCCTAGTTTGGAGCTGTTCTGAATAAAATTGCTATGAATAATCATGCACAGTTTTTTAGGTAAACACAAATTTTCATTTCTCTGGTAAATGCCAAGAGTGCACTTGATTGTTTTTTACTGTTGAGTTTGAGAGTTCTTTGCATAGTCTAGATATAGTACTTTCTCTTTCCTCCAGTGAATTACTTTTTCACATATGTCAAAAATCAGCTGAGCATATTTCTGTAGGTCTCTTCTGATACTTCTCTCCTTCACCTTTTATCTCTGTCAGGTTTTGCTTCATGTATTTTGAGGCTCTGTCATTTGGTACATACCTTTTTTTTTTTTTTTTGTACATACCCATTTGGAGTCGTCATGTCTTTTTATCATTACATAAGGTCCCTCTTTATGATTTGTAATTTTCTTTGCTCTGAATCTAATATGTATATAACCTTCTTGGTTTTTTTTTTA
Organism: Halichoerus grypus; assembly: GCF_964656455.1. NCBI lineage: Eukaryota > Metazoa > Chordata > Mammalia > Carnivora > Phocidae > Halichoerus > Halichoerus grypus. The sequence continues at coordinate 31,067,122 of NC_135719.1, read as the reverse complement.
AATGTTTGCATGATATCTTTTTCGTTGTTTTACTTTCAACCTGTCTTGCTGAATTTGAAATGAATTTCTTAGAAACAGCTTATGGTTGAGTCTTTTTTTTTTTTTTCCCATCCACTCTCAGTCTGCCTTGTAATTGGTATATTTAGGCAGTTCATATTTAAGGTAATTATTGATATGTTAGGGTTTATGTCTACCATTATATATTTTCTGTTTCTCTCTTTTTTATGATTGCTTATTTCTCTCTTTTTGCCTTCCATGGGTTAGTTATTCAGACATTTTTTTAAGGATACCCTAGATTTATTTTTAGTGTTTTTTGGGTTGTATTTTTCAGTATAGTGTTCTTCCTGGTTGCTGTGTACATATGTGAAAGTGGATCAACACCTCTTCCAGTGAAGTGTGGAAACCTTGCTTCCATTTAGGTTTCATTCCCCACTTTTAAATATTGTCTTGAATATTAATGCTATTATAATTTTGTATCAGTCATCACATAGGATTTACAAAATTCATGATGATGGTAGTCTGCTGTATATACCTATATTTCTACTATTTCCGTTCTTTCCATTTGCTTTAAGAGTCCCATCTTTTATTACTCCTTTTAGTCATTCTGCAAAGACAGGTCTGCTAATGGACAAATTCTTTTAGTTTTCCTTTGTCTGGTGATATCTTTATTTCCCCTTTATTCCTGAAGAGTAGTTTTGTTTTTGCCATTTGGGGTTTGTTCAGCTTCTTGAAGTTGTGGGTTTTTTTTTGCCCAACATGGAAAGTTTTCGGCCATTGTTTCTTCAAATACTTTTTCAGCCCCACTCTCTCTCCTTTCTTTCTGGGCCTATTCAGTCATTTGTCATTGTTTCACAAGTACCTGAGACTCTGGGGTTTTTTTGTTTTTGTTTTGTTTTCCAGCTTTCTCTCTTGTTCAGTTTTTTATCCTCTGTCATCTTTACTGTTGAGCCCATCCAGTATATTTCTCTTCCTCTGTTTTTCAGTTCTATAATTTATATTTGGCTCTTTTTTTATTGTAACTTCTGTTTCTTTCCTGAGATTTTCTATTGTTTCATTTGTGAAACAATAGAACTTAAAATTGTAGAATCATTTTTATGATGACTGCATTAAAATCCTTGTCAGATAATTCCAACATCTTATTTTTTTTTTAAGATTTTATTTATTTGAGAGAGAGAGAGCACAGAGGGAGAGGGAGAAGCAGACTCCCCTCTGAGCAGAGAGCCCGATGTGGGGCTCAATCCCAGGACCCTGAGATCATGACCTGAGCTGAAGGCAGATGCTTAACCGACTGAGCTACCCAGGCGCCCCAGTTCCAACATCTTATTCATCCCAGTGTTGACAACACTTGATTTTCTTTCCTTTGTGTTGTAGTTTTGGATTGTGTCCTGGGCATTGTGTCCATTAGGAGATTCTGGGTCCTGTTTACACTTTTTTACTTTAGCAGGCAGTCATCCTATTCAAGTGTAGCATGCAGGTTCTGGCATACTTTTTGTGGGTTGTAGTTCCAGTAACAAATTTAGCTTTCAGAGCCTTTGGCACTATTCTGCTCTGCTTTATCTCCTTCCATGGGGGCTCCCTGTGGTCCATGATGGTGTTGCTTGAGGGAGGTGAAATGAACAGCTTCTACAGGCGGAGTTGCATGGTGTCTCAAGCCCATGGGGCTGGAGAGCTCTTCCTGGGCTCTGTGCCTGTTGTGGCAGGATCCCCTTGCTGGTGCTGATGGCCATTCGGTGTCTCTGGGCTAGGAGGGACTCTGAGGCTCCACAAGAAGGGCAGCACTTACCAGGCCAGCACCATTTGTGGCAGAAATGCCCTGCCAGCTGTGTCTCTGGGTTGAGAAGGAGACTCTCAGGCATGGCTTCTTTTCTTCCTGATTCAATTTAAGTTTTTTATCTTCTGTTTCTGTAATATTATCATTGTGCTTAATTTGTCCTATGGTTACTCTAGATTAGTTTTAGTTCCCTCAATTTGACGTGATTTATTTTCTTTTTATTTCCAGTTATCCCTTAGTTCTGTCATATCTTCCAAAATCTTTCCTTTTAATTACCCTTGTTCTGAATTTTTCTGTTTCTGACTTAGTTGTCCTTTCATAGCCTCTACTATTATTTAAAAATTTTTAGCTTCATTTGAAATTTGTTACAATTTTCATGTTTTGTTGGCAGATCTCTCGGTGTAATTTTATTCTCTATAGAGACATCATTCTTATGCGCACGCACACGTATTATTCCTCTCTAGTAACTCTTTTAGTGTTTGTGATCTTTTTCTGTTGTGCCCTTTTTTTTTTTTTTTTTTTTTAAGTGAGATGAGTTTTCTCACATTTGGAAGAGGGAGAGATAGGCCAGGGCAGCTTTTTCATGCTTCAGGAAAGCTCTGTGCATTTTGTTTTTGTTTTTGCAAAATGATTTTTTAAAAATGTACATATATATAGCCTTGTGTTTTCTGAAACTGCCTATTCTACTCTCCTTTCCCATATTTATTTGAGTTTTTCTTGGCCTTTTTATTCTTGATTTGGTGGATTTGGACCTTATTTCCAGCAGTTTCTCCTCAGTTTTAAAAGGGAATTTTGGTGTTCAAGAGCTTTACGGGCCCAGAGCCTTTACTATATCATGATCCCTTTGCATTTGCCTACAAATTGAATAACTCTTTTAGCTGTCTTTTCAAATTGGCCTGTGCTTTCCAGTGGGTTGGTGGTTTTGAGGTTCCTTTGTTCCCAGGACTGTAAGAAACCCAGTTGCCTTCCTTTTGCATCCTCACCCACTGACAAAGGTACCAACCACGTATTCTAGCTATCAGTGGTGTGTTCCTCTTCATTTACATGGAAGGATTTGTGGGGGGATATCTTGTCACCTAGTTTTGAAGGTGTTATCTATAGGTCTTCCATTTTCCCATCCAATTAGCTCTGGTTTTATGGGAGAGATTAGGGAGATTGAAAAGAAAAGCAAAAACAAAATAACTATCACTGCCACCATCATCTTCCCCAAACCTCTTAATCTGTGTTTCTTCTGATTTTTTGTATCTATTAATATCCTTACCTGAATCCATTGTTTCCCTGGGGATTGCAAAATGGTGATTTGGAAAAAAAATTTCTTCTGTTCATTCTACATATACCTGCTGTTCTTTTTCCTCATCAGTGGTTGCTATTTGATTACTGTGTAAAACAGTTTTACTGAAAAGGCACAATAAAATGTAATTAAATATTTTAGAATAAGGAGTTAATGTAATAATTTATTTTTTTTTATTTTTTTATTTTTTAAAGATTTTATTTATTTATTTGAGAGAGAGAATGAGAGACAGAGAGCATGAGAGGGGGGAGGGTCAGAGGGAGAAGCAGACTCCCTGCCAAGCAGGGAGCCCGATGCGGGACTCGATCCTGGGACTCCAGGATCATGACCTGAGCCGAAGGCAGTCGCTTAACCAACTGAGCCACCCAGGCGCCCAGGAGTTAATGTAATAATTTCAATAGTGACAGTTGAGTTTGGATTTTAGTTAGTTTTTTGGGGGGGTTTTTTGCCTCTTTCTGAATATTTTGAACTCATGGATTTTTATATATTGAGTGTGATTCACAGTCATTATTCTTAGTAATACTCAAACTGATTAGTCTTGGTATGCTTTTAACATCACTTCATTTTACATTTTGAAATTTTTAGCTCACCTTGAGCATTTTTAACTCTAGGCTTGAAATAAGCCTTTTTTATAAGAAATTATTGGGGGAAATGGCATCTTTAAAAGTCAGTTTGGGGTACAAGGTATGACCTTTGTTACTAAATGTTAGTGCATGCAGACTTTTTCCGGGGGACAGAGCGAGGAAATATTTTTCATTATATCCTGGAAATCGTATCAGTGTAGAGATATCTTCCGTGTTCTTTTGTATGGCTGAATACTGTCATTGTGTGAAAGCAGTATAGATTATTAATATTCATGGACATAGTGTTTATTTCCAGTCTTTTGCTATGAGAAGTAATGTCACAGTGAATCATCTCATACATGGATTATTCCATATATATGTTCCAAATATATATATATGTTTTTCTTGTTCTTTTGTTTCTGATCTCTATGTCCCTACTAGAAATTTTGGTCATACTGCCTTTCTTTTGGTCATCTTGTAAGTTAACCTTCTGTTTCCAAATTTATTTTGCATATTTCTTGAGTATATTTGAGTATTCTCATTTATGTTTCAGGTTTGTTCATTTCTGAGTTTTGTATTTGTGATAATTGGTGTTCTTTTCTATCTGCTGTTGCATTTTCTCTTCATGCTGGAATATGGGAATTACAGGTTTTCCATTCTTCATGACTGAATTTTTCAAGTATACTTTTTTCTGCTAGACAGTTTAGCTTCTTATTTATTTGCCAGACTTGTTTCATAATATCTTTATTTGGATTTTGGAATTCTGTTTCTCCCATTTATATTTCTATTGGTTGAGTTTTTATGGACCTGCTATTAGTAGATCTCATGATAGAGTGGGGAGAAGTTTGGGTGGAGTTAGTGGTCTCTTGATTGAATGGTCCTCTCTTCTGTTGTTATGGTAACAGCAATTTCTTTAATATGTGGTTATGTGGCCTAGCACCTTCTGATTCTTCAGTTCCATCTTGTTTAATTAGGGCCTCTTTCATTAGCTACTTCCATTCCTTTATAACTGCCAGAAGCTACTTTCAAGGGACACCTCTGTCTCCCAAAGTGCTCCCCCCATCACTTTCAGGCATCATGCCTACCTGTCATTTCTACCCTGGTACTTTTCCAAGGCCCACCCTTTTAGCCACCCCGTTGCCAGTGCTCTTACCTTTCCTTAGTAGTTCACTCTTGGGGTGGGGCTCTGCCTTTCAGGGGTGAACTCTAACCCATATTATTCTGCACACCCTTGTCTTCCATATTGCTCTTGTAGGACTCTGCTAGTTTGGGCTCAGGTGTTCATACTCCCAACTTATATGTCAGTTGGGAGTTTGCCACTCTGTTTTCCTAGTTTTAATCTAAGCTTAGGTTATGGGTGTTTTTTATCGGATTTTCTCTCCTTTTTGATCTGAGTAGGTTTTAGGAGATGTAAATGGGATGTGATCCATGAAGCTACCACTTATGTAGAAATGCAGAAGCTTTTTTTCAGTTTTCTAAATAGTTGCATTCGGAATTTTAGTATAGAACAAAACACCTAAAGGAAGAGAGAAATTTTGTTCAGTGTTTTCATTATGTAAACTGATAGTAACCCCAATATTTTAAATTCTAATTTTAAATTCTAGAAAGAACCAAATAAGTAACTAATGTAGACAGACTGGTCAGGGTACCCTTCTATCCTTTTCAGGTGTGGCTGGTTCAGTTAGGCTTCAGAGCACTCCTACAGTGTGAGAAGACTTGATTACCACCCATTTGCTGGGGAGCTATTCTGCCCTGATAGAGAGCTCTGAGCCACAGGAGACTTACTTTTTCTTGTCAGCCACCCAATAAGATTGACCTAGACTGTGGAATGATTTTAGTTCTTCCTGTGAAAGATGAACCTACAAGTTCCATGTCTAATTTCCTGTTGTTATGATGTAGTTCTTTATTGTTTTCTCTAGGTGAATGGGAGGTTTGCAGGAACTGAGGAGGATGTTAGAATGTCAGGGAAAAGAAGTGGGAAGACATTGAAGGAGAGCCAGGAAGTCTAATAAAGCTGCTAACCCTGTCAGAAGTATTGGTATTGCACCAACAAAAATTCCCACATTTTAATAATAGAAATTGTTTACACATGTAGAAGTGTGATGTTCTCTGCCAAGATTCTGGAAAGAGCTTTTCAAATAAATACTAAAATGTATTCTTTGACCAATTAACATTTTTAAATTTTTTTCTAAAATCTTGAATTTTTTTTAGCTGAGGATTAGTGCATATGTTAAATTTATGGATACCTCATTATTCAGACACTCATGCCAAGATTGCTCTTAATGAACTGCATTTTGTTTTTAGAGTGAGTATAACAAGCATCATTATAACAACATGACTTTTATCACATAGATTTTAGGAATGCCAGGGACTAAATCATTACATATAGCAGAAATATCAGAATTATCCCCTATCCCCACTTCATAGCAAACAAGATCACAAGTGTTCTGGTTTATATATAAAATGTATGCTTTTGTATTACTACTCTTAGGCATGTATGTGTGTTTTTTGTTTTTTTGTTTTTGGGGGGGGTTTTTTGTCCTTAATCTGTATCACCTTTTCCCCCCAAAATCTCATATTTTCACTTTACAGGATTTGGGTTTTGTATTTTGTATTTTGTTTGTTACTGATTATATAGTATGAATATACCATAGTTTACATAATTATTTCTTGTTATTTGGACACTTCAGTTTACCAGTTTTTCCTGTTCTAGATAATGTTGCCATGAACTAACTATGCTTTTAAAAAGTGTTTTGGTAAGATAAATTTGCATTAGTAATTTGTAGATCCTTGATGAGCAGGAATGAATGTCTAGGGTTTCTGATACTAACTTCCAAGTTATCTCCGTGTTTTAATAAATCGTAAACTCATACTAGTACTAGTTATAAATGAATGCTAAACTAAAATCAGTATTCTGTCTTTTCTCATTAGGGAGTTCTGGGAAATCGTTCATTCATTTACAGATGAGCAGAAAAGACTTTTCTTGCAGTTTACAACAGGCACAGACAGAGCACCTGTGGGCGGACTAGGAAAATTAAAGATGATTATAGCCAAAAATGGCCCAGACACAGAAAGGTAATTATTAAGTTGTGACTATATACCAAAAACCTTACATTCCATATCACACACATGGGAGCTGTCCAGGAGCTTCTGAGTACTTTTACAGTTTTATGTGGAACTCTCCAAATCACATGAACTAGTAGTTCAGAGAATATTTTGCTGCTGCTGTTTGAAATTTTTAAAACACTGGCCTACTTCAAAACTGTTACAGGACTCACTTCTTTTGGAATTTTGCAAATTGATAATCAGTTTTTAGTTCAGAATTTTTTTAATTGTAAAAGCTGTATTGTGTAATCTATTTCAGAATGGTTAAATTGAGGCTCAGAAAATTGTTCAGCACTAGATTTCTTAACATTTGAATCCAATTTCATAATCTTGATATTTAATTTTCTCTCTTCATTGTGTAAGTTAATGTTTTTGTTGAGTAAGGATCATACATGAATAGTAGCATATTTAAGGGTTTAAATGTATAGAAATATTTCTATTAGTATTCCACATTATTTGATGTATAATGGCTTTAATGTAAATTTATTTATATTTGTTATTAAGTCATTTATATAATCATACTGCCAAGAATATGTGTAACTGGCATTAAAGAACACAGACTTTGAAATCTTGAAAACCAGGTTTGAGTATTGTCTCCATCCTAGAGTAAATTAACTTCTCAGTGATGTCAACTCTGTAGTGGGGATAATGATAGGTTTATTGTGAGAAGATTTAGTTAGATCTAACAGTTGAGTACCTAAAACAGTATCTGGTATGTCATAACTCGGTGGATACAATATGTTATCATCAGTCATCATCTTTATCATCATTAGTATTGAATAATAGGTAAGATAAAAACAAACTGATATTTGGTAGTTGCACAGGAAAAACAAAGTTTATGAGTTGCATTGATTGTACTCTGCATTGCAAACCATCTCAACTATACATACCATCTAAAAGTAGGATTTTTTAATACTGAGCACATTGTCCACGATTTATTTTCCTATTTTCCCTCCTTCTCTCTATTTAGGTTACCTACATCTCATACTTGCTTTAATGTCCTTTTACTGCCGGAATATTCAAGCAAAGAAAAACTTAAAGAAAGATTGTTGAAGGCCATCACTTACGCCAAAGGATTTGGCATGCTGTAAAAAAAAAAAAAAAAAAAGAAAAGAAAGAAAAATGAAAAAAAGAAAAAAGGAAAAGAAAAAGAAATTTAAAATTTTAATAAATATAACAAGAAGGATAAAATTGGTGGTGATAGTGTCCCAGTACAAAAAGGCTGTAAGATAGTGAACCACAGTAGTCACCTATGTCTGTGCCTCCCTTCTTTATTGGGGATATGTGGGCTGGAACAGCAGATTTCAGCTACTTATATGAACAAATCCTTTATTATTATTGTTTTTTTTTTTTTTTTTTTTTTTTTTGCGTGAAAGTGTTACTTATTCTTTCACTTGTATGTACAGAGAGGTTTTTCTGAATATTTATTTTAAGGGTTAAATCACTTTTGCTTGTGTTTATTACTGCTTGAGGTTGAGCCTTTTTGAGTATTTAAAAAATATATACCAACAAAACTACTCTCCCAAGGAAAATATTGCCACCATTTGTAGACTGTGTAACCTTCAAGTATGTGCTATTTTCGTCCCTGTATCTAACTCAAATCAGGAACTGTGTTGTTTTTTTTTTTTTTTAAACAATTTGCTTTGAAACTTGAAGTCTTGAAAACAGTGTGATGCAATTGCTGCTGTTCTAGTCCCCAAAGAGTTTTCTGTGCAAAATCTTGAAATCAATAAAGATGGAAGGGAGAACTTGGAATGTTTTAACTGCAGCCCTCAGAACTTTACTTTAGTAACAGCACAACAAATTAAAAACAACTCATGCCACAGTATGTCGTCTTCATGTGTCTTGGAATGAACTGTTTCAGTAGCCAATCCTCTTTCTTAGTTTATGAAAGGACAGGGATTATTTTGTTGTTGTTGTTATTGTTGTTGTTGTTATTGTTGTTGTTTTAAGTTTACTGGGGAAAAGTGCATTTGGCCAAAAGAAATGGTAGTCAAGCCTGTTGCAAGAAAGCTAGGAAGTTTGTTTATTATAAACGCAAAGCATGTGAAAGTGCACTTAAAATAAATTTTTTATTAATTACTTATTACCTGCATTTTAAATAGACAATCCAAAGTCTTCCCTTCATGTTGCCATCATCTTGTCTAATCAGCCATTTTATCAAGGCACATGATCAGTGTTGCAACATAATGGAAAGGATGGCTATTGTGCCTTGTTTTACTTAATCATACATTAAGCAGACCTGGAAATGAGTGGAACTATTACTCTTAAGTCCTATTTACATTGTATATCCCCAAAGATTAAGTTTTACTTCAAAAAGGAAGTGTTAAATATTACTTTCATGTACTGTGGAAAAGTACAAATAGGTTTAAATTACTGGACATTCAGAAGTAAGTAGTTTCCCCTTTCTAGTCTTCTGTGTCTGTGATGTTAATTTCTTTTATTGCAATATAAAATAAAAGGATTATGTATTTTTAACTAAGGAGAGACATATGGATATATCCTTTTACTACAAGCTACATACAGCTAATGTGCTGAGCTTGTGCTTTGATGATTGTTTTAACAGACTACGATAGATCAACCTGATGATTTGTTTGAAATTGGCAGGAAAAATACAGCTTTTCAAATCACTGGAGGGGAAAAAGGATGTCTTTCAGGATTATTTTAATTATTTTAGTAATTGAGACAGATCTGTTATGTACCATAATGCTAAATAAAACAGTGACATTTTTCATCATAATTTAGAGGAAAAAGAAAATAGTGCTTTCCATCTTGTGATAAGGTAACTTTTTTGTTGTTGTTGTTGTTGTTTTCTGGGCCAGCCTTTAGAACACTGTTAAGGTATGTACACTACCTTGATGCAAGGGACTCTCATGATACTACAGTCATCTTAAAGAGCGTCTCATCCATGTGCTTGTGTATAATGAAAGGAGGAGAGAAATCAAATACTCTGGGGGCATTTTATATAATAAATTCGTGAAGAAATGTGTGCTCTTCAGTTCTCAAGTTCTATTATCACAGTATTGAAGTTCTATAAATGTATTAACATATCTGTATGAAGTTTGTGAATGGTAATTGAGTATAGGTTATCAGATATAGAATTCACATCAAATAGACTTTTAACAAACAGTTCAAAATAAACCTACCCTTAAAAATATTTTAAGAGAAAAAGTCATTGGTTGTCCATACTAGCTGCTCTCACTCTCTTAGTAATTACCCTGGGTATGTTACCACCTCTCTTACCGTTGCCTCCTGTTCCCTACTGTTTACTAGAATGCCATTGAACAGTATCTCAAGGAAGAGGAAAACAGAAATTTTGACTATAATGACTACTTCTACCCTAAATGTCTTATTATTAAAGTACTTTTTTGTCTGTACACTCTTACATATTTTGGTTATCTGTGAATCAGCCCACAGTCTGCAGGAAGCTCTGGGGGGAAAAATGAACCATAAACTAAAATAATTAGCTTTCCAAATGAAATAGAAACTTTCTTTTACATTTTATTATTTTAGAAAATTTAAAACATGCAACATAAAAATACAACCTGCTGCCAAACTCTTCTGGAGCCTGGCAGCTTCAGCAAATGAGTTGCATTTCCTCACCCTATATACTGCTCTCCTAGGTTTGTTAATTGTGTGATAAAATACAACTACAGCTTCCCTAGCTTTATTTTGGGATGCATACCTGTGTAGGGAGATAAATATCCAAAAAACAAAAACAAAACCTTGAAAATGAGGCTTCAAACTGAACTTGCTGATATTCATTCATTGGTTGTGACATAGCAACATCACTCCCTGTTCCCATAAGAACACAACTGCTGGGATTTCAGCCCCCATTTTGGGTTTTTCTCAAGAATTTCGTAACAGTTTCTTAGAAGGATTGTTTTCCTAAGACTACTTTATTTGTAGTCTTGATCCCCTTATCTGCTCGCTCTCTCTCACAACACACACATTCTCTCCCTCCCTCCCCCCCTCATATATATACATATACATTTTTTTTTTTAACCTCTACCAGCTTCTTGATCATCTACCCTTCCCACCCCTTCCGTGAGCCACCAAAGAATTAAAAAGAAACTTCTGTTTGCTCCCTCTCATCTTCTACTCTGTGTTACTAGTCTATAAAGAATTTCCTGGGGAAGACTGTTAAATTCCAAGTCCCAAGACTTTTCCCCCTTCCCTGTTCAAATCTAGTAGGTTCGCGTTTGTTAAACACTGCAAGATTTTGATGTAGGTGTCTCATTGTGAGAAATGCTGCTAATCCATTTTTGTGCCACTGAAAATGCTCTCCTGAAGAATACTCACAACCTTCTCAATTGCCAGTATGAACTGTTTAACCTTGCCAACACCTTGAACTTAATTTGGCTGCTACTCTTCCTTTTTCAGTTGGATGTATACCATCCAGATCTTGGATGGATACTATAATTCTACTTAAAGTTCTTGTCCAATTCTCTCTGGTCAACCTCAACCACTCCTTTTTGTCAGACCCTATCCCCAGGATAATCTTTCTGGTACCTCAAAGTTAATACCAGAACTTCATCTTGCGTCTCTACCTACTGTTACTTGTTTCTTCCTTAACAGGATCACTTTCAACCTAGTCATCGAAATCCCTCATCCCTCAGTTGTCACAGCTTGTACCTATCAATTCCTTTCCCCTCCAATCTCCGGAGTTGTTCATCATGCTTCCTTTCAGGTCCTGGTCCATTGAATCACCTGATTGCTTTTAATAGCTTCCTAACTAACTGCCCTGACTGTAACTTCCAATCTTTTTCATTCTGCTAAAATAATTTTGCTAATTTAATACCCTCTGCTTCAAAATTTGCTTCCCTTTGAATATTCTTCAAGCTTGGCATCCAAAGCCCTCCATAAACTGGGCCCCACATGCTTTTCCAATTTTGCCATCTGTTACAGGCACTTCTCCCTGCATCTCCACCCAACATCTTCACTTGTGCTTATTTCATATTTCTCAAGTACCCCTCCAAATCAAAATTTAAAAAGCACCCATAAAAAACTTCATGGACCACCAACATGGACCCCCAAGTGTCTGTGTAACCTCACAGCAACCCACACTTCCCATGGTAGTTCAACTCTGTGGGGCACATTCCTTACAAAACAGCGAGGAGTACCAAGATGTGAGCAGATTCATGGTAAAGACTTTTTTTAATCATCTTTCCACCAGCTTGTAACCTCTTGGGTGATTGAAAACAGCTCAGCATGCAATAGAATGTTCAATGAAGCTTCCTGTTTTTCACTAAAAATGGCCTCTTTCTCCTTGTTTCCCCACACTTCCCCCCCCCCCAAAAAAGTTTGGTTTTTTATTAAATATTTAAATATTTGTGGCTAAAGGACTTGCTTCTTGAGGAAGTGGCTCCCCTGGATCAATGACTGTTCCAACCCATGGAAAGACAATAAGAGGGAAAGGATGAAAAGGACAGGTGTCCTTGAGAGCAATATTGTATGACTTCCCCAGCCCTACCCTTTGGATGTGCTCTCACAACCAGGAGTCTCTGTGCAGCCACGTTGTCTGTGGCCACACTCCTCTCAGTGGAGATAGGGGCAGGCATCTTACACCACCCAATGATTGCCAGCCCCTCATGTCTATCAAGGAACAGTCCTCTGCCAAACACTGTTTTTTATACTAAAACACCACAATGAATGAATGCCTGTTTATCCAGAACCTCATAACCATTACTACAAATCAACCCTGAAATCAGGATTCTTAGGTTCGTTTGAACAGCACCTGGAATAATCATCCTAGCTGTCTTCTGGTCTTTAGGAAACCATAGGAAATGGGATAAGCATGTGTCTGGTACACAGCTGTCAAGAGTGCAGACTTCAGTGTCATGACTCTGGTCCTCAGTCCTGGCCCTGCCCTTCCCTCAGCTTGGATTATCATATCCAAGCCCACCTCATTGCTGGTTATTAGGATTCAATGAAGTTGAGATATAGATGCTAGACAACCTGGTGCAAGACAGACTGAGATAGGTTCGCTCAATATTTGCCAATTAAAAGGAGTCCATTGAGAGGTTGGAGATAATGATTGCCTTTGCAGGAGTTGAACCTCTCTCATCCACCTCAAAGTGGAGGAGGGGTACTTCCCTCATTTTTGTTTTTGCTTTGATTAAGATAAAATCCACATAACAAAATTCACTCTTGAAGTGTGCAATTCATGGCTTTTAGAATATTCATGAAATTGTGCAATCATCACCATTATATACAGAGCACTTATCACTATAAAAAATAATCCTGTACCCATTAGGAGTGACTGTTTATTCTCCCCTCAACAGTCTCCCCAATACCCCGCACAAACACACACAACAAAGCCCCTGGTAATCACTAATCTTTCTGTCTATAGATTCGCCTGTTTGGGACATTTCATATCAATGGATTCGTGCAGTATGTGGCCTTTTGTCTAACTTTCCACTTAGAACAAGGTTTTCAAGGTGCATCTATGTTGTAGCATGAATCAGTACTTCATTTCTTTTTATGGCTGAATAATATTTCATTTTATTGATATACCATATTTTTGTTCACTCATTTGATGGATATTTGCATTATTTCTGTTTGTTGGCTATTATAAATACTACTACTATGAACATTTGTGTACAGGTTTCTATGTGGATATCAGTTTTTATTTCTCTTGGTTATGTACATAGGAGTGAAATTCCTGGGTCGTATGCCTACTCCTTTCAAGGAACTATCAAACTTGTCCAAAGTGGCTGTACTATTTGACATTTCCATCAACAAGTGTGTGAGAGTTCCAATTTCTCTACATCTTGGCCAACACTAAATTATTACTGACATTTTTATTCTAGCCATCCTAGTGAGAGTGAAGTATTTAATGGTTTTGATTTGCATTTCCTTAATGGCTAATAAGGTTGAGCATCTTTTCATGTGCTTTTGGCCATTTGTTCATCTTTGGAGAAATGTCTATTCATATCCTTTACCTATTTCTTAATTGGGTTCTTTTTATTACTGAATTCTTTTTTCTGGATGCAAGTTCCTTACCAGATAAATTACTTGCAAATATTTTCTCCCATTCTTTGGATAGTATTTTCACTTTCTGGATGGTGCTCTTTGAAGCACAAAGTTTTCAATTTTGGTGATGTCCAAATTCTCTCTCTTTGTGTGTGTGTGTGTGTGATTTGTGCTTTTGGTATATCTTTAAAGAAAAAAATTTACCTACTGCAAGTCATACCTGTTTTAAGTGTCTTATAGTTTTAGGTCTTTCATCCATTTTTGCCTATTGTGCATTGTAGGAGTCCAGCTTCATTCTTTGACATATGGATGTCCAGTTGTCCAAGCACAGTTGTTGAAAAGACTTGTTTCCCTATGAATGGTCTTGGCACCATTATTGAGAAGTAATTGACTGTAAATATTAGACTTTATTTTCGGACTTTCAGTTTTATTCCATTGATATATATGTCTGGCCTTATGCCAGTACCACACTGTCTTGATTATCATAGCTTAATTACGATAGCTCGGTTTTGAATTTGGGATGTGTGAGTCCCCCATCTCCGTTCCTTTCCAAGATCATTTTGTCTACTTGAGGTCTCTTGCAGTGCCATATGAATTTTATAGTCAGCAAAACACACAGCTGGAATTTTGATAGGGATTGTGTTGTGTTTATAGGGAATATTGCTATTTTAACAATATAATGGTTTCCAATCCATGAACATGGGATGTCTCTCCATTTGTTCAGGTCCTTAATTTTTTTCATTGATGTTTATAGATTTCAGGGTACAAGTCTTGACTTCTTTGGTTAGATATTTTCCTAAGTTGTTATTTTTGATGCTACTATAAACATTTGGATTGCTAATTGCTAGTATATAAAATATAAATAATTTTTGTATATTGATCTTGTATTCCCCTTCCTTCCTTCCTTCCTTCCTTCGGAGTTTGTATATACAACATTGTGCATCTGTGAATAGAAATAGTTTGACTTCTTCCTTTCCACTCTGGATTCTTTTTGCTTGTTCTTCTTGCCTAAGTGCTTAGTCAGCACTGCTAGTATAATATTGAATAGAAGTGGCAAGAACAGACATCTTTGTCTTATCCTTGATTTTAGGAGGAAAGCATTTATTCTTTCACTATCAAGTGTGATGAGATATTCATGAGATAATCGTACTTGTCCATGGTTCACAAACCTTTTTATATGCTGCTGGATTTGGTTTGCTAACATTTCTTTAGAATATTTGTATCTGTGTTGATAAGAAATATTGGTCTGTAGTTTTCTTGTTATATCTTTGGTTTTTATATCAGGGTAATACTGGTTTCATAGAATGAGTTGGAGGCTTTCCTTCATCTTAAAGTCAGTGAGGTATGTTTCAAATGAAATAATTGGAGACCTTGACCTTGTGATCTTTAGATTTGGGGGAACACAAGGATGGTACTTGACTCCTCCTGGAAAGGGTCCTTGGGTAAGATGTGGCTGAAGGGAACTGTGACAACTGAAGAAAGGGCACATTCACCAATAATGGGGCAGAGGTGTATGTTTCCCATAAGCCACATGTGGTTGTAAGAGGTGAGCCATCTTGCAAATTACCCTACATATGTTGGCTTGCGTGTGGCAAACCACCCAACATCTGAGCACCATCAAACGTAGAAGCTGTGAGGGGAGGAGAAATGGGAAGCTGCCAGCCAAACTAGAGATTCTCAATTGGGGTTCCCAGTAGGACATATTTCATGAAAGAAAGCTATTAACTCCCACCTCTCCTTGAAGGTCCAATACCCTATTATAGCTGCACCAACTAGATATGGCAGAAACCTTTTCTATAAATCCCTCCCTTCCAGAAGGGCCAGAAACAGCTGTTTAGTAAGAAGAAAGGTAAAGGGAGGAAGAGAAAAGAAGCAGTTGTTCATATACCTGTCTTTAGCCTTCCCACCTAGAGGGAGACCTGAGTGCGAGTTATGTTTTCAGTTAAGAGAGTTTCACTAGTGTGGACTTAATACCAGAAATCTTACATGACCTGAGATTTCATCCCTGAAAAAAACATTCAGAGCCAGAGAGCAGGTTTGCAAAAAGAAAGTTGTCTTCTGCTGCTCCACACTCCCCTCCCCCATACACATACACACAGTCCTCATTATTTAGTAAATCAGACTTATGGAAAGAACTTGGGACACAAGACGATGATGATATGATAAGGAAAGATTTCTACAGGACATACCAAAACCTGCTTCTTATCCTATTCCAACTGAAGTGTGAATTTTTTTCCTTTCATTAACATTTACTAACAAATTCTAATTGAATGCTTGCCACATTGCAGGTTTGCTGGAAGTTTTAGATTGATTCAAAACTGCTTTGTCTATTATGGGGAGACAATCTAATAGGCCAGACATGTACAGACCACTAAGGGTAATAAAAGTATGTAAAGGTACAATTTGAGCAGAGAATTCAGATCCAAAAATTTTTCAAGTAGGAGATAAAGGTTTAACTCAATCTTAACAGATGGGAAGGTATATACTAGGCAAAGTGGAGAGTGTTCAATATGCCTGAGTGTGAGGCATAAAAGGATCAAGATGGGGTTGGAAAGGACAATGATAGATCAGATCACAGAGGGCCTTGTAGACCATACCAAACACTTAGGACTTAATTTTGCAGACATTAAGAAGCAAAGATAATCAGTTTTGCATTCTATATCTATTTTATAATATAAACTGGAGGAGCATAAATGCCATGTGGTCTTTGTAGTTAGGAGACTATTGACATAATGCTAGAAATGCATATAAGAGCTGAGGATAGAAGGGAAGGAACAATCTAAGACATGTTAGGGACTGGAACCAGGAGACTGATTAGAAGATATTCTTGCATGGGGTAGAGTGGAGTCATAAGAACTACCACATTTCTGGTTTGGGTAACTGGGTAGATAGTGGGGCTGTTGGTCTAAATAGAAGATGAGCAGACTTTGGAGGGAAAGCTAGTACAGTTGGGTTTAGTTGTTTTAGTTGAAGTAGCTGAAAGATATGCAAGTGGAGCTGTCCACAGAGAGTTAAATACGTATGTGTCTAGAGAAAAGCATACACAGAAGATAAAAATGTTGGCTCTTCCTCATATAGGTCATATAGGTCATAGCTGAACCCATAGGTAGGAACCAGGGAAAGGGAATAAAGGGAAGGAAGAACATGGTCAGTATCCCTGGAAAATGGTAGCATTTGAGTTACACATGGAACTTTCAGTAAAGGAAAATTGTTGATGTTGTCCTTGTTAGTTTGCACATTTTTATGTGTGCTCCACTAGAAACCAAGCCCAATGAAGGCAGGGATTTTTTTCTTATTCATGGCTGTGCCCCCAGTGCCAGCAGCAGAATGTAAACATGCTTTATGTAGCTACACAGCAACCTGGGTGTCTCAGAAACTCCTTTTCATCCTCACTGCTGTACCTTTGCACACCACTGACTGACACCCTCCCCTCAATTGCAACTCCTCTTGCAGCTTTTTAGAAGAGTGTATATGTACATCACATGAAGATAAATCAGCTAAGGGAAAATATTTTAAAACTTTTGAAATATGATATATAAACTCCAAAATCAATTACATCAATTATCCACCTTTCAGGACCTATCACTGCCTGACACTGCTGGGTTTGATCTCCACCTCAGTGGGCCCTAAAGGGGACAGTAGTGATATAAAATCTGTTACTTGAGGCAAATAAGAAGGTAGGCTTGCTCTAAAGATAACACCAAGGGCAAGAAGATAAACTTCAGGTGCTTCAAGCTGAGATTGAGACAATCCCAGCTCACCACAACTATACAGTATATACTTGGGCCTGTCAAATGGAAGTTATTTTATCTAAAAATGCATTTCAGAATTGCCCCCATTGTGCTTGCCTTCTGTGAATGCAATCCAACCCAGTGAAAATGCCATTTGACTTCAATATATATTAATAGGACAGACATATTTTTCAAATTTAAATTGTGTTTTCCAAAATGTTTATCATATTTCTATAGTGCCTATCACAATGTATTCTTTTGTTTGCTTCATTACTGCCTAGCTCCCTTCTTAAATTGTAAACTCCAGGAGAGTAAGAACATGTCTGTTTTCTTTACCTCAATGTCCAGTACGTAACTGTTGAAGGAGTGTATGAATGAATGAAATTATATTTGCAAAGCTGAAGGGCCTGATTTGTCAACTGGACTTCCAGACCTCTATAGAAACTACCAGTAAAAGGTAGTGTAAGAATTGTTCCTGAATGTGAAGAAGGGTCTTGAGGCTTTTCTGCTATTCAGGTGCTTCTCACACTTTCTTTCTACTGTTCAGGGACAGCACAACACTTATGAATGTAGCTGGTTTGGGAATGTAAGAGGAGAAAACCAGTTTGTCTTCCATATATTCCTAAGAACGTGGTGAGTAAATAGATCATATCTTCCTAGGTGACTTTAAAGAGAGCTGCTTTATTCCTCCCTACCCCAGTTCCCCACCCAGCCTCCTCGCTCCAAAATCACTCTTGTAATCACATTATTTAAGGATGGCTTTTTGTTTCTCATGATAACCATCTGTGTGTTTTCAATGCTTCTACTCAAGTAACCCACAGAGGAAATTAATAAAATTTACATTGAACCCACATGAATTGGAAACAGTCATTTGGGACAGCACAGACCACTGCAATGTGTGACAGGAGTATCCTCTGCCTGCGATGGGACTCATTTCAGCCATCTGATTTTCACAGGTGACACTAAACCTGTGATGAAAGAGCCATGTGCTTTCATGAATTCCACTTTCTTAGGTTACCTTTGCTGACATCATGGGACTTAAATATCTAGGAAATATACAGAAATAATATTTAGAGAGAGACCATTACTTACTTAAATATAAAATTACCACCTTAAGTATTTATCTCATTACCATCTAACTGATAATAAAAAAGGTTTTAACTGCCTTATGTTACTTCAGGAAAAAAGTCTGAAATGTTAACTTTATCACTGGAAAGGCCACTGGAGGGACAAAAGACTGACGATGTTTCATTTTCCTCAAGGGCAGCCATCCAATATCTGTTTTTGTGACAAGTCAAAGTAAATGTACTAAGGAGGTTTTGGGGTAAAAGTGGCCTAAAAGATCATATTGTCTAACCCTCATATTATAGGTGAGGAAACAGGTGTCAAACTGTGAAGCACTTTGCCCAAGATTACTCTGGCCATCGCATTTATATAAATTTATATAAATAAAGGTAGAAACCAGAGCCTCTGCCTCCTGCCCCATGCTCTTTCTACATTATCATGCCCGTAAACTTCGGCCTGCTTCAATCAGCGCTGTCTTTGCTTAATGAAATATAAGGAGGCTCCCCATAAGGCTCTCACCTGGGATGAAGGGTTGGGAGAGGAAGAGAGAAAGAGATTTCTCCTAGTTTTCAAGTCAACTACTTTTCATTTGTTTGTTTTTATTATAAAAAGGTGAGAAATTAGAGTCAAGTTCCCATGCCCACTCCCTCTCCATGCCACCGAAGAAACAAATTTGCCAACATTTCCCAAATTACTGTCTTTCACTCTCTTTTTTACAGTAAAAGCAATATTGGCAAAAAGTTTCCCAGAGTCACGTTCCTCTTAGATATTTACTCCTTGAAATGTGTTGTTTGGTGTGGAGATGAAGCCTGGTGTGGATAGTTCAAGATGCCCTGGTCCCAGCACAGCCTGTGCTCTCTGCTTGTCTCTGTGTCTTCATATTCAAGGCTGCAGAGCCAGTCATGAC
This sequence comes from Halichoerus grypus, assembly GCF_964656455.1. Lineage (NCBI taxonomy): Eukaryota > Metazoa > Chordata > Mammalia > Carnivora > Phocidae > Halichoerus > Halichoerus grypus. The sequence continues at coordinate 31,047,714 of NC_135719.1, read as the reverse complement.
CCACGTCCACTTTCTTACTGTTAAATCATGTTAAAACATGATTGTCATGTTTTTATAGAAGAGGGAAAAAAAGCATTTTCTCCCTGAGTTCAGAAGCAGTTTGCAGTCAGGGGTAATATTTTTCTTTGTTACGTATTAAGAAATTGTTGCTGAATGATAAATGGGTAGAAAGGGGAAGGGTACCTTAGGGAAGAAAGTGTTTGTTCTTGGTGATGGAATTGCTTCAAATTTGTTTTCTAATCTCTTCAAGAATGATTTTCTGCTCTCTTCCTACACCATGCGTTCTGATTCCTGGAGCATGCAGTACTCCCTCACTTCCTTTCTCCAAGGGACTGTTGGAAGAGTAATCTTGAAAGACAAAATGTGTGGGCTGTGGCAGACCTTGGATTCTGTCCTCCAGATACGTAGCTCTTTCATTTATGAGAGACTCTTGCCTTAGGAAGCCTTGAATCTGGGTCAGCAGTGCTGGGTCCATTTGCACACTTTCTGAGCCATGGGGGTTGTTCCTGGGTCTTGGCATTTTCTTTTTGGGGTGCTCCACACTTCTGTCTCCATACACTAGGTATTTAAGAAGTTTGCCTTTCGATTTCCTGCCAGTGGCTGAATCTTGGAGACGGCTCTGAACAATGCTTGATGGCCCGCTGGAGAAGTCCCTCGTGATTCCTTCCCTGTCCAGCAATGGCCTGCTGTCTGCAGGAAGCTTTTTCTGTTTTGCTTCCTGCTGTGGGCTATTCAGAGACTCTAAAGATAAAAACAGAGCTGGCTTGCCCTCCTCTCTGGAAGGAGACCTCCTGATTTTTACAGTTGCCCTTACATTCTCTTTCGTGGAGTTTGCCTTTAAAGCTGTGCTGGAAGCTGGCCAGGCCTCCACCTTCTTCAGCAGACTACTACCAAGGGGTGGATAGAGTCTGTTCTTATCCAGGCTAAGTCTGAAGATCATCTTGTTCTTCTCCCACCCTCTCTTATTCTGGACTATTGCCTTCACTGCTGCCTCACTCTCATCCACCAAGGTGGAGGTGTAGTTGGACAACAAGTTCTTGGAGGTGAGCCGTTTGACCAGGTCCTTGTTGCCTAGCAAACGGGCATGAGCCAGCTCTGACTTTTGGAGCTTCAAGTGGCATTGTTTATAAAAGGCTTTCTGCTCCATTAGCCAGGCATTAGCTTCACATTTCTTCATGGACTCCAGAAAACTGAGTTTCTTTTTCAACAAGTTCTCTTCTTTCCAGTTGAAGGACAGAATTGAGTAGGACTTCTCTGTTTCCATAAACTTTACATTGTCTCCAAATGTGGAATAGTGTCTGTTTCCCTGATTGCTGATGCTGTCCAACAGGTTCTGACAGTCGCTGTTCTGGTTCTTTCTCCATAAGATGCCCAGTTGGACCTGTGGATCAGACATTTCTCTTCCTACCTGGGACATGGCAGCCAGTATTCTGTCAGCAGACCTGTGAGGGTGCTTAGTGACATGTGGGCACTATGATCAAAGGGTTCTATTCCGGGCTTCAATGTTTGTTGTTAAGAACTCTGTGGGTCATCAAGGCACACGGTCTGGTTGTCAAGTGCCTCTCACAAAAACAGAAGTCCTGGGAAACATATTCACTGGCCTGTTTACTGCAAGCCCGGCTTCCACCTGAGAACTGTCCCTTTTCCAAGGGAAAGGGGGCTTGAAGTCCAGCTACCCTGTCTCTGTGTGACGGACTGAATTCGCAGGGGCAAGGCTGAAAGGTCCATGTGTTTGCTTTTTAGTAACTTATAGATGTTAGAGATTTCTTAAATTTAGTTCCCTCTATCTCCCTGGCAGGTGATGATAGGGAAGTTTTTAATAAGATTATTAACAAAAATATGAGATTTGGAAGTATAATCTAATAGGAGAATGTTTATGTAGGTGATTGAAAAGGTACTTTATATAGTTGTATTATGTGAACCTCTCAAGGATGAAATTGGTCAGTTGGTTGAAGTTGAACCCCTTCATTAATTGTGATATATAAGAACTTTATCCAAAGATGAGACCTCCCAAAAGCCAAGGAAAAAAAAAAAAAGAGGGGTATGGGAGAGGTGGAGAAGGAGGAAGAAGAGAAGAGATAAATGAGGATCCTCTTGTCGAAGGTACATCAACTGTTAACAGTCTGCCTCTAGATGCTGAGCTCAAGAGATGTGGCCCTAACTGGATGTCAGACCTTCTCTAGACAGCCTCAGACAGGGTAACAGCAGGAAGTACCACAGAAGCCCTAGATAGTGCTGGTGCCAGTCTGCAGAAGCCCTACATTTTTAACCCCAGCTCTTATCCCTCAAACTGTAGCCCCATTTACATAAGCACCTTCAAGTAAGCTGCTAAATTTGTTCTACCAGGAATGTATTTGTGACCCAGCCACTTTGCAATTCTAGACTGTTACTTGTAAAGTTTTCTTTCCTCCCTTCCTCCCTCCTTTCCTTTCTTCTTCTTTTTTTTAACAACTAAACTTTTAACAACTATAATCTCCCTCTGCTTAGGGTCCATTAAGTGTTGCCCATATAGTATGTAAATCATCTGTCCCCATCCTTTTTTTCCCTATCCCTCTTGCTCCTGTTTTCCAGTCCATTCTCAATTCTCCTCAAGAAAGCAGACACCAACTTCTTTTATCTAAACATTGTATTCCTAAAATAGCCCTGAGTCTTCCTTTAGCCCACTAAACCTTCTTGCAATCTTAGATTTCCCTGTGTTCGTTCTCCTTCCTTAACAGTTACTGCTTTGCCAAACCCTACTGTGTAAAAACACAAAGCTTTTGATAGCTCTCTCACAAGCCTGGACCTTATCCTTTGCTTACATTTAGAGTAAAAGTGGTATTTATATCAGTAAAATGAAATGTATAAAAGTGGCTTCTCAATTAGAAAATATTATATAAATCTAAGTGAGTTTTCATAAATCCAGATTGCCCCCAAACATCCAACCTACCCTTCCTCTCTGAATGGCTATATGTAGTTTGGAGGGCTGACCCCAAAACTGTGCCCAGCTCCAGGGATAAGAAGATTTGTCTAAGCCTATCAGGGTAAAGCAAAACCTGCCTTGCCATACTGATTGGTTTGAGTCTGGGCTGGCCAAAACCACTGTGAACCTGTAAGATATGACAGGATGCTTACTATGGCTTGGGGGAAAGTATGCTTGCTCTTTTTTTTTTCTTTTTAAGATTTATTTATTTATGTGAGAGACAGAGAGGTGAGGTGAGGGTGGAGGTAGAGGGAGAGGGAGAGAGAATCTCAAGCCCAGCTGAGCGCAGAGTACAAAGCAGGGCTCCATCTCAGAATCCTGAGATCATGGCCTGAGCCAAAATCAAGAGTTGGATGCTTAATCGTCCCAGGCGCTCCTAAGTATGCTTGCTCTTATATGAGTTTTGGGAAGCAACACTCTACCTAAACAAGGAAACTTATTTCTCTAGTTGCTCTTTGCTCTAGTTTCTATTGTCAGCCTTCCTACCACCAAGGGTACCCAGCCTTCAGATAATGCTGACCCATGGATGGCTGTTGGAAGGACAGAACCCAGATTTTAAATCACATGGTTGAGGCTTATCGTCCAATCATCTTACAAGTCTTCAGCTAACAGTATCTTCACTGATAAACTCCTGTAACTGACTTAAGAAAATTTTACTTCTTAGCAAAGTACCAGAATTCCTTTGAAGGCAAAACAAGTGGCCTTGTAAAAATTATGTTGTTCCACTGCACAATGTGCAGGAGGATCCTGCTTTGACCTCACCAACTTAAAGCAGGATAACCATCATAACGGCTTGGGCAGTTGGGTTGTCTTATTGCAACTGGTGAAGGGGCAGAATTTACCCAATTACACCTTTGTTGGCTGTATTTCCCTGCCTCCTAATGGTGGTTTCTCCTAGTCTGAGCCTCTATAGGTCAGGTCAGAAATACTAGTTTGTTTTATAGTCAACAGAGTCCAGCCCAGCACTTTAAAACATCCAAGGACAATCTCCAAATATTTGACAATGCGGCACCAACCAATGGGAATAGATGATAGATGTAAACAACCATTGCAGCAGAAAACACATCAGCCCCTGAAACACTGCCTTTAATTATAGATGTGTCCATAATTGTCTATTAAGGTGTCCATATAATAGAACAGTTTTACCACTGTAAGTGATCTTAGAGATCAATCAGTTTAACACACTATTATATGAGGATTAGCTGTGCAATGATTTACTGATGTTGGAAAAGAGAGGAAAGGGCCAAAAAGACCTTGGTGGAGGTGAGCACCACCAAAATGTGGAATAGCACCAAGTTCTAGATGAATAACCAATAGCACTGTCCCACTGTGATTATGGTGGTGACATTTACACTTACCATTGACATGGCACCAATCTATGTGATTTTCTTCTAGAGTCATAGGACTGTTAGCTCAGATAATCAGGTCACCATACCCTTGACGTCTATGAAATAAACACTTTGAAATTACAGTTTAGTTCAGTGACTATAGACTATACCTTAATCTCATGTTGATGCTTTCTTAAACAACATGTTACTTATGTTGGGAACCTCAAAGACATCTCCAGCTCTTTGTTTCTGACCCTCCCTATCTAGTTGCCCCTCTGGTTTTATATATATCATCTCAGAAATGGTCTTAATATCATCTCTTCTTTTTAGCCACCACTTCAATTATCATCACATAGACTAAGGGGCCTTTGTGACCCTTCAATCTATATTTTATCCTGTTTCTGGGACCTAGGATCTAAGTGCCACAGTGCAGTCACACTTGATATTTCACCTCCCTGTAGAATTTGGAAATATGGAAATAAGATTACTTTAACCAGGCAGGATTCCCAGACCTATAACATGACACAATACCTTGACCCTTCTTCTGAAGACCTGTATCAATGAAAAGGATTGGTCAGCCTCAGAAATCTCTACAGAAAGACTGAAAAAGGCTAGCCCTGGAGGACCAATGGCCAAGAGGACAAGCTCCTACCTGTGAAAGACATAGCCCATCAATGCAGGGAGTATATGCCTATAAGGAACTGGTACCTTGAGTTAATAATACCTGATGGCATCAACCACTAGGATCTTCTGACTAACTCTTTATACTGTAGCTTCTTTTGTCTGTGGTGTGTTTAACAAGAGTTCTGATCCCATAGAAACTGAGAACTTCTTTATGGGTTAATCCTCACTTTATTCAGCCTCTGAGATTACAGAATATAAAAGTAGGAAAGGCTTCCAGGGGTCACACAGCTCAAATGATGAGGGGTCTGAAGGCCAAAAAGGATACGGGACTTGCCAAGTTTTCACCTAGCACTAGATCCAGGGATCAAACCCAGGACTCTACTATACCTGGTTGCCTCTGCTTATAACCTTGTTGAGGAGATAGCTAACAAAGTGCAAGGTATGGAGTGCTCTTTGTGGGCACAAAGGCAGAGAAAATTATCCTCCCAATGGCAGTCTACAGCTCCCATGTCCCCTTCATTCAAACTGAATGGGTATTTTGTTCTCCCCTTACACCATCTGCACAGGTGCTGCCTTCTTTAGAGGTGAATGGGCTTCTCCCCTGCCAATCCATCTCTTGCCGGGCAAGTGGAGCAGAAAGCCCTTGCTTTCAATCCACTTTTAGAGCATAAGCCAAATCAAAGATCATTTAAAAAAACCATTTCAAAGACACAGGCAAGCCATATGTCTGAGGCCCCAAATGGGATCTGCAGCAGTGCACAGGCCAAGATGGAAGTGTCAATGCTTATGGGGCTCTCTTCTCACAAGGTACACTGAGACCCCCCTTAAACTTGTGACCTGAGTTAGGATACCTACATCCATTCTGCTCAATGCACCTGGGCAGCTCTTCCTAGCAGCAGATATTTTTCTTTGAACCTCTGTTAGGTGTAACTACCAATGCTTCAAATTCCAGGTAACCTACTCAAAAAGAACTTTGAGAATATAATAGTCTTGTTGCACAGGCTGGGAATCACCACCCACATCTAAAACTCAAGTAACCCTGGATATCTATCAAGTCGTGAAAAACTTGTACTTGTTCTGATGAGATACTTTGTGATGTTATTGATTTTCTCACACCAAACTCTGCTTTCAATGTATTTTGACCTAACTGGCATATTGATTACATACAGCTATTAGGTACTTTTGGTAGGTAACAGTAGGTTCCCATTTGGCAAGGAAAGTGGGTAAGAGTTAGCCATGCTCCATCACTTTGGTTTTTTTTGTTGTTTTTTTAAAGATTTTATTTATTTATTTATTGGAGAGCGAGCGAGAGAGAAACAGCATGAGAGAGGAGAGGGTCAGAGGGAGAAGCAGGCTCCCCGCTGAGCCAGGAGCCCGATGTGGGACTTGATCCCAGGACGCTGGGATCATGACCTGAGCCGAAGGCAGTCGCTTAACCAACTGAGCCACCCAGGCGCCCCGCTCCATTACTTTGTTAGCAGTTTATAAAAACAGCCAGTGTCAGATCAAATTGTGCCATAGACATTAATTAAAACACATTTCTTAGCGAACACACATAGGAGTGTTCACACAAGATTTACTGTAAGATCTCCATGCTTTCAAGATTTGCAACCTGTGGCCTTTTCTGTTTAGCTTTTTTCATTTGGCATGATGTTTTCAAGGTTTATTCAGGTAGCATGTGTCAGTTCTTCACTTATTTTTATTACTGAATAATATTCCATTGTATGCATATACCACAACTTGTTTATTCATTCATCAGTAGATGGACATTTAGGTGTTTTCTGCTATTTTGCTATTATGAATAATGCTGCTATGAACTTTAGCGTTCATGTTTTGGGTGGACATATGCTTTCATTTCCCTGGAATATATACCTAGGAGTGGATTATATATCTTATGGTAACTGTTTGGCCTTTAACAGAACTGCCAATTGTTTTCCAAAGTGCTGCCCCATTTTAGAGTCCCACCAGTGATATATGCATGTCTGATTTCTCCATGTCCAACACTTGTTATTATCTGCCTTTTTGTTGATAGTAAGAGTCAAGTGGTACCTCATGGCTTCAATTTAAATTTCTAATAATTTAAAATAAATTTCTTAATAATGTCAAGCATCTTTTTTAAGTACTGATTTTTCATTGGTATAAAAAACTGATGTTAGAATTAGCACATGAGGACATTAAAAACAGTTATTATAACTGTATTTCATATGTTCAAAAGTAAAGACAAAAGATATTTTTTAAAGAACTCAAATGAAATTCTAGAGATTAAAAAAAATGTTTGAAATGAAAAATCCACTGAATGTGGTTAACAACATATCAGAGATTACAAAATAAAATGTTAATAAACTTGAAGCTGTAGCAGTAGAAACTATCCAAAATGAAACAGAAAAAAAAAAAGCCCTGGAATAACTTCAACCAGCCTAATATGGGTAGATGTAAATTAGAGTTCCCTAAGGACAGAAAAGGCAAAGGGAAAATTAAAAAATATATATTTAAATATATAATAGCCAAAGATTTCCAGATTTGATTTTAAAAGCCCTTAAATTCACAGAATCAAAAATACCACTGAATTCCAAGTACAAGAAGAAAACAATACCAAAACACATAATAATGAAATGGCTCAAAAACAGTGATAAAGAAAAAAAATCTTATTCATAGCTTTCAGGCAAAAGGAGTAGATACCAAGTGGGAATATGGTTACACAAAGAAATACACAAAGAATATCAAAACTGGTAACTACTTGAGTAAATATAGAAGATTTTTTTCTTATTTAAATCTCTTTAAAAGATAACTGACTTTTCAAACATAAATGACATTGTGGGATTTATAAAATAGGTGTAAATCAAATTATGCAAATTTATATACTAAAGGCCAGAGAGAAGAAATGGAATATAGTATCATAAGGTTCTTAAACTATACAGGTTTTTAAACTATACAGATATTATATAGGTATAATATTACTTGAAGGTAGACTGTGATAAAGATGTATACTATAAACCCCAAAGCAACCACTAAATTAACAAAGCAGAGTTGTAACCATTAAGCCAACAAAGGACATAAAATAAAGTTAAGTAGGTCATTTATTATGAGTTGAATTGTATCCCCTAAAAGGATATGTTGAAGTCCTAATCCCTGATAACTGTGAATGTGGCCTTTTTTGGATATAAGATCTTTGCAGATGTAATCAACCTAAGAGGAGATCATTAAGTTGGGGCTGAATTCAATATGACTGGTGTCCTTAGTAGAAGAAAACAGAAACACATATGGAGAAGATGGCCATGTAATGATGAAGGCAAAGACTGGAGAAATGAATCTAAAAGACAAAGAAGGCCATGGATTCCTGAAAATCATCAGAAGCTAGAAGAGACAAGGAAAGATTCTCTCTTATAAATTTCAGAGAGACTATGACTTCGCTGACATTTTTATTTCAAATGACTAGCCTCCAAAACTGTGACAATGAATTTCTGTTGTTTTAAGCTATTCTCTTTGTAGAACTTTGTTACAGCAGCTGTAGGAAACTAATACAAAATCCAAAAGAAAGCAGAAAAGGGAAAAAAAAATAACCTGATGAGACAAGTAGAAACCAAATAATAGGATGATAGACTTTATATTAGATATAACAGTAATCATATTAAATGTAAATCATATAAAAACTCTAATGAAAAGGCAGAGAATATCAGATTGGATTACAAAAAAAAAAAAAAAAAAAAAGACCCAACCGTATGCATTCTTCAGGAAATGCACTTTAAATCTAAAGACACAAATAGGTTAAAGGTTCACAGCAGCAATGTCCACAATAGCCAAACTGTGGAAGGAGCTGAGATATCCTTCAACAGATGAATGGATAAAGAAGATGTGGTTCATCGCTTCTCGGCCTTTTGGCTAAGATCAAGTGAAGAAGATGTGGTTCATATATACAATGGAATATTACTCAGCCATCAGAAAGGATGAATACCCACCATTTGCACTGACATGGATGGAACTGGAGGGGATTATGCTAAGTGAAATAAGTCAAGCAGAGAAAGACAATTATCATATAGTTTCACTCACATGTGGAACATAGGAATAGCGCAGAGGACCATAGGGGAAGGGAACCGAGTGATGGGCATTAAGGAGAGAACATAACATAATAAAATAAAATTTAGAAAAGGAGAGCACAAGTTGTGATGAGCAATGGGTGTTATACGCAACTAATGAATCATTGAACACTACATCAAAAACTAATGATGTACTATATATTGGCTAATTGAACATAATAATAAAAAAATTAAAGGTAAAAAGATAGAAACAGATATACCATGCTAACACTAATCAAAGAAATCTGGGATGACTATATTAATACCCACAAAGTATGTTTCAGAGCAAAGAATTTAGTAGTGATAATAAAGTTTACTTCAGAACTATGAAGGAACCAACTTAACATGGCCATAATAATCTGAAGTGCTTGTTCACCTAACTGACCTCTGAAAGACTTGAAGTGAAAATTGATAGAAATGCAAGGAAAAGACAAATCCAAAATTAAAGTCAGAGATTTTAGTAAATCTCTTTCAATTATTGATAGAATAAATGGGCATAAAATCAGCAAAGTTATAAGCCTTAAACAATACTATCAATCACTTTGATTTAAGTGACATTTCCAGGATACTCCATACAACAGCAGCAGAATACACATAATTTTCAAGTGTACATTGAATGTTTGTCAGGATAAATCATATTTCAGGCCATAAAATAGGTGTAAATATATCAAAAGGTAAACACATAATAGTGACAGCAAAATGGTGGACTAGGAAGCTCTAAACTGTGGTTTTTCCATGGAGACAGCAGAAAAGAACCAGAAATTGTCTAAAACAACCTTTAGGAGTTCTAGAAAACAGATAAAAGTCTATAGCAACCAATCAAATGCCCAATCAAGAAAAACAAACAAACAAAAAAACCAGACATGTTCTAAATGGTAGGAAATTTTATAGTTTTTTTTACTCTCACTTGCTCCACTACCTTCTTGGCACAGTATGGTCTTGGTCTGGAGAAGGTGAAACTCAGTTCCTAATGCCCTCCCTTGAGCCAGAGGGAGCAGAACAGACCTTATTTGCAACATTCTAACCTGCCTGGGGGCTCCCTAGAGGACTGATCTCTGTCTTACCTAACTCAGATCTCAGGTAGGAAAATGCAGCAGCCACTGGTGGTGAAAGCTGCAGTGGTATTACAGACATGCAGACAACTGGGGCAAGAGATTATAGGTGGAGACATACAATAGACCATGCAAACCCTTGAGGAGAAGCTGAAGTGAGGTGAGACTTTTTGGAAAATTAAGACATTCAAAAGGAGCTGTGTATGTGTACAGGGGAATTGAGAAAGTCACACACAGGCAGGGTCAAGAGACATGTTTTGGAAAGATCTTATGCTTTACCTCAGCTGACTCCTAAACTCAGAGCATCTCCAGCTAATCAGAGAAGGACTGCTCTGGCACAGAAACAGTCTACAAAGAATGGGAAAGTTGTCTGTTTTCACAATTGCCAATTTTCAACAACAACAAAATCACAAGGCATACATACAAAGAAACAGTAAAAACATGGACAATTAAAAAGAAGAAAGTAGGGGCACCTGGGTGGCTCAGTCGTTAAGTGTCTGCCTTCGCCTCAGGTCAAGATCCCAGCGTCCTGGGATCGAGCCCCACATCAGGCTCCCTGCTCCGTGGGGAAGCCTGCTTCTACCTCTCCTACTCCCCCTGCTTGTGTTCCCTCTCTCACTGTGTCTCTCTGTCAAATAAATAAAATCTTAAAAAAAAAAAAAAAAGAAGAAGAAAGTAAATTTGGCAGAAACTATCACCAAAGAAGCACAGACACTGGACTTAACTAGATAAAGATTTTAAGAGAATTCTCTTAAATATGTTCATATAGCTTAAGGAAAACACAGACCAAAAAATAAACAAATAAAAGAAATCAGGAAAATTATATATGAACAAAATGAGAATATCAACAGAGATAGAAATTATAAAGAGAGACCAAACAAAAATTCTGGATCTGAAAAATACAATAACTGAATTGAAAATTTTACTAGGGGGTTCAACAGCAGATTTGAGCAGGCAGAAGAAAAAAATAGAAAAACCAAATACAAGATGAGTTAAATGATCAAGTCATGGAGCTAAGAGAAAAAAATTGAGGAAAAGTGAACAGAGCTTAAAGGACTTGTAAGCCATCATCATGTAAATCAATATAGGCATTATGGGGTCACCAGATGGAGAAGGGAAATATCATTAAAAAAATAATGTCTGAAAACTACCCAAACTTGTTGAAAGACATGAATCCATAAAATCCAAGAATCCCAGTAAACTCTAAGTAAGATACATTCAAAGAAAGAGACCCACATCAAGGCACATTATAATCTGTCAAAAGGCAAAGACAGAATTTTGAAAGCAGCAAGAGAGAAGCAACTCATCTACAAAGGATCTTCAATAAGATTATAAGCTGAATTCTTTCAACAAAAATCTTGGTAGCTAGATGGCATTGGGACAATATATTTAAAAGGCTGAAAGAAAAGAAATCTGTCAACTAATAATTCTATAGCCAGTAAAACTGTCCTTCAAAAATGAAGGAGAAATTAAGGCATTCCCAAATAAACAAAAACTGAGGGATTTCATTATCACTAAATTTGCCCTACAAGAGTTGCTAAAAGGAGTCTGTCAGGTTGAAATAAAAGGACACAACACAATAATTCAAAGCTGTATGAAGATAAAAAATCTCTGATAAGGGTAAATACATAGATAAATATAAAAATGTCTATCCAGAATATCTAAGTAACTCTTAATTCTACAGTGAAGTGACGCCTGGGTGGCTCAGTTGGTTAAGCATCTGCCTTTGGCTCAGGTCATAATCCTGTGATCCTGGGATTGAGTCCCGCATCAGGCTCCCTGCTCAGCGGGGAGCCTGTTTCTCCCTCTGCCTGATGCTCCCCCTGCTTATGCTCTCTCTCTCTCTGATAAATTAAATAAAATCTTTAAGAAAAAGAATTCTACAATGAAGACAACTCAATTGAATAATGGGGAGAGTACTTAAGCAGACATTTCTCCAAGTAAGATATACAAATGGCCAACAATCACATGAATAGATGTTCACCATCATTATTCATTAGGGAAATGTAAATAAAAACCACAAGATCACATACTGATGAGATGGTTATAATGGACAAATGGAAAACAACAAATGTTGGTGAAGATGTGGAGAAATTGGAACCTTCATCCATTATGGGTGGGAATGTAAAATGATGCAGCCACTGTGGAAAACAGTTTGGCAGTTCTTGAGTAAACTAATATAGAATTGTAGAGGAGTTAACATGGCAGAGTAGTAGGGGGACCCTATGCTTGCCTCAACCCTTGACACAGCTAGATAAATATCAAATCCCTCTGAACACCCAAGAAATAGATTTGTGGACTGGGAGAACACACTGAACATTTAGAGGGAGAAAGATGGCCACATTGTGGAAGGTAGAGGCTGTGAAGAGTTGATTTGGAGGAGAAAAAAAATCACAGGTGCTGTGGAGGGGAGGATCACAGAGAGAGAAGAGAGAGAGAAAGAGAGAAAGCAGCATGGAGGGGATTGCACAAGAAAAACTCTTCCCCAAAACCATTGACTGGGAAAAGGAGAGGAGCTGATTATCCCAAGTTTTTACAAGCAGCAGAGCTCAAAGTCTGAAGTTTAAGAAGTCTGTGCCATTGCTGGGGTTGTGCCTCGTGGACTTAACAGTGCTCCTCTGGGGAAGAAGGGCAGAGGCCTGGGAATGGACAGCATGGTCTGCAGATCTCCTGGCTTGCACCAGGAGAAACACCTCCCCTTCTGGTCCAGTGTGTCATTTAAAACTACTGTTTCCTTGCTGATTTTCTGCTTAGATGATCTGCCCATTGCATTTGGGAGAGGTGGCACTGCCTCTCAGGGGACAAAAGAGACAGTGGGCACCATTGGCCACATTAATTAGCATAGCAGCAGAGGTACCTACTGAAGGCAGCTAACGTGGAAGCCAGCTTTTGGCTATGCTTTACCATAAACTCTTAGTCCTTGCCAGTCATGTGACTGCTTTTCTGGGACAAACTGGCACCAGCTACAGTGAGGGAAGACCCTCCCCCAGAGGATCAGCATGGGTCTGCACTGCACCAGGTCCCTAAAATTTAGAGTTTTTGAAACCCAACCACATGCCTGAGATAAAATACAGGAGTACTGTGCCTCCAGGCAGGCCGAGGCTCAGACACACACAGGGTGAAGGCAAGGATCAGATGGAAGCCTGGGACACAAGGAGAGATTGTTCAATCTTCTGTTAGGGCTTCCTGAACAGCCATGGGTGGGAATTCCCCTCTCTCAGGAGGAGAGCAGGACTATGCCACTTTTTCCCTGACCATCAACACAGACAGATTTCAGTGAGCAATACAGTGCCCCCTCCCCACCCAGTGGAGGCTGGACCTGCTTATACCAAGCCCCACTCTACTGTGCCCTGTAGGTGCATCTTTACCCTAGCAAAGGCAAGTCAGCCTGAGAACCAGCACAACAGGCCCCTTCCCCAGAAGACCAATACAGTCCACCCCAACCCGTGACATGCACGAAGCCTACTGACCATAGAGTGCTACAAAGCTTCAGCTCTAATGGAAATAAGACCAGGCTTATTTTAACAAGCAGACCAAAGTTTAACACCAAGTTAAAACACCACACACTGGACAAGATCCAAACACTCTCCACTGCAGGGACGGAGAAACTGCAGAGAACTGTCCTGAGGGAAAGAGTAGCCAAAATACAACAGCAGAGTGCACACTCTGAAACACTTCCTGAAACACCAGACCCTGGACAGTATAGGACATCATTGTAATGTAGCCATTACTCTCAGGAACAGGAAATACAACAGAGTTTCCTAACACACACACACACACACACACACACACACACAGACACTAACCTAGACAAAGTGTCAAGACAGAGGAATTCACCCCAAAAGAAAGAACATGAAGCGGTCATGGCCAGGAATTTAATAAAAACAGATAAAAGTAATATGCCTGAACCAGAATTCAAAGCAGCAATCATAAGGATACAAGCTGGGCTTGAGAAAAGCATAGAAGACACTAGAGAATCACTTAGTGCAGAGATAAAAGAACTGAAAACTAGTCAGACTGAAATTTTTAAAAAGTGCTGTAACTGAGTTACAAAATGAACTGGTTGTAATGACCATGAGAATGGATGAAGTAAAGGAATGAATTAGTGATATAGAAGATACTATTATGGAAAATAATGAAGCCAAAAGAAGAGGGAAAGGAAAGTATAGATCACGAATGTAGACTTAGGGAGCTCAGTGACTCCATAAATTGTACTAACATTCATATCATAGGAGTCCCAGAAGAAGAAGAGAGAGGAAAAGGGGAAGAAGGTTTATTTGAGCAAGTTATAGCTGAAAAATTCCCCTCATCTGGGAAAGGAAACAGACATCCAAATCCAGGAGGCATAGAGGACTCCCACCAAATTCAACAAAAGCCAGCCAACACCAACATATATCATAGTAAAATTTTTAAAATATAAAGATAAGGAAAGAATCCTGAAAGCAACAAGGGGAAAGAAATCCCTAACATACAAGGGAAGACAAATCAGGTTTGCAACAGATTTCTCCACAGAAACCTGTTAGGCTAGAAGAAGGTGGCACAATATATTCAACGTGCTGAAGGGGAAAATATGCAGCCCAAAGTACTTTATTCAGCAAGGCTCTCATTCAGAATAGAAGGAGAGATAAAGAGCTTCCCAGACAAACAAAAACTAAAGGAGTTCATGACCACTAAACTAGCCCTGCGAGAAATATTAAAGGGAACCTCTTGAGTGGGAAAGAAAGACCAAAAGCAGCAAAGATTGGAAAGGAACAGAGAAAATCTCCAGAAACAACGATTTTACAGGTAATACAATGGCACTAAATTCATATCTGTTAATAAACACTCTGAATGCAAATGGACTAAGTTCTCCAATCAAAAGACATAGAGTATTAGATTGGATAAAAAAATAAGACCCATCTATATGCTGCTTACAAAAGACTCATTTTATACCTAAAGTCACCTGCTGATTGAAAGTGAGGGGATGGAGGACCATCTATCATTCCAATGAACATCAAAAGAAAGCTGTACTAGCCATACTTATATCAGAAAAACTAGATTTTAAACCAAAGGCTGAAACAAGAGATGCTGAAGATTACTATATCATAATAAAGGGATCTATCCAACAAGAAGATTGAAAAATTGTAAATATTTATGCCCCCAATTTGGGAGCACCCAAATATATAAATAAATTAATAACAAACATAAAGAAACACACTGATAATAATACAATAATGGGAGGGGACCTTAACACCCCACTCACAGCAATGGACAGATAATCTAAGCAGAAAATCAACAAGGAAACAATAGCTTTAAATGACACACTGGGACAGATGGACTTAACAGATATATTCAGAACATTTCATCTTAAAGCAGAAGAATGCACATTCTTTTCAAAGGCACATGGAACGTTCTCCAGAATAGATCACATACTGGGTCACAAATCAGCCCTCAACAAGTACAAAAAGATTAAGATCACACCATCATATTATCAGATCACAAAGCTATGAAACTTGAAGTCAACCACAAGAAAAAATTTGGAAAGACCTCAAATGCATGGAGGTTAAAGAACATCCTAATACAGAATGAATGGGTTAACCAGGAAATGAAAGAAGAAATAACAAAATACATGGAAGCAAATGAAAATGAATGGAAACACAACTGCCCAAACCCTTTGAGATGCAGCAAAGGTGGTCCTAAGAGGGAACTATATAGAAATACAGGCCTACCTAAAGAAGCAAGAAAAGTCTCAAATACACAAACTTACACTTAAAGGAGCTGGTTATTGTAAATAATGCTGCAATAAGGATAGGCATGCATGTATCACTTTGAATTAGTATTTTTGTATTCTTTGGGTAAATACCCAATAGCGTGATTGCTGGATCCTAGTGTAGTTATATTTTTCACTTTTTGAAGAACCTACATACTGTTTTCCTGAGAGGCTGCACCAGTTTGCATTCCCACCAACAGGGCAAGAGTGTTCCGTTTTCTCCACATCCTTGCTAACACTTGTTGTTTCTTGTATTGTTGATTTTAGCTATTCTTACAAGTGTGAGGTGATATCTCATTTTAGTTTTGATTTGCATTTCTCTGACGTTGAGTTCTAAGCATCTTTTCATGTATCTGTTGGTCCTCTGGATGTCTTCTTTGGAGATGTCTGTTCATGTCTTCTGCACATTTTTAAATTGTTTTGTTTATTTTTTGGTGTTGATTTGCATAAGTTCTTTACATGTTTTGCTTTTGTTTTTATGTGCATTTTTCATATATATATATATTATGTTCAATTTTATGTTTATAATATATATATTTTATGTTCAGTTAGCCAGCATATAGTACATCATAAGTTTTTGTTGTAGTGTTCAATGATTCATTAGTTGTGTATAACACCCAGTGCTCATCCCATCAGGTGCCCTGCTTAATACCCATCACCTGGTTACTCCAACCCCCCGCCCCCTCCCATCTGTAACCCTCAGTTTGGTTCCTGGAGTACAGAGTCTCTCATGGTTTGTCTCCCTCTCTGATTTCTTCCCATTCTGTTTTCCCTCCCTTCCCCTCTGGTCCTCTGCTCTTTTCCTTATGTTCCACATATGAGTGAAACCATATGATAATTGTCTTTCTCTGCTTGACTTATTTCACTTAGCATAATCCCCTCCACTTCCATCCATGTCAATGCAAATGATGAGTATTCATCCTTTCTGATGGCTGAGTAATATTCCATTGTATATATGCACCACATCTTCTTTATCCTTTTGTCTGTTGAAGGGCATCTGGGTTCCTTCCACGGTTTGGCTATTGTAGACATTGCTGCTATGAACATTGGGGTGCATGTACCCCTTTTTTAAGTTTTTATTTAAATTCCACTTAGTGGACATACAGTGTAATATTAGTTTTAGGTGTACAATATAGTGATTCAACACTTCCATACAACATCCAGTGCTCATCACAAGAAGTGCATTCCTTAATCCCCATCACCTATTTAACCCATCCCCCCACCACCTCCCCTCTGGTAACTATTAGTTCATTCTCTCTGGTTAAGAGTCTCTTAGTTTGCCTCTCTCTCTCTTTTCCCCTATATTCATTTGTTCTCTTTCTTAAATTCCACAGTTGAGTCAAATTATATGGTATCTGGCTTTCTCTGACTGACTTATTTCACTTAGCATAATAATCTCTAGCTCCACCCATGTAATTGCAAATGGCAAGATTTCATGCTTTTTTATGGCTGAGTAATATCCCAGTGTATATATACCACCTCTTCTTCATCCATTCATCAGTCATTGAGGACATTTGGGCTCTTTCTATAATTTGGTTATTATAGATAATGCTGCTATAAACATTGGGGTGCATGCATCCTTTCAATCAGGATTTTTGTATCCTTTGGGTAAATACCTACTATGGCAATTTCTAGATCATAGGTTAGTACTATTTTGAACTTTTTGATAACCTCCATACTCCACCAACAGTGCAAGAGGGTTCCATTTTCTCCACATCCTTGCTAACACTTGTTTTATGTGTTGTTGACTTTAGTCATTCTTGACTGGTGTGAGGTGATATCTCATTGTAGTTTTGATTTGTATTTCCCTGATGATAAGTGATGTTGAGCATCTTTTCATGTGTCTGTTAGCTATCTGGATGTCTTTGGAAAAATGTCTATTCATGTCTTCTGCCCATTTCTTACCTGGATTATTGTTTTTTTGGGTGCTGAGCTTGATAAGTTCTTTGTAGATTTTGGATACTAAGCCTTTATCAGATATGTCATTTGCAAATATCTTCTATTCTGTACAATGCCTTTCTGTTTTTTGATTGTTTCCTTCACAGTGCAGAAGATTTTTATTTTGATGAAGTCCCAATGGTTCATTTTTGCTTTTGTTTCCCTTGCTTTAGTAAGAAGTTGCTATGGTCAATGTCAAAGAAGTTTCTGTCTGTATTCTCCTCTAGGATTTTGATGGTTTCCTGTCTCACATTTAGGTCTTTCATCCATTTTGAATTTATTTTTTGTATGGTGTAAGAAACTGGATCCCTTTCATTCTTTTGCATGTTGCTGTCCAGTTTTCCCAACACCATTTGTTGAAGAGACTTTTTCCCGTTGGATATTCTTTCCTGCTTTGTCGAAGATTAATTGACCATATAGTTGTGGGTTAATTTCTGAGTTTTCTATTCTGTTCCGTTGATCTATGCTTCTGTTTTTGTGCCAGTACCATACTGTCTTGATCACTACAGTTTTATAATATAGCTTGAAGTCCAGAATTGTGATGTCTCAAGCTTTGGTTTTCTTTTTTTGGTTATTTGGGTTTTCTTTTCTTTGGTTATTTGGGTTCTTTTGTGGTTTCATACAAATTTTAGGATTGTTTGTCCTAGTTCTGTGAAAAATGCTGGTGGTATTTTGACAGGGATTGCATTAAATGTGTACATTGCTTTGGGTAGTATAGATAATTTAACAACGTTTGTTCTTCCAAACCATGAGGATGGAATGTCTCTTCATTTCTTTGCATCATCTTCAGTTTCTTTCATCAGTGTTAGTTTTTAGAGTACAGATCTTTTGTCTCATTGGGTAAATTTATTCCTAGGTATCTTATGGGTTTTGGAGTAATTGTAAATGGGATTGGTTCCTTGATTTCTCTTTCTGCTGCTTTTTTATTGGTGTAGAAATGCAATAGATTTCTGCACCATGATTATTATTATTTTTTTGTTTTTTAAATAGACTTTATCTCTTTTGGTGGTTTTAGGTTTACAGAAAAAAAACATGAGTGGGAAATACAGCTGGTCCCTATCTCCCTACCTCCACATCCAGTTTCCCCAATTCGTAACATCTTGCATTAGTGTCATACATGTGTTACAGTTGACAAGCTGATGTTGATACCTTATTATTAGCTAAGGTGTATAGTTTACATTCTGTTTCACTCTGAGTTGTAAATTCAGGTTTGACAAGTGTATAATGACATGTATCCACCATTAAAGTATCATACAGAATAGTTTCACTGCCCTAAAAATCCACTGGGCTCCTCTTATTCATCCTGCCCCCCCCCCATTTTTTCTGTGCTGAAAGCATCTTTCTTTTTTTTAATTTAAATTCAATTAGCCAAGGTATAGTACATCATTAGTTTGGGATATAATGTTCAATGATTCATTAGTTGAGTATATTACCCAGTGCTCATCATATCCCGTGCCCTCTTCAGTGCCCATCACCCAGTTACCCCATCCTCCCACCCACTTCCCTTTCTGCAACCCTCAGTTTATTTCCCAGAGTCAAGAGTCTCATATTGTTTGTGTCCCTCTCTGATTTCTTCCCATTCAGTTCCCCCCCACCATTGTCCTCTGAACTATTCCTTATGTTCCACATATGAGTGAAACCATATGATAATTGTCTTTCTCTGATTGACTTATTTCACTTAGCATAATACTCTCCAGTTCCTGTGACTTTATTGAATTCATTTATTAGTTTTAGTAGTTTTTGGTGGAATGTTTACCATTTTCTATATAAAGTATTATGTCATCTACAAAAAAGGTTTTACTTTTTCCTTACTAATTTGAATGCCTTTTATTTGCTTTTGTTGTCTAATTGCGGTGGGTAGGACTTTCAGTACTATGGTTAATAAAGGTGATGAAAGTGGATATCCTTGTCTTGTTCTTAATCTTAGGGAGACACTCTCAGTTTTCCCCCATTGAGAATGATATTTGCTGGTTTTTTTTTTTTTTTTGTATATGGCCTTTATTATGTTGAGGTATGTTCACTCTAAACCTACTCTGTTGAGAGCTTTTTTCATGAATCATTATTATACTTTGTCAAATGCTTGTTCTGCATCTATTAATATTATCATATGGTTTTTATACTTTCTCTTTTATACATCTCTTATTGATGTGATGTATCACATTGATTGTTTTGAGAATATTGAACCACACTTGCATCCCAGGAATAAATCTTACTTGATCATGGTGAATGATTTTTTAAATGTATTTTTGCATTCTATTTGCTAGTATTTTGTTGAGGATTTTTGTACCTTGGTTCATCAGAGATGTTGGTCTGCAGTTCTCTTTTGTCATGATGTCTTATCTGGTTTTGGTATCAGGGTGATACTCACTTCATAGAATGAATTTGGAAGTTTTCCTTCTATTTATTTGGAGGGGAGAGTTTGGGTATCATAGGTATTAGCTGTTCCTTAAATGTTTTGTAGAATTGGCCTGTGAAGCCATCTGGTTCTGGGCTTTTGCTTTTTTTTTTTTTTTTTTGATTACTGATTCAATCTCCTTGCTGGTAATCAGTCTATTCAAATTTTCTATTTCTTCCTGCTTCAGTTTTGGTAAGTTATATGTTTCTAGGAATTTATCCATTTCTTTCAGGTTGTCTAATATGTTGGCATATAGTTTTTCATACTATTCTCTTATACTTATTTGTATTTCTGTGGTGTTGGTTGTTATTTCTCCTCTTTCATTGGGTACTTTATTTAAGTTCTCTCTCTCTCTCTCTCTCTCTTTCATGAGAGAGAGGCCAGATGAGAGTGGCTAGAGGTTTATAAATTTTTTTTCTATTTTCAAAGGGACAGATCATAGTTTCATTGATCTGTTCTATTTTCTTTTTAGTTTCTGTACCATTTATTTCTACCCTAATCTTTATTATTTCCTTCCTTTGCTGGTTTTGGGTTTTCTTTGTTGTTCTTTTTCTTTTTTTTTTAATTTTAATTTTTTATGTTATGTTAGTCACCATACAATACATCACCAGTTATCGATGCAGTGATCCACAATTCATTGTTTTGTACAACACCCAGTGATCCATGCAGTACTTGCCCTCCTTAATACCCATCACCAGGCTAACCCAGCCCCCCAACCCCCTCCTCTCTAAAACCCTGTTTGTTTCTCAGAGTCCATAGTGTCTCATGGTTAATCTTTCCTTCTGATTCCCCACCCCCTTCATTTTACACTTCCTTCTCCTAATGTCCTCCATGCTATTCCTTATGGTCCACAAGTAAGTGAAACCATATGATAATTGACTTTCTCTGCTTGACTTATTTCACTTAGCATAATCTCCTCCAGTCCCATCCATGTTGATGCAAAAGTTGGGTATTCATTCTTTCTGATGGCTGAGTAATATTCCATTGTATATATGGATCACATCTTCTTTATCCATTTGTCTGTTGAAGGACATCTCGGCTCTTTCCACAGTTTGGCTATTGCGGACATTGCTGTAATGAATATTGGGGTGCATATGTCCCTTCTTTTCACTACATCTGTGTCTTTGGGGTAAATACCGAGTACTGCAATTGCTGGGTCATAGGGTAGCTCTCTTTTTAATTTTTTGAGGCACCTCCACACTGTTTTCCAAAGTGGCTGTACCAACTTGCATTCCCACCAACAGTGTAAGAGGGTTCCCCTTTCTCCACAACCTCTCCAACATTTGTTGTTTCTTGCCTTGTCAATTTTTGCCATTCTAAATGGTGTACAGTGGTTTCTCAATGTAGTTTTGATTTGAATTTCCCTGATGGCTAATGGTGATGAGCATTTTCTCATGTGTCTGTTAGCCATTTGTATGTCTTCTTCAGAGAAGTGTCTATTCATATCTTCTGCCCATTTTTTGACTTGATTATTTGATGTTGAGTGTGAGAAGTTCTTCATAGATCTTGAATATCAGCCCTTTATCTGTAGTGTCATTTGCAAATATCTTCTCCCATTCTGTGGGTTGCCTCTTTGTTTAGTTGACTGTTTCCTTTGCTGTGCAAAAGCTGTTTATCTTGATGAAGTCCCAAAAGTTCATTTTTGTTTTTGTTTCACTAGCTTTTGGAGATGTATCTTGAAAGAAGTTGCTGTGGCCGATGTCAAAGAGGTTACTGCCTATGATCTCCTCTAGGATTCTGATGGATTTCTGTCTCACGTTGAGGTCTTTCATCCATTTTGAGTTTATCTTTGTGTATGGTGCTAGAGAATGGTCGAGTTTCATTCTTCTGCATGTGGCTGTCCAATTTTCCCAGCACCATTTATTGAAGAGGCTATCTTCTTTTCATTGCATATTTTTTCCTGCTTTGTCGAAGATTATTTGACCATAGAGTTGAGGGTCCATATCTGGGCTCTCTTTTGTGTTCCATTTGTCTATATGTCTGTTTTTGTGCCAGTACCATGATGTCTTGGTGATCACTACTTTGTAATATAGGTTGAAATCAGGCAATGTGATGTCCCCAGCTTTGTTTTTCTTTTTCAACAATTCCTTGGCGATTTGGGGTCTTTTCTGATTCCAGACAAATTTTAGGATTGTTTGTTCCAGCACTTTGAAAAATGTCATTGGAATTTTGATTGGGATGGCACTGAAAGTATATATTGCTCTGGGTAGCCTAGACACTTTAACAATGATTTTTCCTCTGATTCATGAGCATCCCATCCATATGCTGTCTACAAGAGACTCATTTTGAACCTAAAGATACATCCAGACTGAAAGTGAAGGGATGGAGATTCATCTTGCATGCCAGCGGAACTCAAAAGAAAGTTGGGGTAGCAATTCTTTCATCAGACAAATTGGATTTTAAACTAAAGACTGTAGTTAGAGACACAGAAGGACACTATATCATTCTTAAAGGGTTTATCCAACAAGAAGATCTAACAATTGTAAATATCTATGCCCCCAACATGGGAGCAGCCATCTACATAAGCCAACTGTTAACCAAAATAGTCATATTGATAACAATATGTTAATTGTAGGAGACCTCAATACTCCACTCTCAGCAATGGAAAGATCATCTAAGCAGAAAATCAACAAGGAAACAAGAACTTTGAATGACACACTGGACCAGATGGACCTCATAGATATTTACAGAACATTCCACCCTAAAACAACAGACTACTCATTTTCTTGAGCGCACATGGAACTTTCTCCAGAATAGACCACATACTGGGTCAAAAATCAGGTCTCAGCCGATATCAAAAGATTGAGATTATTCCCTGCATATTCTCAGACCACAATGCTTTAAAACTGGAACACAATCACAAAAAAATATTTGGCAGAAATTCAAACACTTGGAAGCTAAAGACCACTCTGCTCAAGAATGTTTGGGTCAAGCAGGAAATCAAAGAAGAACTTAAACAATTCATGGAAATCAATGAGAACGAAAACACATCGGTCCAAAACCTATGGGATACTGCAAAGGCGGTCCTAAGGGGGAAATACATAGCCATTCAAGCCTCACTCAAAAAAATAGAAAAATCCCAAATTCACCAACTAACTCTACACCTTAAAGAACTAGAGAAAAGGCAACAAATGATACCTAAGCCACGCATTAGAAGAGAAATAATTAGGATTAGAGCAGAGATTAATGAATTAGAAACCAGAAACACAGTAGATCAGATCAACGAAACTAGAAGTTGGTTCTTTGAAAGAATTAATAAGGTTGATAAACCATTGGCCAGATATCCAAAAGAAAAGAGAAAGGACCCAAATTAATAAAATTATGAATGAAAGGGGAGAGAGCACGACTAACACCAAGGAAATAGAAACAATTACTAGAAATTATTATCGGGGGTGGAGCAAGATGGCGGAGGAGTAGGAGACCTGGATTTCCTCTCCTCTCAGGAATTCAGCTGGATAGGGATCAAACCATTCTGAACACCTACAAACTCAACAGGAGATCGAAGAAAAGAATAGCAACAACTCTCTGAACAGAAAAGCGACCACTTTCTGGAAGGTAGGACGTGCGGAGAAGTGAATCTGAGGCGATATTCGGGAGGATAGATGGCAGGGGAGGGGCCTCCGTTGGCCGCTTCTGGCAAGTGATAGAGCCGCGGAACACAAAATCGGAACTTTTAGGACTGTTTGCTCTGCTGAGGGACGTCACTCTGGTGGCTAAGTGGGGGGTGGAACCCTCGTGGGACACTGTGCTCTCAGGACCCTCGGGGTCACAGAAAGACCGGGGGTGCCTGAGTGCGGCAGAGCTCCCAGGTATCGGAGCAGGGAAGCCGGCTGCAGAGACGGAGCCCAGGCGCGGGCTCTCAGCTCGGGGTTGCCATGAACCGTGATCCGCAGCACAGTCGGGCCACTGCTCCTCCAGCAGGGACCCAAAAAGCGGCAGATCCAGGGAGACTCCCCTTCCTCCCCCGGGAGGAGCAGCGCGGGAGCACACTGCAGGGATCTGCTGGGTTTGGAGACTCCACCCAGGGTCAGGTGCCAGAGATAGAAACGCGCGGTCACAGGCCGGGTGAGCACGGAGTGCAGCCGGAGACTGGGGAGACAGGAGTGACTGATGGCTTTTCTCTGGGGGCTCACTGAGGAGCGGGGCCCCGAGTTCTCGGCTCCTCCGAGGTGGAGATTGGGAGGCCACCATTTTCACTCTCTGCCTCCAAAGGTGTACGGAAAGCTTGCAGGGAACAAAAGCTCCGGAGAGCAAACCCGAGCAGATTACTTAGCCCGGACTGGGCAAGGATGGGGCAATTCCGCCTCCGGCAAAGACATTTGGAAACCACGTCAACAGGCCGCTCCCCCAGAAGATCAGCGAGAACAGCCAGCCAAGACCAAGTTTACCGATCAATGAGAACGGCAGAACTCCAGTGCTAGGGGAATACTGCACATAGAATTCATGGCTTTTTTACCAAGATTCTTTTGTCTTTCAAAGTTAATTTTTTTTCTTAACTGTCTTTTTTTTTTTGAATTTTTCTTTTTCCCTTTTTCAACCAACATCTTATCCCTTTTTTTTTTTTTAAAGATTTTATTCATTTATTTGACAGAGAGATAGAGAGAGAACACAAGTAGGCAAAGAAGCAGGCAGAGGGAGAGGGAGAAGCAGGCTCCCCACAGAGCAGGGAGCCTGATGAGGGACTCGATCCCAGGACCCTAGGATCATGACCCGAGCTGAAGGCAGCCGCTTAACTGACTGAGCCACCCAGGCGCCCCTTATCAATCCCTTTTTTAAAAAACATTTTTATTTTTCATTTTTAGAGTCATATTCTATCCCTTCATAGTAGTTACCCGTATTTTTGGCATATATATATAAGTTGTTCTCTCTTTAAAATTTTGAGATAGTTTCTTCTAACAGATCAAAATATACCCTAAATCTCTAGTGTATGGTTTTTTTCTACTCCTCTGCCTGATCACATTCTCTCCCTTTTTTTTCTTTTTTTTTAAATCCTCTTCTTTTTTTTTCAAACAACTTCTTATCAATTCCTTATATAAAATTTTTTATAATTTCCATCTTTACAGTCATATTCCATCCCTTCATCATATCAACCCTTATTTTTGTACATATATAAGTTTTTCTTTCTTTAAATTTTGGGAGGCACTTTCTTCTACCAGACCAAAATACACCCAAAATCTAGTGTGTGGCACTGATCTATATACCAGCCTGATCGTATTTGATCACATTCTGTTTTTTGTTTTGTTTTGTTTTGTTCTGTTTTTGTTTGTTTTTATCATTATCTTTTTCTTTTTCTTTTTTCACTCTTTCCCTTTCTTTTCCCACTGCTTCAGTTCTTTTCTGATATGTTTAGAGTATATTTTCTGGGGACATTGTTACCCTGCTAGCATTTTGTTCTCTCATTCATCTATTCTCCTCTGCACAAAATGACAAGATGGAAAAAATCACCTCAACAAAAAGAAAAAGAGGTAGTACCGACTGCCAGGGACCTACTCAATACGGACATTAGTACAATGTCAGATCTAGACTTCAGAATCATCACTTTAAAGATACTAGCTGGGCTTGAAAAAAGCATGGAAGTTATTAGAGAAACCCTTTCTGGAGAAGTAAAAGAACTAAAATCTAACCAAGTAGAAATCAAAAAGGCTATTAATGAGGTGCAATCAAATATGGGGGCGCTAACTGCTAGGATAAATGAGGCAGAAGAAAGAATCAGTGAGATAGAAGACCAAATGATGGAAAATAAAGAAGCTGAGGAAAAGAGAGATAAACAACTACTGGATCACGAGGGCAGAATTCGAGAGATAAGCGATACCATAAGACGAAACAACATTAGAATAATTGGGATCCCAGAAGAAGAAGAAAGAGAGAGAGAGGGGCAGAAGGTATACTGGAGCAAATTATAGCAGAGAACTTCCCTAATTTGGGGAAGGAAACAGGCATCAAAATCCAGGAAGCACAGAGAACCCCTCTCAAAATCAATAAAAATAGGTCAACACCCCGACGTCTAATAGTAAAACTTATGAGTCTCAGAGACAAAGAGAAAATCCAGAAAGCAGCTCAGGAGAAGAGATAGGTAACCTACAATGGTAGAAACATTAGATTGGCAACAGACCTATTCACAGAGACCTGGCAGGCCAGAAAGGCCTGGCAGGATATATTCAGAGCACTAAATGAGAAAAATATGCAGCCAAGAATACTATATCCAGCTAGGCTATCATTGAAAATAGAAGGAGAGATAAAAGCTTCCAGGACAAACAAAAACTAAAAGAATTTGCAAACACGAAACCAGCCCTACAAGAAATCTTGAAAGGGGTCCTCTAAGCAAAGAGAGCCTAAAAGCAACATAGACCAGAAAGGAACACAGACAATATACAGTAACAGTCACCTTACAGGCAATACAATGGCACTAAATTCCTATCTTTCAATAGTTACCCTGAATGTAAATGGGCTAAATGCCCCACTCAAAAGACACAAGCTATCAGATTGGATAAAAAAACAAGACCCATCGATATGCTGTCTGCAAGAGACTCATTTTAGACCCAAAGACACCCCCAGATTGAAAGTGAGGGGGTGGAAAACCATTTACCATGCTAATGGACACCAAAAGAAAGCTGGGGTGGCAATCCTTATATCAGACAAATTAGGTTTTAAACCAAAGACTATAATAAGAGATGAGGAAGGACACTATATCCTACTGAAAGGGTCTATCCAACAAGAAGATCTAACAATTGTAAATATCTATGCCCCTAACATGGGAGCAGCCAATCATATAAGGCAATTAATAACAAAAGCAAAGAAACACATCGACAACAATACCCCCTCATTTTAACACCCCCCTCACTGAAATGGACAGATATTCTAAGCAAAAGATCAACAAGGAAATAAAGACTTTAATTGACACACTGGACCAAATGGACTTCACAGACATATTCAGAACATTTCATCCCAAAGCAACGGAATACACATTCTTCTCTAGTACCCATGCAACATTCTCCAGAATAGATCACATCCTGAGTCATAAATCAGGTCTCAACCGGTACCAAAAAATTGGGATCATTCCCTGCCTATTTTCAGACCACCATACTTTGAAACTAGAACTCAATCACAAGAGGAAAGTCGGAAAGAACTCAAATACATGGAGGCTAAAGAGCATCCTACTGAAGAATGAATGGCTGAACCAGGAAATTAAAGAAGAATTAAAAAAATTCATGGAAACCAATGAAAATGAAAACACAACTATTCAAAATCTTTGGGATGCAGCAAAGGCTGTCCTAAGAGGAAAGTATATAGCAATACAAGCCTTTCTCAAGAAACAAGAAAAGTCTCAAGTACACAACCTAACCCTACAACTAAAGGAGCTGGAGAAAGAACAGCAAATAAAGCCTCAACCCAGCAGGAGAAGAGAAATCATAAATCTCAGAGCAGAAATCAATGAAATAGAAACTAAAACAACAGTAGAAGAGATCAACGAAACTAGGAGCTGGTTCTTTGAAAGAATTAACAAGATTGATAAACCCCTGGCCAGACTTATCAAAAAGAAAAGAGAAATGACCCAAATCAACAAAATCATGAATGAAAGAGGAGAGATCACAACCAACACCAAAGAAATACAAACAATTATAAGAACATATTATGAGCAACTCTATGCCAGCAAATTAGATAACCTGGAAGAAATGGATGCATTCCTAGAGATGTATCAACTACCAAAACTGAACCATGAAGAAATAGAAAACCTGAACAGACCTATAACCACTAAGGAAATTGAAGCAGTAATCAAAAATATCCCAACAAACAAAAGCCCAGGGCCAGATGGCTTCCCAGGGGAATTCTACCAAACATTTCAAGAAGAATTAATACCTATTCTTCTGAAACTGTTCCCAAAAATAGAAATGGAAGGAAAACTTTCAAAGTCATTTTATGAGGCCACCATTACCTTGATCCCAAAACCAGACAAAGACCCCATCAAAAAGGAGAATTACAGACCAATATCCCTGATGAACATGGATGCAAAACTTCTCACCAAAATACTAGCCAATAGGATCCAACAGTACATTAAAAGGATTATTCACCACGACCAAGTGGGATTTATCCCTGGGCTGCAAGGTTGGTTCAACATCCGCAAATCAATCAACGTGATACAATACATTAACAAAAGAAAAAACAAGAATCATAGGATCCCCTCAATAGATGCAGAAAAAGCATTTGACAAAGTATAGCATCCTTTCTTGATCAAAACTCTTCAGAGTATAGGCATAGAGGGTACATACCTCAATATCATAAAAGCCATCTATGAAAAACCTACAGCGAATATCATTCTCAATGGGGAAAATCTGAGAGCTTTCCCCCTAAGGTCAGGAATGCGGCAGGGATGTCCACTATCACCACTGCTATTCGACATAGTACTGGAAGTCCTAACCACAGCAATCAGACAACAAAAAGAAATCAAAGGCATCCAAATCGGCAAAGAAGAAGTCAACTCTCACTCTTTGCAGATGATATGATACTTTACGTGGAAAACCCCAAAGACTCCACCCCAAAACTGCTAGAACTCATACAGGAATTCAGTCAAGTGGCAGGATATAAAATCAATGCACAGAAGTCAGTGGCATTCCTATACACCAACAACAAGAAAGAAGAAAGAGAAATTAAGGAGTCGATCCCATTTACAATTGCACCCAAAACCATAAGATACCTAGGAATAAATCTAACCAAAGAGGCAAAGGATCTGTACTCAGAAAACTATAAAATACTCATGAAAGAAATTGAGGAAGACACAAAGAAATGGAAAAATGTTCCATGCTCATGGATGGAAGAACAAATATTGTGAAGATGTCAATGCTACCTAGAGCAATCTACACATTCAATGCAATCCCCATCAAAATACCTTCCACTTTTTTCAAAGAAATGGAACAAATAATCCTAAAATTTGTATGGAACCAGAAAAGACCCCGCATAGCCAGAGGAATGTTGAAAAAGCAAAGGAAAGCTGGCGGCATCACAATTCCGGACTTCCAGCTCTATTACAAAGCTCTCATCATCAAGACAGTATGGTACTGGCACAAAAACAGGCACATAGATCAATGGAACAGAATAGAGAGCCCAGAAATGGACCCTCAACTCTGTGGTCAACTAATCTTCGACAAAGCAGGAAAGAATGTCCAATGGAAAAAAGACAGTCTCTTCAACAAATGGTGTTGGGAAAATTGGACAGCCACATGCAGAAGAATGAAACTGGACCATTTCCTTACACCACACACAAAAATATACTCAAAATGGTTGAAAGACCTCAATGTGAGACAGGAGTTCATCAAAATCCTAAAGGAGAACACAGGCAGCAACCTCTTCGACCTCAGCCACAGCAACTTCTTCCTAGAAACATCACCAAAGGCAAGGGAAGCAAGGGCAAAAATGAACTATTGGGACTTCATCAAGATAAAAAGCTTTTGCACAGCAAAGGAAACAGTCAACAAAACCAAAAGACAACCGACAGAACGGGATAAGATATTTGCAAATGACATATCAGATAAAGGGCTAGTATCCAAAATCTATAAAGAACTCATCAAACTCAACACCCAAAGAACAAAGAATCCAATCAAGAAATGGGCAGAAGACATGAACAGACATTTCTGCAAGGAAGACATCCAAATGGCCAACAGACACATGAAAAAGTGCTCAACATTGCTCGGCATCAGGGAAATCCAAATCAAAACCTCAATGAGAAACCACCTCACACCAGTCAGAATGGCTAAAATTAACAAGTCGGGAAATGACAGATGTTGATGGGGATGCGAAGAAAGGGGAACCCTCCTACACTGTTGGTGGGAATGCAAGCTGGTACAGCCACTCTGGAAAACAGTATGGAGGTTCCTCAAAAAGTTGAAAATAGAGCTACCCTATGATCCAGCAATTGCATTACTGGGTATTTACCCCAAAGATACAAAAGTAGGGATCCGAAAGGGTACGTGCACCCTAATGTTTATAGCAGCAATGTCCACAGTAGCCAAACTGTGGAAAGAGCCAAGATGTCCATCGACAGATGAATGGATAAAGAAGAAGTGGTATATATATACAATGGAATATGATGCAGCCATCAAAAGGAACGAGATCTTTCCATTTGCAACGACTTGGATGGAACTGGAGGGTATTATGCTGAGCGAAATAAGTCAAACAGAGAAAGACATGTATCATATGACCTCACTGATATGAGGAATTCTTAATCTCAGGAAACAAACTGAGAGTTGCTGGAGTGGGGGGTGGGGTGGGAGGGATGGGGTGACTGGGTGATAGACACTGGGGAGGGTATGTGCTCTGGCAAGCGCTCTGAATTTTGCAAGACTGTTGAATCTCAGATCTGTACCTCTGAAACAAATAATGGAATATATGTTAAGGAAAAAAAAAAGAAGGTAGCAGGAGGGGAAGAATGAAGGGGGGGAAATCGGAGGGGTAGATGAACCATGAGAGGATGGACTCTGAGAAACAAACTGAGGGTTCTAGAGGTGAGGGTCGTGGGAGGATTGGTTAGCCTTGTGATGGGTGTTAAAGAGGGCACGTTCTGCATGGAGCACTGGGTGTTATGCACAAACAATGAATCATGGAACACTACATCTAAAACTAATGATGTAATGTATGGGGATTAACATAACAATACAAAAATAAAAAAAAGTAATAAAAAAATTTTTCAGAACTTCAATTAACCAGAAAAAAAAAAAGAGGAAATTATTATCAACAACTATATGCCAATAAACTGAGCAATCTGGATGAAATGGATGCCTTCCTGGAAACCTATAAACTACCAAGACTGAAACAGGAAGAAATCAACAACCTGAATAGGCCAATTACCAATAACAAGATTGAAGCAGTGATCAAAAACCTCCCAAAAAACAAGAGTCCAGGGCCTGATGGATTCCCTGGGGAATTCTACCAAACATTCAAAGAAGAAATAATACCTATTCTCCCAAAGCTGTTTCAAAGAATAGAAACAGAAGGAAAGCTTCCAGACTCATTCTACGAGGCCAGCATTACCTTAATTCCTAAACCAGGCAAAGACTTCGTCAAAAAGGAGAATTTCAGACTGATATCCCTGATGAATATGGATTCCAAAATCCTCAACAAAATCCTAGCTAATGGATCCAACAGTATATTAAAAGGATCATCCACCACGACCAAGTGGGATTTATCCCCGGGATGCAAGGGTGGTTCAACATTCGCACATCAATCAATGTGATAGAATACATTAATAAGAGGAGAGAGAAGAACCGTATGGTCCTCTCAATTGATGCAGAAAAACCATTTGACAAAATACCGCATCCTTTCCTGATTAAAACTCTTCAGAGTATAGGGATTGAAGGAACATTCCTCAAGTTCATAAAATCCATCTATGAAAAGCCCACAGCAAATATCATCCTCAATGGGGAAAAGCTGAGAACCTTTCCCTTAAGATCAGGATCACATCAAGGATGCCCACTCTCACCACTATTGTTCATCATAGTACTAGAAGTCCTAACAGCAGCAATCAGACAATACAAAGAAATAAAAGGTATTCAAATTGGCAAAGAAGAAGTCAAACTCTCTCTCTTCGCAGATGACATGATACTTTATGTGGAAAACCCGAAAGACTCCATGCCCAAATTACTAGAACTCATACAGCAATTCAGTAATGTGGCAGGATACAAAATCAATGCACAGAAATCAGTTGCTTTCTTATACACTAACAATGCAACTGTAGAAAGAGAAATGAGAGAAATGATTCCATTTACAATAGCACCAAAAACCCCAAGATACCTTGGAATAAACCTAACCAAAGGGGTAAAGGATCTATACTCTAGGAACTACAGAACACTCATGAAAGAAATTGAAGAAGACACAAAAAGACAGACTTTATTTTAAAGTCTATTTTGTCTGATATAAGTTTGCTACTCTGGCTTTTTTTTTGACATCCATTTGTATATTAAATGTTTTCCTATCTCCTCATTTTTAATTTGCAGATGTCTTGAGGTGTAAAACAGTCTCTTGTAGGCAGAATATAGATGATTCTTGTTTTTATACCCCCTGTGACACCCTATGTCTTGTGACTGTAGCATTTAGTCAATTTACATTTAAAGTAATTATTGATAGATATGCATTTATTGCCATATTGTTACTTGATTTCTGGTTGTTTTTGTAGTTTTTCTCTTACCCTTCTCTTTCTCTCTTTCATGGTTTGCTGTGTTTCTTTAGTGTTATACTTGGATTTCTTACTCTTTATTTTTCCCTATTACTGTTTTTTGATTTGTGGTTATCATTCTGTTTATATAACATTTTCTGCATATAGCAGTCTATTTTAAGCTTATGGTTGTTTAATTTTATACTCATTTACTCCCTTCACTGCCACATTTCAGGTATTTGGTATCATATTTTACATCCTTTTATTTTGTGCTTTTCTTAAGTGATTCTTACTGGTATACTATATACATATATAGTATGTGTGTATATATATATATATATATATATATATATATATATATATATAAATTTTTTTTTTGCTTTTGTACTTTCTATTTTTCTTACTGTTACTTATGGTTTTTATTTTCCACTCACAGAGTCCCTTAACCGTTTTTTCTTTTTTTTTTTTTTTAGGGCTGGTTTAATGGTCAGAAATTCTTTTAGCTTTTGTTTGGCGAGAAACTCTTTATCTTTCCTTCTATTCTTAATGATAGCCTTGTTTGATAAAATATTCTTGGCTGCATATTTTTCCCTTTTAGCACTGTGAATACATGATGCTACTCCCTCCTAGCCTGTAAAGCTTATGCTGAAAAATCAGTTGATAGTTTTATGGGGTTTCCTTTGTATGTAACTCTCTTCTTTTCTCTTGCAACCTTCCAATATTCTTCTGTATCATTATTCTTTGCCAATTTAATTACTATGTGCCTTGGTGTAGATCTCCTTGGGTTAAATTTGTTGGAGGATCTCTATGCCTCCTGAATCTGGATCTCTGTTCCCCTCCCCAGACTCAGGAATTTTCAGCTATTATTTCTTCAAACATATTTTGTGCCTTTCTTTCTCTTCTTCTCCTTCTGGAATCCCTATAATGTGAATGTTATTACACTTAATGAGGTCACTGAGTTTTCTAAGTCTATTCTCATTATGCAATATTTGTCTCTCACCTGTTCAGCTTGTTTTCCATTACTCTCTCTTCCAGGTCACTGATACTTTCCTCTGCTTCCTGTAACCTACTATTTATTCCATCAATTATATTTTTATTTCACTTATTGAGTGCTTCATCTCTGATATTTTATTTTTATCTCTTTGTCAAGTATCTCATTGATGTCCACCATCCTTTTCTGAGTCCAGTGAGTATCTTTATGATCATTACTTTAAATTATGTATCAGGCATATTACTTATTTCTCTTTCACTTATACATCTTGCTGTGATTTTGTCCTGTTCTCTCATTTGGCACATACTCCTCTCTATCCTCATTTTGTGTACCTCTCTGTGTTTGTTTCTCTGTGTTAGGAAATTCAGCTATGTCTCCTTCTCTTGAAAGTAGTGGCTTTGTGAAGAAGAGGTCCTGTAGTCCCCTGTAGTGCAGTGTCTGTCTCCTGTTCACCAGAACCCAACACTTCAGTTCAGTCTCCTATGTGTGTTGCTTGTGTCCTGCTTTTGTATCTGAGTTACTTTTCCTTTCAGTTCAGACTTCTGTACTGACTCTTTGCTTGTTGTGGGCTGTGCTTCCTCTCTGTGATGTTAGTGAGACCCAGGCAGGCAAGCTCTGAGGGGGCGTGGCAGCAGAAGGACTTGGGGGCAGGGGCCAGTGTTAGCAAAATTTGCACTGAGCCTCTAGTCCTTGACCAGATCCCCTGAATCATGTTAACTCCTTGGGCATGGCACAGAATCAATGGCTAGGCAGGCTGTATGTGGCCTTCACAAAATTTGTGCTGAGCTAAGGGCTGAGGCCAGTAGGCTTGGGATAGGTGAGTTCTCAGAGAACTTGTGGTTAGGGTGTGCTGCTAGCTGGTTAGGTAGCAATTGTCTGTGCAGTGCTACTCCCCCCCCCACCCCTGCCAGGTGTCTTTGTTTTTATGTTGGAGGTGGGGGAGGAAAATGTCACCTGCCAGCTCATTTGTTTCCAGAGAAGTCTCCCAACACATTCTGACATCAGTATAAACAGATCTCCCTCCCTTTCTGCAGGCTGTTGCTTCTATGTTGACCCTAATTGTGAAAAGACTTTAACCTGCTATCTCTACTTGGAATGCATGACCTGTAGGCTCACTCCAGAGCTGAGTAAGGCATGGTTGATATGTAAGTCTGACTCAACATGACCCCATATCCATATATACTAACAACCAGATTTTCTTGTTTCTCTGTATCAAGTTCTGACACACAACACACACATACACACACCCTTAGGCTCCCATATGAATAAGTCATAAAATATTCATAGTGTGGTCAGTGTGAAACAAAACTGTGTATCAGTAACTATTAGATCTTTCAGTGAGATGACAATGTCCATTCTACACACTTCTATAAAGCTAAGTAAACATTATGCTAAATTAAAATTCTCTGTATCCTGTGTGATTAATTCACTACCCCATTCAGGTACCATAACTTATACCTTTATATTTATTTTCTTATTTTTTCACTCTCAAGTATGCATTACCAGCACTAAAACAAATGAAAAGAAAAACCCATACACCAAATATGACTCTCAAACTTACCTGAAAAGAAACACACATAATGTTTGAACCTTAAAAATTCCCACTATGGAAGCTTATCCTGATTAATTCTTTATGGGAACACTTTTTTATCAGTGTAATAAATTTTGTTCTCTCATTGTCATCCTTGCATGTGTTATCAGAATATAAATTATTATAATAAAAATTTTATAGAAACTATGATTGATCCAGACAATGGCTTTTTCAGAACATCTGAATCTTAGTATACAAATTTTGCTTTGAAATTAATAATAGTATTTAAGTGATTGTTAATGAAAATCTATCTTGGTATGACTGTCAGTGTAATGTTATGATTTACTGATAATGTCTGCATTTAGAAGAGAATGCTCGACCTATCCTGAAGACATCAATCCTTAAATCCCAAGTAACATATTATCAATATTAGACACTATTCCTAGGAAATGTATTAGCTAATGTTTGGACTAATTTGATGGGATATTTTTAACTTTCTATTAAAATATGTTACATGTGTAGAAAAGTCTATGCATGAAAATTGTACAGCTCAGTAAATTTTCACCGTCCAGACAAAACAACTAATCAAGACACAGATCAATATAAAAATATTACAAGCATTCCAGAAACCACCAAGGTGTCTTATCTCCATGACTATCTCCCTCATGACTTTCCCTGAGTAACTTATTTTCAGATCATAGACTAGTAAAGATACAAGAAATATAGGTAAGGCAATTTCAAAATAGAACTAACTGGAATATATAGAACACTGAATCCACAATAATATAATTATATATTAATGTAATTATAAGTGCAAATGGAATACTTATTAAATTGTGCCATACCCTATACCATTGCAGAGTTACAAAACTATTCAAAAGTAATAAAATCAATTCAAAGTATGTTTTTCCATCATATGGAATTAGGTTAGAAATCATTAATAAGGATCAAGAAAAAAAGCCCTACTTCTTGGAAATTAAGCAATGCCCTTTTAAATATTCCATAATTCAAAAATAAATCAACATAGAAATAAGAAAATATATTTATATTAGTAATAGAAAAAATGTAAATGCTAAACTTGTGCTCATGCAGCTAAAATGTGCTTACAGGGAAATTTAGAGTGAAAAACAATATATTAGAATTGAGGAAGGTTAAAAAAATAAATAAATTGTATTTTACAAGAAGCCAGATGAAGATAGACAAATAAAAATCCAGAAGGATATAAATACAGAAAAATTAAAGAGGTTAAGAGCAGAAATCAGCAAAATAAAAAGCAGACTTACAAAAGGAAAAGGCAACAACAAAAAATAATTTGAATTAATTAATACGATTATAACCCTCCTACCAAGATTAATCGAGAATGGGAGATAACACAAAATATGAATATCTAAAAGACATACAAAATAAAAAGATATTACTAAAAAAACTTGCAGTAATGAATAAAATGTTCATCTAACTAGTAAGAATCTTGAGAAAATGCAGTCACAAAGAGAGCAAAACTATATAATCACATTTTTATAAAGAAAAAATGAAGAAAAAAGTGAAATACATTTTCAGAAGAGTTGCATTTGGGGAGGAGGGGCTGGAGCTGGTCATAAGGGAAGATTCTATTGTGTTAGTTATATTTTTCTTCTATGTCTGAGTCCTATAATATAGCATCATAACATGGACAATTTACTTCATAGATATTATGCATCAATGTGCTGTTACACTGTATGGATTGAGACAGTATCACCAACTCCTTGAATCTGTGAATCTACTAATGGTAACAAATATACAAGTAGGGGCTTGTAAGAATATGCTTTTTAAATAAAAAACAGGACCTATCGTTCCTGCTATATGTCTGTTCGAAGTTGTTAATGATTGAGGTTCTAGAGTTCATTTCAATATCTGGCAGAGCTAATTTCCTTTTTGATCTGTGACTATTAGTAGTTGCTCAGTTTTTTAGAATCACCTTCTATGGTTCTAGATAATAAATGTAAATTTAAAAATTATAATAAATGGATACAAAAATAAGCACTACTTGATAAGAGTTGTGACAGAACTTCGTCAAGAAAAAATTTTGCGTATGCTTAAGGCAATAGCCACTAGGTCTCAGGTAACACACAATTTTCAACAAACCTTGCCAGGAAATATATAAACAACTTTTCTTAGGGATGTGTATTTCAAGTTTTAGTAAGAAATAATAATGATATGATATTTCCATATCTCTCCATTTAATACCTCTAACATAATATCCTTTTTAAAGGCCTAGAGCAGTATTGAAAATTGAACTGTTTTGTGTTTCAAAAGAATTATTGCAACTTTTATCATATAAAAACTTAATGGTCTTAAAGAGATCTAACAAAATTTCACATACAAAGTCCCATGTTGCAAAAATGAGAAACAATTCACATCATTCCCCAAAGATTAAATTAGAGGCAGAAATATAATGCAATGTGACTACAAAAACCTTATGAATCATAGAGTCTCTATTCTTAAAGTTCAATAATTAAGCAGATGAAGAAATCTGATAACATTTTGGCATATTTGGATTTCACTATAATAATTTTGATCCAATATGAAACTGTTAAAATTTCTCTAATAGTCTACATCTTTCCATCAAAGCAGAAAAGAATCAAAATGAAAGAACAAATTATGAGGATACAATAATGTAGGTAACCTTGACTAAGGCCTCAATGAGGAAAAAGATACATTATAAAAATATTCTTGAATAAGCTTCTGAAAAGATGCACACAGAGACCTCAAGACCTGGCATACAGAATATAACATATGAGCTTCAAAGGATCTTTGTTTAGTTACTCACCTCTGTTCTCTGAAGTAAAAGCCCTGATCCTAGTCCTTCTATCTCAGCACAACATGACAGAAAGAAAAACAAAGACAGAGTATCAGAAAATATTCAGCAGTAAAAAATTGGTTCCATTGTCATTATTTAATATGGGCATACATTTTTTTCTTCTTTTAGCCCAAATGAGAATTTCAGTACCCATCACAATTGCTTCTCTCCTTCTTATTTCAATCATTTTTATTCCCTCATTTGTTACTCAAGAACATCTTTTCTCTATATCGGTATCTTTCTACAACTTTCATTCAAAGTAAGCAAAATGAAGCAAATCTTGGATTGCTGATCATATCTAAAGGTGCATGGTGACTTATAAAATAAGACATAAATGCCCTGTTCTGGGAAAAAGAGCATGCTAACAGTGGTATTATGTTGTCACTGAGGGGTCATTAAAGACAGCCAGGCCCTGAGAGTCTTATTTGTCCTAGTAGAGGGCCACTCATCTGGACCTCAGATTGACATCTGGAATGAGTCCCTCAGCATCCTCAGACAGTTGTGCTCATCATTGATCCAGACAAGCACCCTCCCAACAAATAAGCATTTCCATAGCCAGGCTTATGTTGTGCAGGTTTGAATAAAGAACAGTAAGTGTGTAGTAGATATTGTATTTAGTACCTGAAAAATGGGACCCATATATGTAGCATTAAAAAAATGCTACCTTTGATTGTTCTAATAAAATTAGGTAAGATCTATTGGGAATATAAAAAAAAAAAACCTTTAATCAACAAAAATTTTAAAGAGCAAATGAGGTACCAAAAATAATATAAAGGTTGATTATAATATGAGTAGATCATATATGTTGTGAATATTTCAGATAAAGATTAAAAAATATCAGTAGTTAGCATAGTTGAATTTCACTACAAGTTTATTTTCATCCAATACAAAATTGTGAAAAAAAGAAATATGGGAATAATTCCCCAAAGATATTCAGGTTACTTTTAAAAGATATTTTAAAAAGGGAGCAATAATGGGGACTCTTTGTTCCATTTAGGGGCACTCACTGGGAAAAATATCTATCATAAAAATATTCTTTCTTAAGCTTCTGAAAGAATGAACTCACAGAATTTGAAGCACTGACATCACTAGTAATAAAATACATTATTTCAAAAGCACCAGGATAGCCACTCACCTTTCTTCCCTGAAAGTAACTTATTCACTTGAAAAAAAACAGTAACCTGTTCTAGCTTTGGACCTGCAAAACATTATAAAAAAAATAGATCAGATGAGACAATGCATTAAATTAATTAAAAATAATGCATAACATTTGTTCTATTTTAATTAATCATACAGATATCCCTTGCCACAAACATCACATTTGCTTGATCCTTTGTCATTTCTGTCATATCATTTATTCATCTGTTTCCTACCTGAGTTCTTTACTTTGCAAATGGCCAATAATTCTCTCTGCTGAGCTATTCAAATAAGTATATAGTGGTTATCTTTAAAATGGGAAATTCTAAAGCTGTATTCCACCCAATAAAGACTGAAAATACCTTGTGATGTTAAAAATGCCCTGTGACGTGAAAAATGAAAAGAACATAGTAGGAGTATTGTGAGATTACTGAGGAGTATGATGAAGGGGTATTATGAGAGGTATTGTGAGGATTACTGATGACCTCATCAATTGAGCAGTACTAAAAGTGAGTCTTATTTGCTTTTTTTAAAGTATTATTGAGATATTGAGATATTATTCACATATAATTCACCCATTTAAAGCATACAATTCAATCATTTTTAGTAAATGCCATATTGTGCAACCATTGCCACAATCAAATTTATTTTATTTTTTTAATTTAAATTCAATTAGCCAAGGAATAATACATCATTAATTTACAATGAGATACCACTTTACATGAGTCTTATTTATCTTATAGAAGGCCACTCAGCTGGACTTCAGCAACCCCAGATGTTTATGCTTATTCTTGATCCAAACAGGACCAGTACAACCAATAAGCATTCCTCACACCACACTAATGCTCTTAACAATTTACTACTTGCATTTAGCTTACAGTGAAAAACAGCACAGGTAGACATTTAACTGGACTTTAGTAAATCTGGTTATAATGGCAACTCCAGAAGCTTCCCAGAATCCTTATTTTTAGAGTGATACATAAAATGATATTGCAGTGGGGGAGTTTTTAATTCTGATATATTCAATAAGATAGAAAAAAAAAAAGAATCAGGAGTTAACTGTGAAGTTAGGTTATATCACTTAAAAGATATTAAGTTATGTTAGGATCTATCTGACAATGTGATACTACTTTCATTTGTTTAGTCTATAGTCCCTGGAGAGAAGATATATGTCCATATTGAAAGTATAAGATCATTACCCTATACCATTCTCTGTTTTATCTCACTAGGAGCAACTTTACTTCAATACACACACATACAAACCAAATCTATTCTATGACTTGCCTTCGTTAATCTGTAAGTGCTCCCAAATATCTAGATTTTTAAAAACAAAACCCATTCCTCATTACTATTATCCCAAATATATTCCCTGTCAGAAGTTACAAAAAATACCCTACAAAAAGAATATTTTTGTCATTTTCCTGATCTGGCTGACTTCCCAACATCTGAATTCAGTTTAATGTACTATTATTTGCAAGAGTATCAAATATTAACAGCAAATAATTGAAAATAAGAAATAGATATAATAAATACATCTGATTAATACATGTAAAATATTAACCACTACATCCATTAAAGGAATAAGTTAGCAACAATTATTATTGGTTAGCTACCAAAATACAGTAGGAAGGTGCTATTATTCAAATAAAATTCCTCAAGATAGCAAAATATTTGAAGAGTTAAGATAATATTTATGATTTATAAATATAGCATGCACACAAATAAAAATACAGATGTGCTTATAAGGATAGGCAGATGGTATAATATAAAAGCTATTCCTCAGTTTCAGATAAACTGGACTTATGGTGAAATTTGAATGATAATTCTTTCTCCCAAGCAACTACATATTGTCTAAAACAAAATGAAAAAGACAGTACAAATAAGTTTCCACTTTTGTTCTACATGAAATGTACAACGTACAAAAAAGAATGAGGCAAGATGAAGCAAAAAATGTAACCCATAATCCTTAAAACTGATGGCAGATGACCATATTTTAGGAGGAACACAGAAAATATTTTAAGTCTATTCTGAAGAATGCATAGAAAATTATGACAGATGTGTTAATAGATCTCATAAGAAAAATGGAAATTATAAGCATGAACAAAATGGGAATTCTAGAAATTAAAACTATAATATCTTTTTTTTTAAAATAGATGGAACAAAATGACAAAGTAGGAAATTCCTAGCTTGTATGGCCCAAGACAAACTGTGATCTGGCAGCCATCCATGGATAAAAGTGCCTTTGTGGGAGCTTTGGGATCCAGGTAGGAGATTGTGAAACTCCAGCGGGCCCAAGACTAAAGAAAGCTGCTTTGAGAAGGCAGGCCCATACCTTAATGGTGGGCTCACTAAACATGGTCCCCGCTGCAGACTGAAAACAGTCTCATCCCACTATGCACTCAGCTCCAGTGCTGCTTGGTTGTGGTCTTGAAAGCAGCCTCATTCACGAAGGGACCCTAGCAGAGCTATGTCCATCTGTGTCCCTGGTAGTAGTTTTCCAATCTCTGACTGTGAATACTGAAGTGGCCCTATGGCCTGGCCCTAGTCCTGTTCTGCCACAGTCTGGAGTCACTCTTCCCCCATGAGAGGAAACACACCCATCTCTGCCCCTGGTAACCAGCCCACTGACTTTAGTCTCAACTGTAGATCTTGACATAGCCCTGAGATTTGGCTCCAGTTCTGCTATACTGTGGTCTAGAGTCAGCCCTGCCTCCCTTGCCTGCCCAGGAGCCGTGTGATGCCTTTCTGCATTCCTGGTAATAGTACCACTGACATCAGTCTTGTCTATGGACACTGACGTGGCCCTGAGACTTAGTTCCAACCCCATTTTGCAATGGTCTGGGGAAAGTTCTGCCCGCACAGGGAATCTACAGTAACCACACCTTCCAAGGCCCTGATGATAAGCCCACCATGTACAGACTTGATTGTGGACCCAGAAACAACTCTGAGACTTGGCCCTAGCCCTTTTTGACTATGATCTCAGAGGCAGTCCCACCAATCTGTTGAAAGAACAGGAACCTTGCTTGCCTGAACCCTCAGTAATAGGCCTGCCAACCATGAACCCGACTGTAGATATGGCAGCAGCCACATGGCCTAATTCAAGCCCTCTTCAACTGTGATCCCAGAAACAGTTCCATTAGCCTGGGGATTTAGAAGGAGAGTCTTACTGACAACAGTATATAAAGAAAGGAAGAGGTGTTTTTTTCCTTGAAATATACAGACATCAGTGCTAGTCTACATAAATCATGAATCAAGAATCAGGCACACATAAAACCACCAAAGGAAACTAATCAAGCTTCAGTAAATTAACCCCAAGGAAATGTAGATTTATGAATTGCCTGACAAAAAATTCAAAGTTATTGTGTAAAGGAAGATGGTGGTGGAGTAGGAGGACCCTAGTCTCACCTCTTCCCATGAATGCAAC
Organism: Halichoerus grypus; assembly: GCF_964656455.1. Lineage (NCBI taxonomy): Eukaryota > Metazoa > Chordata > Mammalia > Carnivora > Phocidae > Halichoerus > Halichoerus grypus. The sequence goes on along the minus strand of NC_135719.1, from coordinate 31,005,532 downwards.
TAGATATCAATCTCTTAAATACTCCAGACATAGACCTGAAGGGTGACAGAACAAACTCCACAAATAAGGGGGGGGGGTAGTAAGAAGCCACATCAAAGAAAGTAGGAAGTGTGGAGACATAGTTTAGGGGTGAAATGGATTGCAGGTGCTGCAGAGGGGAGGGAGCATGGTCACAGAGAATGGCAAGAGAGACAGGAGTACACAGGGGAAGGCACAAAGAAAACATTTCCCCAAAGCCATTGGGTTGAAAAATAAGAGGGGTTGAATTTTGTGAGTTCTTGCAACCAGTCAGGCTTAAATACTGGAGTTTTAAAGGTCAGTGGACTTGACAGGGCTAGAGCCCCAAGGACACTATGCTTCTGGAGAGAAGGCAGGCAAAAATGCAGGGGCAGACAGTATGGAAACAGCAGTATGAAGAAAGCCTGGGGCACAGAGTGGGGAGATTATTTGCTCTTCTTGGAGCACATCCCTGAGAAGGATTATTCACAGAGACACCTCTCTGGAAACAAAGGAGCTGGCCAGAGCCATTTCCTTCACCAGCCCCTCAGTATAAACACAGAGCCACTTCTGGGAATCAGCACAGCACTGACACTAGCTATATAACTTGCATGCATTAAGCCCCACCACCCTGCACTCCAGTGGGACTGCCCTTCTCAGTCCCACATGCATCAGGCCCAGTGTGGCAGGCCCATTCCCCAAAAGACCTGCAGAAACCCCTGCCCACACCACATCACCAGAAAGTTCTGTAGGGCCTCAGATCCGGTGGAGGTGGTGACAGGTCTTATTTCACAAGCAGACCAGAGCACACCTAGTTAAAACTTGCCACATTCAGATCAGGGCCCAAACACTGCCCATAGCAGACAAGGAGAACCTCTGCAGATGACTGGCCTAAAGGACAGAGCAGCCAAAATGCAACAGCAGAGCACATACAACACACACTAGAAACACTCCCTGAAGTGCCAGGCTCTGGGCACTACATGACTCTTCTTCATAAGGCCATTACTTTAAGGAGCAGTAGTCATAATTGGCTTTTCTAACATAGAGAAGAAGGCAGAGACTTAGACAAAATGTGAAGATGGAGGAAGTTATCCCAAATAAAATAACAAGATAAGGTCATAGCCAGAGATCTAAGCAAAAAAGCTTATGAATAACATTCCTGATGGAGAATTTAAAGCAACAATCATAAGGATATTCACTGGGTTTGAAAAAAGAATAGAAGATATAAGAAGACCATTACCACAGAGATCAAAGAGTTAAAAAAAACAATCAAAGATGAAAAGTGCAATAAATATGATTAGAAATATTCTTGATGAAATGAACAGCAGGCCAGGAGAAGCAGACAAACAAATAGTGATGTAAAGACAAATTAATGGAAAGAAATGAAGCTGAAGAAAAGAGAGAAAGAAGAATTATGCAACACAAGAATAGACTTAGGGAACTCACTGACTCCACCAAACATAATAGCAGTCATATTATGGGAGTCCTAGAAGAAAAAGAGAGAAAAGGGGGCAGAAAATTTATTTGAAGTGATGATGCCTAAAAATTTCTTTAATCTGGGGAAGGAAACAGACATCCAAATTCAAGAGGCAGAGAACTCCCATTGAAATCAGCAAAAGCAGTCCAACAGTAACAAAATTTGCAAAATACAGTGGTAAATAAAAAATTCTTAAAAGCAGCAAGACAAAAGAAGTCCTTACCTTACAAGGGAAAACCTGATAAGGCTACCTGGAGATTACTCAACAGAAACTGGGCAAGCCAGAAGAGAGTGGCATGATATATTCAATGTGCTGAATGGGAAAAATACGCAGTCAAGAATACTATATCCAGCAAGGCTATCATTCAGAATAGAAGGAGAGATAGAGAGATAAAGAGTTTCCCAGACAAACAAAAATGAAAGGAGTTTGTAACGACCAAACCAGTCCTACAGGAAATATTAAAGGGGACTCTCTGAGTGGAGAGACCAAAAGTGACAAAGACAAGAAAGGATCAAATCAGAGAAAATCTCCAGAAACATTATTTTATTGTAATAAAATGGTAATAAATACATATCTGTCAATAATTACTTTGAATGTAAATGGACTAAATGCTCCAATAAAAAGACATAGGGTTTCAGAATGGAAAAAAAAAGACCCATCTATATGCTGCCCACAAGAGACTCATTTTAGACTTAAAGACACCTGCACTTTGGTTTTTCTTTAAAGATTTTATTTATTTATTTGACAGAGAGAGACACAGCGAGAGAGGAAACACAAGCAGGGGGAGTGGGAGAGGGAGAAGCAGGCTTCCCGTAGAGCAGGGAGCCCAATGTGGGGCTCAATCCCAGGACCCTAGGATCATGACCTGAGCTGAAGGCAGATGCTTAATGACTGCGCCACCCAGGCGCCCATAAAGACACCTGCACTTTGGAAGTGAGGAGATGGCAAAACGTTTATCATGCAAATGGATGTCAAAAGAAAGCTGGAGCAGCAATGCTTATATTGGACAAACTAGACATTAACACAAAGACTGTAACAAGAGAAAAAGAAGGGCACTATGAAATGATAAAGGCAACAATCCAGCAAAACTATGTAACAATTGCAAATATTTATGCAACCAACATGGGAGCACAAATTATATAAAATAATAACAAACATAAAGAAACTCATTGATAATAATACAATAATAGTAGGGGACTTGAACACCTGACTTACATCAAAGGATATATCATCTAAACAGAAAATTCAACAAGGAAACAATATCTTTGAGTGATACTTCGGAACAGATGGAGTTAACAGATATATTCAGAACATTCCATCCTAAAACAGCAGAATACACATTCTTTTCAAGTAAACATGGGACATTCTCCAGAATAGGTCACATATTAAGTCACAAAACAGTCCTCAACAAATACAAAAAGATTGAGATAATACTATGCACCATTTCTTTTCTTTTCTTTTTTTTTGCAAAGCATATTATGCAGCTTTTATTAATATTATACATTTGTTTTTGGAAGTATGGGGGGAAAGGTGAACCTCATAAAGATAAAAATATAAGATGCAAAAACAGACCTGATTCAAACATATGGAGATTTAAAGAAACACAATATATAAAGTTTAAAATATACTACATGGGATGAGCAGCAGATAATGTGTAATAAAAGATCACTGAGCTTGTAGCTATGGAAGTTATGGGGAAAGAACCACAGGGAGGGAGAGAGAAAGGGGAAAAAAAAGAGTGTAAGTGACTTGTAAAAAAATATAAGTATACATGTATTTGGAATACCAGAAGCAAAGTGGTAAAAAAATTAATACAAATTGGCTTAAACATTTTCAAATTTGTTGGAAACTAAAAACTCAAGAAGTCCCAGTAAGAATAAAAGTAAGAATTCACATCATAGCTCATCATAATTAAATTGTTGACACCTCATATTTTAAAAACAAAACCTTCAAAGTGATGAAGAATCCAGTAAAGAAATTTGCTTAACCACATTCTCTCATTTATTAGATTTCAATGTATGCTGTGCACCTCTCTTCTGATCCCTTTTTACTTTCCCTCTCCCCATATTTCCCACATAATATCTTTTTCAAATATTTTGCCACATCTGTTGACAATCTTCATTATTACATTTTAATAGTGTTCAGTAATGTACACAATTCACAAGTGTTTTCACAGATAATCTCCACTCCCCTTTGTAGACACTGCAATTGCAATTACAGGTGAAATGATAATTACTTCCCAGCAAGGAGATGAGATCATGGCATTTTATCTTGAGGTTCCATTCCTGAATAGGTACCCACTGTCCCACAAATGTCAGTTGGGGAAGTAGCAATTCTTTGCAGATAAGCAACATTCTTAGAAATATTTTATCTCTGGAAATCCAGAAATAAATATTCTCTGTAGAGGAGTAGGAGACCTAAATTTTGTCTGGTCCCAGGAATTCAGCTAGATAGGGATCAAACAATTCTGAACACCTACGAACTCAACAGGAGATCAAAGAAAAGAATAGCAGCAACTCTCTGAACAGAAAAGCAATCACTTTCTGGAAGGTAGGACGTGCGGAGAAGTGAATCCCGGGCGATACTAGGAAGGATAGACTGAGGGGGAGGGGGCCTCCATTGGCCGCTACTGGCAAGTGACAGAGCAGCAGAGCACAAAATCAGAACTTTTAGAAGTCTGCTCCACTGAGGGACGTCACTCCAGGGGCTAAGCGGGGGGGGGGGTGGAACCCTCGCTGGGACAGTGTGGTCTCTGGACCCTCGGGGTCACAGAAAGACCAGGGGTGCCTGAGTGCAGCAGAGCTCCCAGGTATCAGAGTGGGGAAGCCGGCTGCAGAGACAGAGCGGAGGAGTGGGCTCTCAGCTCGGGGTTGCCATAAACTGTGATCCGTGGTACAGCGAGGCCACTGCTCTTCCAGCAGGGACCCAACAAGTGGCAGATCCGGGGAGACTCCCCTTCCTCCCCCGGGAGGAGTGGCATGGAAGCACACCGCAGAACTCTACTGGGTTTGGAAACTCCACACGGGGTCATGTGCCAGAGATAGAAATGCTTGGTCACAGGCCAGATGAGCACAGAGTGCAGCCAGAAACCGAAGAGACGTGAGTGATTGACTGCTTTTCTCTAGGGGCTCACTGAGGAGTGAGCCCCAAGTTCTCAGCTCCTCTGGGGCTGAGCTTGGGAGGCCACCATTTTCACTCTCATCCTCCAAAGCTGTATGGAAAGCTTGCAGGGAACAAAAGCTCCCGAGAGCAAACCCAAGCAGATTACCTAGCCCAGCCCCTAGCAAGGGCAGGGCAATTCCACCTCTGGCAAAGACCTTGAGAACACGGCAACAGGCCCTTCCCCCAGAAGCTCAGCAAGAACAGCCAGCCAAGACCAAGTTTACCAATCAATGAGAATGGCAGAACTCCAGCACTAGGGGAATACTGCACATAGAATTCATGGCTTTTTTCCCCATGATTCTTTAATCTTTCAATGTTAATTTTTTTAATTTTCTTTTTCTTCTTTTTTTCTTTTTTGAATTTTTCTTTTTTGCTTTTTCAACCAACATCTTATCAATCCCATTTTTTAAAAAATCTTTTTTATTTTTCATTTTTAGAGTCATATTCTATCCTTTCATATATATGGTTCTCTCTTTCAAATTTTGGGATACAGTTTCTTCTAACAGACCAAAATATAACCTAAATCTCTAGTGTATGGCTTTGTTCTAGTCTCCTGCCTGATCACAGGCTTTGTTCTAGTCTCCTGCCTGATCACATTCTCTCCCTTTCTTTTTTTTTTTAAATCCTCTTCTTTCTGTTTTCAACCAATTTCTTATCATTTCCTTTTATAAAATCTTTTATAATTTTCATCTTTACAGTCATATTCCATCCCTTCATCATATTTACCCTTATTTTTGTACATATATAAGCTTTTTTTCTTTAAATTTTTGGGAGGCACTTTCTTCTAACAGACCAAAATACTCCCAAAATCTAGTGTGTGGCACTGATCTATTCACCAGCCTGTTCTTTTTGTTGTTGCTGTTCATTTGTTTGTTATCTTTTTCTTTTTTTTTTCCTTTTTCTCTCTTTCCCTTTCTTTCCCCTCAGTTTCAGGTCTCTTCTGATATTTTTAGTGTATATTTTTCTGGGGTTGTTGTTACCCTATTAGCATTTTGTTCTCTCATTCATCTATTCTTCTCTGGACAAAATGACAAGATGGAAAAAATCACCTCAACAAAAAGAGGAGGCAGTACTGACTGCCAGGGACCTAATCAATATGGATATTAGTAAGATGTTAGAACTAGAGTTCAGAATGATGATTATAAAGATACTAGCTGGGTTTGAAAAAAGCATGGAAGATATTAGAGAAACCCTTTCTGGAGAAATAAAAGAACTAAAATCTAACCAAGTCGAAATCAAAAAGGCTTTTAATGAGGTGCAATCCAAAAAGGAGGTGCTCACTGCTAGGATAAATGAGGCAGAAGAAAGAATCAGTGAGATAGAAGACCAAATGATGGAAAATAAAGAAGCTGAGAAAAAGAGAGATAAACAACTACTGGATCACGAGGGCAGAATTCGAGAGATAAGTGATACCATAAGATGAAACAATATTAGAATAATTGGGATCGCAGAAGAAGAAGAAAGAGAGAGAGGGGCAGAAGGTTTTTGGGGCAAATTATAGCAGAGAACTTCCCTAATTTGGGGAAGGAAACAGGCATCAAAATCCAGGAGGCACAGAAAATTCCATTCAAAATCAATAAAAATAGGTCAGCAGCCTGACATCTAATAGTAAAACTTACGAGTCTCAGAGACAAAGAGAAAATCTTGAAAGCAGCCCAGGAGAAGAGATCTGTAACCTAGAATGGTAGAAATATTAGATTTGCAATAGACCTGTCCACAGAGACCTGGCAGGCCAGAAAGGACTGGGAGGATATATTCAGAGCACTAAATGAGAAAAATATACAGCCAAGAATACGATATCCAGCTAGGCTGTCATTGAAAAAAGAGGAAGAGATAAAAAGCTTCCAGGACAAACAAAAACTAAAGGAATTTGCAAACACGAAACCAGCCCTACAAGAAATCTTGAAAGGGGTCCTCTAAGCAAAGAGAGACCCTAAAAGCAACATAGACCAGAAAGGAACACAGACAATATACAGTAACAGTCACCTTACAGGCAATACAATGGCACTAAATTCGTATCTTCCAATAGTTACTCTGAATGTAAATGGGCTAAATGCCCCAATCAAAAGACACAGGCTATCAGATTGGATAAAAAAACAAGACCCATCGATATGCTGTCTGCAAGAGACTCATTTTAGAACCAAAGACACCCCCAGATTGAAAGTGAGGGGGTGGAAAACCATTTACCATGCTAATGGACACCAAAAGAAAGCTGGGTGGCAATCCTTATATCAGACAAATCAGAGTTTAAACCAAAGACTATAGTAAGAGATAAGGAAGGACACTATATCCTACTTAAAGGGTCTATCCAACAAGAAGATCTAACAATTGTAAATATCAATGCCCCTAACATGGGAGCAGCCAATTATATAAGCCAATTAATAACAAAAGCAAAGAAACACATCGACAATAATACAATAATAGTGGGGGATTTTAACATCCTCCTCACTGAAATGGACAGATCATTTAAGCAAAAGATCAACAAGGAAATAAAGACTTTAAATGACACATTGGACCAAATGGACTTCACAGGTATATTCAGAACATTCCATCCCAAAGCAATAGAATAGCACTCTTATCTACTGCCCATGGAACATTATCCAGAATAGATCACATCCTAGGTCATAAATCAGGTCTCAGTCAGTACCAAAAGATTGGGATCATTCCCTGCATATTTTCAGAAAATGATGTTTTGAAACTAGAACTCAATCAAAGAGGAAAGTCGGAAAGAACTCAAATACATGGAAGCTAAAGAGCATCCTACTGAAGAATGAATGGGTCAACCAGGACATTAAAGAAGAATTAAAAAAATTCATGGAAACAAATGAAAATGAAACCACAACCGTGCAAAATCTTTGGGATGCAGTAAAGGCAGTCCTAAGAGGAAAGTATATAGCAATACAAGCATTTCTCAAGAAACAAGAAAGGTCTCAAGTACACAACCTAACCCTACACCTAAAGGAGGTGGAGAAAGAACAGAAAATAAAGCCTAAACCCAGCAGAAGAAGAGAAATAATAAAGATCAGAGCAGAAATCAAGGAAATAGAAACCAAAGAACAGTAGAAAAGATCAGCGAAACTAGGAGCTGGTTCTTTGAAAGAATTAGCAAGATTGATAAACCCCTGGCCAGACTTATCAAAAAGAAAACAGAAAGGACCCAAATCAACAAAATCATGAATGAAAGAGGAGAGATCACAACCAACACCAAAGAAATACAAACAATTATAAGAACATATTATGAGCAACTATATGCCAGCAGATTAGATAATCTGGAAGAAATGGATGCATTCCTGGAGATGTATAAACTACCAAAACTGAACCAGGAAGAAATAGAAAACCAGAACAGACCTATAACCACTAAGGAAATTGAAGCAGTCATCAAAAATCTCCCAAAAAACAAATGCCCAGGGCCAGATGGCATCCCAGGGGAATGCTACCAAACATTTCAAGAAGAATTAATACCTATTCTTCTGAAACTGTTCCAGAAAATAGAAATGGAAGGAAAACTTCCAAACTCGTTTTATGAGGCCACCATTACCTTGATCCCAAAACCAGACAAAGACCCCATCAAAAAGGAGAATTACAGACCAATATCCCTGATGAACATGAATGCAAAAATTCTCACCAAAATACTAGCCAATAGGATCCAACAGTACATTCAAAGGATTATTCACTACAACCAAGTGGGTTTTATCCCTGGGCTGCAAGGTTTGTTCAACATCCACAAATCAGTCAACGTGATACAATACATTAATAAAAGAAAGAAAAAGAACCATATGATCCTCTCAATAGATGCAGAAAAAGCATTTGAGAAAGTACAGCATCCTTCCTTGATCAAAACTCTTCAGAGTATAAGGGATAGAAGGTACATACCTCAATATCATAAAAGCCATCTATGAAAAACCCACAGTGAATATCATTCTCAATGGGGAAAAGCTGAGAACTTTCCCCTAAGGTCAGGAACAGGACAAGGATGTCCAGTATCGCCACTGCTATTCAACATAGTATTAGAAGTCCTAGCCACAGCAATCAGACAACAAAAAGAAATCAAAGGCATCCGAATCAGCAAAGAAGTCAAACTCTCACTCTCTGCAGATGATATGATACTTTATGTGGAAAACCCAAAAGACTCCACCCCAAAACTGCTAGAACTCATACAGGAGTTCAGTCAAGTGGCAGGATATAAAATCAATGCACAGAAATCAGTGCCATTCCTATACACCAACAACAAGACAGAAGAAAGAGAAATTAAGGAGTCGATCCCATTTACAATTGCACCCAAAACCATAAGATACCTGGGAATAAATCTAACCAAAGAGGCAAAGGATCTGTACTCAGAAAACTATAAAATACTCATGAAAGAAATTGAGAAAGACACAAAGAAATAGAAAAACGTTCCATGCTCATGGATTGGAAGAACAAATATTGTGAAGATGTCAATCCTACCTAGAGCAATCTACACATTCAATGCAATCCCCATCAAAATACCATCCACTTTCTTCAAAGAAATGGAACAAATAATCATAAAATTTGTATGGAATGAGAAAAGACCCTGAATGGCCAGAGGAATGGTGAAAAACAAAAGCAAAGCTGGTGGCATCACAATTCCGGATTTCAAGCTCTATTCCAAAGCTGTCATCATCAAGACAGTATGGTACTGGCACAAAAACAGACACATAGATCAATGGAACAGAATAGAGAGCCCAGAAATGGACCCTTAACTCTACAGTCAACTAATCTTCAACAAACCAGGAATGAATATCCAATGGAAAAAAGACAATATCTTCAACAAATGGTGTTGGGAAAATTGGACAGCCACATGCAGAAGAATGAAACTGGACCATTTCCTTACACCACACACGAATATATACTCAAAATGGTTGAAAGACCTCAATGTGAGACAGGAGTCCATCAAAATCCTAAAGGAGAACACAGGCAGCAACCTCTTCGACCTCAGCCACAGCAACTTCTTCCTAGAAACATCGCCAAAGGCAAGGGAAGCAAGGGTAAAAATGAACTATTGGGAATTCATCAAGATAAAAAGCTTTTGCCCAGCAAAGGAAACAGTCAACAAAACCAAAAGACAACTGACAGAATGGGAGAAGATATTTGCAAATGACATATCAGATAAAGGGTTAGTATCCAAAATCTATAAAGAACTTATCAAACTCAACACCCAAAGAACAAATGATCCAATCAAGAATTGGGCAGAAGACATGAACAGACATTTTTCCAAAGAAGACATCCAAATGGCCAACAGAGACATGAAAAAGTCCTCAACATCACTCGGCATCAGGGAAATCCAAATCAAAACCTCAGTGAGATAGCACCTCACACCAGTCAGAATGGCTAAAATTAACAAGTCAGGAAACAACAGGTGTTGGCGAGGATGTGGAGAAAGGGGAACCCTCCTTCACTGTTGGTGGGAATGCAAGCTGGTGCAGCCACTTTGGAAAACAGTATGGAGGTTCCTCAAAAAGTTGAAAATAGAGCTACCCTATGACCCAGCAATTGCATTACTGGGTATTTACCCCAAAGATACAAATGTAGGGATCCGAAGGGGTATGTGCACCCCGATGTTTATAGCAGCAACGTCCACAATAGCCAAACTATGGGAAGAGCCAAGATGTCCATCGACAGATGAATGGATAAAGAAGGAGTGGTATATATATACAATGGAATATTATGCAGCCATCAAAAGGAATGAAATCTTGCCTTTTGCAATGATGTGGATGGAACTGGAGGGTATTATGCTAAGTGAAATAGGTCAATCAGAGAAAGGCATGTATCATATGATCTCACTGATATGAGGAATTCTTAATCTCAGGAAACAAACTTAGTGTTACTGGATTGGTGGGGGGTGGGAGGGTTGGGGTGGTTGGGTGATAGATATTGGGGAGTGTATGTGCTATGGTAAGCGCTGTGAATTGTGTAAGACTGTTGAATCACAGACCTGTACCTCTGAAACAAATAATACATTATATGTTAAAAAAAATAAGAATATAGCAGGAAGGGAAAAATGAAGGGAGGATAATCAGAGGGGGAGACGAACCATGGGACTCTCAGAAACAAACCGAGGGTTCTAGAGGGGAGGGGGGGATGGGTTAGCCTGGTGATGGGTGTTAAAGAGAGCACGTACTGAATGGAGCACTGGGTGTTATACGCAAACAATGAATCATGGAACACTACATCAAAAACTAATGATGTAATTTATGGTGATTAACATAACGTAATAAAAAATAAAAAATAAACTATTTTCTGTAAAAATATTTGTTCCCTGTGGGTTGGAACATGCACATAACTTATATATTTAGGAAAGGTGTTTGCTGAGAGAACAAGAAGCCTATCTTCATCCTTGTCCACCAGCCGTGGTGCTGGCCAACCTCTCCCCTCTCCTGCTGATACCTTCTTCATAATCTCTCTATGCACCTTTTCTGAGCATGGTGCTATGAAACTAGAAGTCAACCTTAGAAAGAAAATTGGAAAGGCTAGAAACACATGGAAGTTATACAGCATGCTACTAAACAATGCATGGGTCAACCAGGAAATCAAAGAAGAAATTAAAAAATACATGGAAACAAAAGAAAATATAAACCCAACAATTCAAAACTTTTGGGATTCACCAAAAGCAGTCATAAGAGGGAAGTATATAGCAATACAGGTCACCTCAAGAAGCATGAAAAATCTCAAATGAACAACCTAAACTTACACCTAAAGAAGCTAGAAAAAGAACAAAAAATGAAGCCTAATGCCAGCTTAAGAAGGGAAATAATAAAGATAAGAGGAGAAATCAATGATATAGAACTAAAAACTGAAAACAAAACAAAACAATAGAACAGATCAATGAAAACAATGCTTGTTCTTTGAAAAAATTGGTAAATATCTAGCCAGATTTATCACAAAGAAGTGAAAAAGGACACAAATAACTTAAATCAGAAATGAGAAGCATGAATGTGTTTAGCTCAATATTAGTTGTTGTGAAAAACAGTAATAATCACCAATTGTTCTACTTCATTTTTGGCAGATTCAGCCTGATCCTTATATCATGAGCAATTTATGAATACTAGGCCCATGCAGAGCATGGTGTCGTGAAGTATATATGATAAGAAATGCACAGAGATTCAGACGCACCCCACAAAGCAGTCACCAGAACAATAAAGGGGCAGAAGAACAAAGTAGGCATGAGGATTGGTGCCACTGATGAATTCAAAATGGCAGACAGACTATACCTGTTTTCTACAATAAGTCCTTCATGAGGAATGCCTGACTCCTTATTTCTCACTATCAGCCCTTTAATGTGTGTTTTGTGTAGAGGGCCTGTAGAGGAGGAGAGGGCTTTAAAATTAAGAGAGGATCTATAATTAAAAAAGAGGGGAAGAAAAGTGGAAAGATATTAGCAACTGGTCCTGTCAACGTTTATTATTCCTGTTTAAGGAGCAACATATTATAGCACCTTAAGCTACTCAACAGCCTATAAACTAGTTACTATTATTATCTCAGGATTGGGAGGTAAGGTACCAAGAGGCTAGGTAACTGGTCACATGAGTTTGATAGCATGACTCCAGAAAAGGAACACACTCTTCCTGAATCCTCACACTGTCCATTTACCAATTCTAAGTGACAGATCCAGTGAGGGATCATTAGCACCCAAGCCAACAAGCTGACTTCACCTCTTGCCACCAGTGACTGAGGAAGAGGCAGTGGTGAGATCACTCAGGCAGAATCCTTTTTATCCTCTTCCATGGCCATGAGAATGGGGAGTGGAGATGCATGAACTGGACCTAATAATCTACCCATATATTCTCTTCTATTTGACTTGATTAACTCAAGAATAGGAAGGTACAAACATCAAACCCCAAACACACAGGGTCTTAGACCCCAACTCAGAAGAATGGCTAATGCTTATGAAGTATTTACAATAAGACAGGCACTACCTAAGGACTTTTGAATATATTAACTCGCTTCATCTTCACAGCCACTGCATGAGGTGGAGAACAACCACAGGTGAGATGGCTAAGGCTCAGAAAGGTTAAGTAGCTTGCCTAGCATCATACACTTAGCAAGTGGAGGAGACTGGACTCAAACAAGATGTCTAGCTCCAGAGTCTGTGTTCTGAACCACTATATTTCCCTACTTATTCCCTATGGGAATCCTAGAATATACCCTCTGTTATAAGACTACTTTCTAATCCATTTATTTGCTCACTATGTCTTCCTTGCCCCTTTTCTCCTTTCTGCCACAGCCTTGTTACTATTCTTAAGTTTTAACTGGTGTTACATTTCTTCTGGAGCTTCATTTTTAATTTTCAGCAGTGTTCCACCCATATTTCCACTGCAAGATGACCTCCCATTGTTAGTTTTCCTTCTTTGCTGGTCCTGGCATACCATACTAGTACCAAAGATCAGAAATTAACAGGGGGAGGTGGCACTGATACTTCCATTCCTTACTTAGAAGCACTGACCTATTAATTAGAGGCTGTAACTAAAACAATGTTAGATGAGGTTAGCAAAATGAAAAATAAGAGTTCTGCTTCTCAGGTATATGAACACATTCTAAAGGAATACAGCTATAAATTTCATAAGCAAGCCATTAAATTGAGAACACAAGTGATGGTAGCTGAGATGAGTGGGTTATGAGACTTAAGTCAGGACACAAAAAATGGAACTTAGGGACACCCGATAGCTTCTTCATCTAGTTCTCATTCTGTGGCCAAAAAGGGACAGAGCTGGAAGGCAATTTTGTGTCAAGAGGCTTGTATCCTTTTGGACATTGGTCTTAAAGCTAAGGTCAATCTAGGGGTGCTTTGCTGGCTCAGTCAGTAGGGCATGTGACCCTTGATCTCAGGGTTGTAAGTTCGAGCCCCACACTGGGTATAGCAATTACTTAAAAATAAAATGAAAAAATGTTCAACATCATTAGCCATCAGAGAAATTCAAATCAAAACCACATTGAGATACCCACCTTATACCAATTAGAATGGCAAAAATTAACAAGGCAGGAAACAACAAATGTTGGTGAGGATGCAGAGAAAGGAAAACCCTCTTACAATGTTGGTGGGAATGCAAGCTGGTACAACCACATTGGAAAACAGTATGGAGGTTCCTCAAAAAGTTAAAAATAGAACTACCCTATGACCCAGCAATTGCCCTACTGGGTATTTCCATCAAAGATATAGATGTATTGAAAAGAAGGGGCACATGCACCCCAATGTTCTTAGCAGCAATGTCCACAATAGCCAAACTGTGGAAAGAGCTGAGATGCCCTTCAACAGACAAATGGATAAAGAATATGTGGTGTGTGTGTGTGTGTGTGTGTGTGTGTGTGTGTGTGTGTGTGTATAATGGAATATTACTGAGGCATCAGAAAGGATGAATACCCATCATTTGCACTGACATGGATGGAACTGGAGGGGATTATGCTAAGTGAAGTAAGTGAAGCAGAGAAAGACAATTATCATATGGTATTACTCATATGTGGAACATAAGGAATAGCAAGGAGGACATTAGGGGAAGGAAGGGAAAACTCAAAGAGGGAAATCAGAGGGGGGGGGGACGAATCATGAGAGACTATGGACTCCAGGAAACAATCTGAGGGTTTCAAAGGGGGAGGGTGGGTTAGCCCCGTGACGGGTATTAAGGAAGGCAAGAATTGTACTGTTATATGCAAATAATGAGTCATTGAACACTACATCAAAAACTAATTATGTACTGTATGGTGACTAAAATAACATAAAAAAAATTTTTAAAAATAAAATATTAAAAAAAATAAAATCATGTCTTCCTAGAAACTTATAAGCTGCCAAGACTGAAACAGGAAGAAATTGAGAACTTGAAAAGGCCAATAACCAGTAACGAGATTGAAGCACTGATCAAAAACCGCCCAAAAAACAAGAGTCCAGGGCCTGATGGATTCCCTAGGGAATCTACCAAACATTCAAAGAAGAAATAATACCTATTCTACTGAAGCTGCTTTAAAAAATAGAAACAGAAGGAAAGCTTCCAGACTCATTCTATGAGGCCAGCATTACCTTAATCCCCAAACCAGGCAAAGACCCCATCTAAAAGGAGAATTTCAGACCAATATCCCTGATGAATATGGATTCCAAAATCCTCAACAAAATCCTAGCTAATAGGATCCAACAATACATTAAAAGGATCCTCCACCATGACCAAGTGGGATTTATCGCTGGGATGCAAAGGTGGTTCAACATTCACAAATCAATCGGTGTGATAGAACACATTAATAAGAAGAAAGAGAAGAAACATATGGTCCTCTCAATTGATGCAGAAAAAGCATTTGACAAAATATAGCATCATTTCCTGATTAAAACTCTTCAGAGTATAGGGATAGAGGGAACATTCCCCAAGTCCATAAAAGCCATCTATGAAAAACCCACAGTGAATATCAACCTCAATGGGGAAAAGCTGAGAGCCTTTCCTTTAAGAACAGGAACACGTCAAGGATGCCCAATCTCGCCACTATTGTTCAACATAGTACTAGAAGTCCTAGCAACAGTAATCAGACAACAAAAAGAAATAAAAGTATTCAAATTGGCAAAGAAGAAGGAAAACTCTCTCTTTTCACAGATGACATGATACCTTATGTGGAAAACCCAAAAGACTCCACCCCCAAATTACTAGAACTCATACAGCAATTCAGTAATGTGGCAGGATACAAAATCAATGCACAGAAATCAGTTGCTTTCTTATACACTAACAATGCAACTGTAGAAAAAGAAATTAGAGAAACAATCCCATTTATAATAGACCAAAAACCATAAGATACCTTGGAATAAACCTAACCAAAGAGGTAAAGGATCTATACTTTAGGAACTACAGAACACTCGTGAAAGAAATTGAAGAAGACACAAAACGATGGAAAAACATTCCATACTCATGGATCAAAAGAATAAACATTGTTAAAATGTCTATGCTACCCAGAGCTATCTATACCTTCAATGCCATTCCAACCAAAATTCCAATGACATATTTCAAAGTGCTGGAACAAACAATCTTAATTAAAATTTGTATGGAATCAGAAAAGACCCCAAATCAACAAGGAAATGTTGAAAAAGAAAAACAAAGCTGGGGGCATCACGTTGCCCGATTTCAAGCTATGTTACAAAGCAGTGATCACCAAGACAGCATGGTACTGGCACAAAAACAGACATATAGACAAATGGAACACAATAGAGAGCCCAGATATGGACCCTCAACTCTATGGTCAAATAATCTTCGACAACGCAGGAAAAAGTATGCAATGGAAAAAAGTCTCTTCAATAAATGGTGCTGGAAAATGGGACAACCACATGCAGAAGAATGAAATTCGACCATTCTCTAACCCCATACACAAAGATAAACTCGAAATGGATAGTTTTATTTTTTTGAAGATTTTATTTAGTTATTTGACAGAGAGAGACACAACGAGAGAGGGAACACAAGCAGGGGGAGTGGGAGAGGGAGAAGCAGGTTTCCTGCCAAGGAGGGAGCCTGATGTGTGGCTCGATCCCAGGACCCTGGGACCATAACCCGAGCTGAAGGCAGACGCTTAATGACTAAGCCAATAAGACACCCCTTAATTTAATTTAATTTTATTATGTTATGTTAGTCACCATACAATACATCATTAGTTTTTTATGTACTGATCCACGATTCATTGTTTTTATATAACACCCAGTTTCCATGCAGTACTTGCCCTCCTTAATACCCACCATGGGGCCAACCCATCCCTCCACCCCCTCCCCTCCAAAATCCTCAGTCTATTTCTCGGAGTCCATAGTCTCTCATGGTTTATCTCCCCCTCTGATTCCCCCCCCCCTTCATTTTCCCTTACCTCTCCTATTGTCTGCCATGCTATTCCTTATGTTCCACAAGTAAGTGAAACCATATGATAATTGACTTTCTCTGCCTGACTTATTTCGCTTAGCATAATCTCCTCCAGTCCCATCCATGTTGACGTAGAAGTTGGGTATTCATCCTTTCTGATGGCTGAGTAATATTCCATTGTATATATGGACCACATCTTCTTTATCCATTCGTCTGTTGAAGGGCATCTTAGCTCTTTCCACAGTTTGGCTATTGTGGACATTGCTGTTATGAACACTTGGGTACATAGGCCCTTCTTCTCACTACATCTGTGTCTTTGAGGTAAATACCCAGGAGTGCAATTGCTGGGTCATAGGGTAGCTCTATTTTTAATTTTTTGAGGAACCTCCACACTGTTTTCCAAAGTGGCTCTACCGACTTGCATTCCCACCAACAGTGTAAAAGAGTCCCCTTTTCTCCACATCCTCTCCAACATTTGTTATTTCTTGCCTTGTCAATTTTTGCCATTCTAACTGGTGTAAGGTAGTATCTCAATGTGGTTTTGATATGAATTTCCCTGATGGCTAATGATGATAAACATTTTTTCAGGTGTCTGTTAGCCATTTGTATGTCTTCTTTGGAGAAGTGTCTATTCATGTCTTTTGCCCATTTTTGGCTTGATTATTTGTTTATTGGGTGTTCAGATTGAGAAGTTATTCATAGATCTTGTAAATCAGTGCTTTGTCTGTAGTGTCAATTGCAAATACCTCCTCCCATTCCGTGGGCTGCCTCTTTGTTTTGTTGACTATTTCCTTTGCCGTGCAGAAGCTGTTTATCTTGATGAAGTCCCAAAAGTTCATTTTTGCTTTTGTTTCCCTCGGATTTGGAGATGTATCATGAAAGAAGTTGTTGTGACCGATGACAAAGAGGTTACTGCCTGTGTTCTCCTCTAGGATTTTGATGGATTCCTGTCTCACATTGAAGTCGTTCATCCATTTTGAGTTTATCTTTGTGTATGGTGTTAGAGAATGGTTGAGTTTCATTCTTCTGTATATAGCTGTCCATTTTTCCCAGCACCATTTATTGAAGAGACTGTCTTTTTTCCATTGCATACTTTTTCCTGCTTTGTCAAAGATTATTTGACCATAGAGTTCAGGGTCCATACCTGGGTTCTCTATTGTGTTCCATTGGTCTATATGTCTGCTTTTGTGCCAGTACCATGCTGTCTTGGTGATCACTGCTTTGTAACATAGCTTGAAATCGGGCAACGTGATGCCCCCAGCTTTGTTTTTCTTTTTCAACATTTCCTTGTTGATTTGGGGTCTTTTCTGATTCCATACAAATTTTAATTAAGATTGTTTGTTCCAGCACTTTGAAATATGTCATTGGAACTTTGATTGGGATGGCGTTGAAGGTATAGATTGCTTTGGGTAGCATAGTCATTTTAACAATGTTTATTCTTTTGATCCATGAGTATGGAATGTTTTTCCATCGTTTTGTGTCTTCTTCAATTTCTTTCATGAGTATTCTGTAGTTCCTAGAGTATAGATCCTTTACGTCTTTGGTCAGGTTTATTCTGAGGTATCTTATGGTTTTCAGTGCTATTGTAAATGGAATCGTCTCTCTCATTTCTCTTTCTATAGTTGCATTGTTAGTGTATAAGAAAACAACTGATTTCTGTGCATTGATTTTGTATCCTGCCACATTACTGAATTGCTGTATGAGTTCTAGTAATTTGGGGGTGGAGTCTTTTGGGTTTTCCACATAAGGTATCATGTCATCTGTGAAGAGAGAGTGTTTGAGTTCTTTGCCAATTTAAATACCTTTTATTTCTTTTTGTTGTCTGATTACTGTTGCTAGGACTTCTAGTACTATGTTGAACAATGGTGGCAAGAGTGGGCATCCTTGTCGTGTTCCTGATCTTAAGGGAAACGCTCTCAGCTTTTCCCTTTTGAGGATGATATTTGCTGTGGGTTTCTCATAGATGGCTTTTATGAACTTGGGGAATGTTCCCTCTATCCCTATACTCTGAAGAGTTTTAATCAGGAAAGGATGCTGTATTTTGTCAAATGCTTTTTATGCATCAATTGAGAAGACCATATGGTTCTTCTCTCTCCTCTCATTAATGTGTTCTATGACATTGAATGATTTGTGAATGTTGAACCAACCTTGCATCCCAGGGATAAATCCCACTTGGTCATGGTGGGTGATCCTTTTAATGTATTGTTGGATCCTATTAGCTAGGATTTTGTTGAGGATTTTGGAATCCATATTCATCAGGGATATTGGTCTGAAATTCTCCTTTTAGATGGGGTCTTTGCCTGGTTTGGGGATTAAGGTAATGTTGGCCTCATAGAATGAGTCTGGAAGCTTTCCTTCTGTTTTTATTCTTTGCAACAGCTTCAGGTTAATAGGTATTATTTCTTCTTTGAATGTTTGGTAGAATTCCCTAGGGAATCCATCAGGCCCTGGACTCTTGTTTTTTGGGAGGTTTTTGATCACTGCTTCAATCTCGTTACTGGTAATTGGCCTATTCAGGTTGTCAATTTTTTCCTGTTTCAGTCTTGGGAGTTTATAGGTTTCCCGGAAGGTATCCATTTCTTCTAGGTTGCTTAATTTATTGACATATAGTTGTTGATAATAATTTCTAGTAATTGTTTCTAATTACTTGGTGTTAGTCATGATCTCTCCCCTTTCATTCATAATTTTGTTAATTTGGGTCCTTTCTCTTTTCTTTTGGATAAGTCTGGCCAATGGTTTATTGATCTTCTTAATTCTTTCAAAGAACCAGCGTCTAGTTTCTTTGATCTGATCTACTGTGTTTCTGGTTTCTAATTCACTGATCTCTGCTCTAATCTTAATTAGTTCTCTTCAAATGTGTGGGTTAAGCATTGTTTGTTGCTTTTTCTCTAGTTCTTTAAGGTGTAAAGTTAGTTGGTGAGTTTGGGCTTTTTCTTTTCTTTTCTTTTCTTTTCTTTTTTTTCTTGAGTGAGGCTTGGGTGGCTTTGTATTTCCCCCTTAGGACTGCCTTTGCAATATCCCATAGGTTTTGGACCGATGTGTTTTCATTCTCATTGTTTTCCATGAATTGTTTGAATTCTTCTTTGATTTCTTGGTTGAGCCAAGCATTATTGAGCTAAGTGGTCTTTAGCTTCCAAGTGTTTGAATTTCTGCCAATTTTTTTCTTGTGATTGAGTTCTAGTTTTAAAGCATTATGGTCTGAGAAAATGCAGGGAATAATCTGAATCTCTTGGTATCGGTTGAGATCTGATTTGTGACCCAGTATGTGGTCTATTCTGGAGAAAGTTCAATGTGCACTCAAGAAGAAAGAGTATTCTGTTTTAGGGTGGAATGTTCTGTATATATCTATGAGGGCCATCTGGTCCAGTGTGTCATTCAAAGCTCTTGTTTCTTTGTTGATTTTCTGCTTAGATGAGAATGGAGTATTGCTGAGAGTGGAGTATTGAGGTCTCCTACAATCAATATATTGTTATCAATATGACTCTTTATTTTGGTTAACAGCTTGCTTATGTAGTTGGCTGCTCCCATGTTGGGGGCATAAATATTTACAGTTGTTAGATCTTCTTGTTGGATAGACCCTTTAAGAATGATATAGTGTCCTTCTGTGTCTCTAATTACAGTCTTTGGCTTAAAATCTAATTTTTCTGACATGAGAATTGCTAACCGAGCTTTCTTTGAGGTCTGTTGGAATGGAAGATGGATCTCTATCCCTTCACTTTCAGTCTGGATGTATCTTTAGGTTCAAAATGAGTGTCTTGTAGACAGCATATGGGTGGGTCCTGTCTTTATATCCAATCCGCAACCTTGTGCTGTTTTATGGGAGCATTTAGGCCATTCACATTGAGAATGATTATTGAAAGATATGAATTAATTGTCATCATGTTGCCTGTGAAGACCTTGTTTTTATAAATTGTCCCTGTACATTTCTGTTGTATATCACTCTTGGGGTCTTTCTCCTTTTATAGAACCACCCTTAATATTTCTTGCAGGGCTGGCTTAGTGGTCACATATTCTTTCAGTTTCTGCCGATCCTGCAAGCTCTGCATCTCTCCATCCATTCTAACTGACAGCCTTGCTGGATAAAGTATTCTTGGCTGCACATTCTTCTTATTTAGTACCCTGAATATGTCTTGTGAGGCCTTTCTCGCTTGCTAGGTCTCTGTGGATAGGTCTGACGTTATTCTGATGTTCCTCCCTCTGTACGTAAGGAATATCTTCCTTCTACCTGCACTTAGGATGGTCTTTGGTTCTAAGATTTAAGTTTTACTATTACATGCCGGGGTGTTTACCTGTTTTCCTTGATCTTGGGAGGGGTCCTCTCTGCTTCTAGGACACGAATGTTTGTTTCATTCCCAAGATTAGGGAAGTTCTTAGCTACGATTTGCTAGTCTTCTAGTTCTCTCTCTCTCCACCCCCTCAGGGATCCCAATAATTCTGACTTTGAAACGTTTCTTGGTGTCACTTATTTCTCTAATTCTATTTTCATTGATTTTGAGTTGTTTTTCCCTGGCCCCCTCTTTTCTATCAATTGGTCTTGTAGACCACTAATTCGTTCTTCTGCCTCGCTTACCCTAGCTGTTAGATTATGTAGATTAAATTGGATTTCATTTATAGCATTTTTAAGTTCTGCCAGATTTGCTCTCATTTCTGCCCTTAGAGACTCTATGTTGCCATTAATCGATTTCTTCATTGTAGCTATTGTTTTCACAATTGCTACCCTGAATTCCATTTCTGACATCTTGGTTATATCTGTATCCATTTGTAAATCTGTGGCAGAAGTCACAGTCTCTGAGTCTTTCCTATTTTGGGGGTCCTCCTCCTAGTCATTCTGTTGAAGGGTGGTTGAGGGAATGTACAGAGTCCAAATTATTGGCTACAACCCATGCAAGATGCACCTATTTTATAGGGTCCTTAGGGTTGCTGGCCTCTTGTTTTCCCAGCCTGTCTTCTGCTGGAGGGGCCTGCAGTGCGGTTACTCAGGCAACCCTGTTTGGGCAGAGTTGCCCTGCCCTCTGTGGGGGGGGGGGATGGGCTCAGTAAAAACTGGTTTTTTGGAGCTTTTGTTCTCTGGCAGCTTTCCCTGGTGGCTTTCCGTGTCTTTTCCAGGAGTC
Organism: Halichoerus grypus; assembly: GCF_964656455.1. Classification (NCBI taxonomy): domain Eukaryota; kingdom Metazoa; phylum Chordata; class Mammalia; order Carnivora; family Phocidae; genus Halichoerus; species Halichoerus grypus. The sequence goes on along the minus strand of NC_135719.1, from coordinate 30,983,959 downwards.
AGAGCAGAAGAGATCGTTTCCAACCCTGTGCCTCAGAGGAGAGAGATCACAGTCTGCTCTTCAGTGAGCTCTCCAGGCCACACTATCTCCATTTCTGTCTGTGTTGCTCTAAACTGCAGTGTCATGGGTTGTGCGCCCCTCAACAGCGCTCCCAGTCCTCACCTCCAGGTCAGGGCACGTCTCTGCCCTTTGTGCTTCTAAAACTGCCAGCTGCCCCTATTTGGCACGTATGGCCCCGCCGTGCCAGATTTCTGTCCAGGGGCTGCCCTAAAGTCCTTTCCCCATTGCTACCAGTCTGCGATTCTGTGCCCGGTCCCCAGGTCAGGAGGCTTTTTCACTCCTGTGTTATTTCACCTTCCCAGTGCTAGCACTTATGGCAGCTCCCTCCCCCTTCTGTTTATCTTTGGATATGTGCCCACGGAATCATGGCTCCCTGCTTCATACCTCAAAACCAACTGCCTGCGATATTCTGTTTGTAGAGATCCACATCTATCTTCTTACATCTTAGGCCGATTTCGTGGGTGTTCAGAGTGGTCTGCTAGATATCCAGCTCAATTCTGGGGACTGGTTGGAATAGGGTCCCCAACTCCTCTGCCATCTTTTCTTCCTCCTGCTCTGTAGTTTTTAGAGTGCAGATCCTTTACCTCTTTGGTTAAGTTTATTCCTAGGTATCTTATGGTTTTTGGTGCTATTGTTCATGGAATCAATACCTTAATTTCTCTTTCTTCAGTCTCATTGTTAATGTATAGAAGTGCAACTGATTTTTGTGCATGGATATTGTATCCTGCCACATTGCTGAATTGCTGTACGTGTTCTAGTTGTGGAGTCTTTTGTGTTTTCCACATTAAGTATCATGTCATCTGTGAAGGAAAAAAGTTTGACTTCTTTGCCAATTTGAATGCTTTTTATTTCTTTTTGTTGTCTGATTGCTGAGGTTAAGACTTCTAGTACTATGTTTAACAACAGTGGTAAGAGTGGGCATCCCTGTTGTGTTCCTGACGTTAGAGGAAAATCTCTGTTTTCCCCATTGAGGATATTTGCTGTGGGCTTTTTGTAGATGGTTTTTATGATGTTGAGGTATGTTCCCTCTATCCGTGCACTGTAGAGAGTTTTAATTGAGAAAGTATGCTGTATTTTGTCAAATGCTTTTTCTGCATCAATTGAGAGGATCATATGGCTCTTGTCATTTCTTTTAGTAATGTGATGGATTTCACAGATATATACAGAGTATTCCTTCCTAAAGCATCAGAATACACATTCTTCTTGAGTGCACATGAAACATTCTCCAGGATAGATCATATATTGGGTCACAAATCAGGTCTCAACTGATACCAAATATTGGGATTATTCCCTGCATATTCTCAGACCACAATGCTTTGAAACTTCAAGTCAATCGCAAGAGGAAATTTGGAAAGAATTCAAACACTTGGAGGTTAAAGAGCATCCTACTAAAGAATGAATGGGTCAACCAGGAAATTAAAGAAGAATTTTAAAAATTCATGGAAACAGGGGGTGGAGCAAGATGGCAGAGGAGTAGGAGACCTGGATTTCATCTGGTCTCAGGAATTCAGCTGGATAGGGATCAAACCATTCTGAACACCTACAAACTCAACAGGCTATTGAAGAAAAGAATAGCAACAACTCTCTGAACAGAAAAGCGACCACTTTCTGGAAGGTAGGACCTGCGGAGAAGTGAATCTGAGGCAATATTTGGGAGGATAGACTGCAGGGGAAGGGGCCTCCATCAGCTGCTTCTGGCAAGTGATAGAGCTGTGGAGCACAAAATCAGAACTTTTAGAAGTCTGCTCCGCTGAGGGACGTCACTCCAGTGGCTAAGTGGGGGGTGAAACCTTCGTGGGACAGTGTGGTCACAGAAACACTGGGGGTGCCTGAGTGTGGCAGAGCTCCCAGGTATCGGAGTGGAGAAGCCGGCTGTGGAGACGGAGCTGAGGCACAGGATCTCAGCTCAGGGTTGCCATAAACTGTGATCCACGGCACTGTCGGGCCACTGCTCCTCCAGCGGGGACCCAACAAGTGGCAGGTCTGGGGAGACACCCCTTCCTCCCCCAGGAGGAGTGGTGCGGGAGTGCCCTGCAGGGATCTGCTTGGTTTGGAGACTCCACACGAGTCGGGTGCCAGAGATAGAAATGCTCGGTCACAGGCCAGGTGAGCACGGAGTGTGGCCAGAGACCAGGGAGACAGGAGTGATTGACTGCTTTTCTCTGGGGGTGCACTGAAGAGTGGGGCCCGAGGTCTCGACTCCTCTGGGGCAGAGATTGGGAGGCTGCCATTTTCACTCGTCCTCCAAAGCTGAACGGAAAGCTCGCAGGGAACAAAAGCTCCCAAGAACAAACCCAAGCGGATTACTAAGCCCAGACAGGGCAAGGGGGGGGGGCAATTCTGCCTCCGGCAAAGACATTTGGGAACCACGGCAACAGGCCCCAGCCCCAGAAGATCAGCAAGAACAGCCAGCCAAGACCAAGTTCACCCATCAATGAGAATGGCAGAACTCCAGTGCTAGGGGAATAATGCACATAGAATCCATGGCTTTTTTTTACCATGATTCTTTAGTCTTTCAAAGTTAATTTTTTTTTAACTGTCTTTTTTTTTTTGAATTTTTCTTTTTCCCTTTTTCAATCAACATCTTATCAATCCCTTTTTAAAAAAACATTTATATTTTTCATTTTTTGAGTCATATTCTATCCCTTCATAGTAGTTACCCTTATTTTTGGCATATATATATAAGTTGTTCTCTCTTTAAAATTTTGAGATACAGTTTCTTCTAACAGATCAAAATATACCCTAAATCTCTAGTGTATGGTTTTGTTCTACTCTCCTGCCTGATCACATTCTCTCCCTTTTCTTTCTTTCTTTTTTTTTTTTGAAATCCTCTCCTTTCTTTTTTCAAACACCTTCTTACCAATTCCTTCTATAAAATTTTTTATAATTTTCATCTTTACAGTCATATTCCATCCTTTCATCATATCAACCCTTATTTTTGTACATATATAAGTTTTTCTTTCTTTAAAATTTTGGGCGGTACTTTCTTTTAACAGACCAAAATACACCCAAAATCTAGTGTGTGGCACTGATCTATGGACCAGCCTGATCATATTTGATCATATTCTGTTTTTTTGCTTGTTTGTTTGCTTGTTATTTTTTCTTTTTTCTTTCTTTCCCTTTCTTTTCCCCTGGTTTCAGTTCTCGTCTGATTTGTTTAGTGTATATTTTTCTGGGGACGTTGTTACCCTGTTAGTATTTTGTTCTCTCATTCATCTATTCTCCTCTGGACAAAATGACAAGACGGAAAAAATCAACTCAACAAAAAGAAGAGGCAGTACTGACTGGAGGGACCTAATCAGTACGGACATTAGGAAGATGTTGGAAGAAGAGTTCAGAATGATGATTTTAAAGATACTCGCTGGGCTCGAAAAAAGCATGGAAGATATTAGAGAAACCCTTTCTGGAGAAATAAAAGACCTAAAATCTAACCAAGTCGAAATCAACAAGGCTATTAATGAGGTGTAATCAAAAATGGAGGCTCAAACTGCCAGGATAAATGAGGCAGAAGGAAGAATTAGTGATACAGAAGACCAAATGATGGAAAATGAGCTGAGAAGAAGAGAGACAAACAACTACTGGATCACGAGGGCAGAATTCGAGAGATAAGTGATACCATAAGATGAAACAATATTAGAATAATTGGGATCCCAGAAGAAAAAAAAAGAGAGAGAGGGGCAGAAGGTATATTGGAGCAAATTATAGCAGAGAACTTCCCTAATTTGGGGAAAGAAACAGGCATCAAAATCCAGGAGACTCAGAGAACTCCCCTCAAAATCAATAAAAATAGGTCAACAGCCTGACATCTAATAGTAAAACTTACAGGTATCAGAGACAAAGAGAAAATCCTGAAAGCAGCTCGGGAGAAGAGATCTGTAACCTACAATGGTAGAAACGTTAGATTGGCAACAGACCTATCCACAGAGACCTGGCAGGCCAGAAAGGACTGGCATGATATATTCAGAGCACTACATGAGAAAAATATGCAGCAGGAATACTATATCCAGCTAGGCTGTCATTGAAAATAGGAGAGATAAAAAGTTTCCAGGACAAACAAAAAGTAAAAGAATTTGCAAACACGAAACCAGCCCTACAAGAAATCTTGAAAGGGGTCCTCTAAGCAAAGAGAGACCCTAAAAGCAATATAGACCAGAAAGGAACACAGACAATATACATAACAGTCACCTTACAGGCAATACAATGGCACTAAATTCATATCTTCCAATAGTTACCCCGAATGTAAATGGGCTAAATGCCCCAATCAAAAGACACAGGCTATCAGATTGGATTAAAAAACAAGACCCATCGATATGCTGTCTGCAAGAGACTCATTTTAGACCCAAAGACACCCCCAGATTGAAAGTGAGGGGGTGGAAAACCATTTACCATGTACTAGACGCCCAAAGAAAGCTGGGGTGGCAATCCTTATATCAGACAAATTAGATTTTATTATTTTTTTTTTATAAAGATTTTATTTATTTGAGAGAGAGACACACAGCGAGAGAGGGAACACAAGCAGGGGGAGTGGGAGAGGGAGAAGCAGGCTTCCTGCTGAGCAGGGAGCCAGATGCAGGGCTCAATCCCAGGACCCTGGGATCATGACCTGAGCCAAAGGCAGACGCTTAATGACTGAGCCACCCAGGCGCCCCAGACAAATTAGATTTTAAACCAAAGACTGTAATAAGAGATAAGGAAGGACACTCTATCCTACTTAAAGAGTCTATCCAACAAGTAGATCTAACAATTGTAACTATCTATGTCCCTAACATGGGAGCAGCCAATTATATAAGGCAATTAATAACAAAAGCAAAGAAACACATCGAGAACAATACAATAATAGTGGGGGACTTTAATACCACCTCACTGAAATGGACAGATCATCGAAGCAAAAGATCAACAAGGAAATAAAGACTTTAAATGACACACTGGACCAAATGGACTTCACAGACATATTCAGAACATTCCATCCCAAAGCAACGGAATACACATTCTTCTCTAGTGCCCATGGAACATTCCCAGAATAGATCACATCCTAGGTCACAAATCAGGTCTCAACCGGTATCAAAAAATTGGGATAATTCTCTGCCTATTTTCAGACCACAATGCTTTGAAACTAGACTCAATCACAAGAGGAAAGTTGGAAAGAACTCAAATACATGGAGGCTAAAGAGCATCCTACTGAACAATGAATGGCTCAACCAGGAAATTAAAGAAGAATTTTAAAAAATTCATGAAAACCAATGAAAATGAAAACACAACTGTTCAAAATCTTTGGGATGCAGCGAAGGCAGTCCTAAGAGGAAAGTTTATAGCAATACAAGCCTTTCTCAAGAAACAAGAAAGGTCTCAAGTACTCAACCTAACCCTACACCTAAAGGAGGCGGAGAAAGAACAGCAAATAAAGACAAAATCCAGCAGGAGAAGACAAATAATAAAGATCAGAGCATAAATCAATGAAATAGAAACCAAAAGAACAGTAGAACAGATCAACGAAACTAGGAGCTGGTTCTTTGAAAGAATTAACAAGATTGATAAACCCCTGGCCAGACATATCAAAAAGAAAAGAGAAATGACCCAAATAAATAAAATCATGAATGCAAGAGGGAGACCACAACCAACACCAAAGAAATACAAACAATTATAAGAACATATTATGAGCAACTCTATGCCAGCAAATTAGATAGCCTGGAAGTAATGGATATATTCCTAGAGATGTAACAACTACCAAAACTGAACCAGGAAGAAATAGAAAACCTGAACAGACCTATAACCACTAAGGAAATTGAAGCAGTCATCAAAAATCTCCCAACAAACAAAAGCCCAGGGCCAGATGGCTTCCCAGGGGAATTCTACCAAACATTTCACAAAGAATTAATACCTATTCTTCTGAAACTGTTCCCAAAAATAGAAATGGAAGGAAAACTTCCAAAGTCATTTTATGAGGCCACCATTACCTTGATCCCAAAACCAGACAAAGACCCTATCAAAAAGGAGAACTACAGACTAATATCCTTGATGAACATGGATGCAAAAATTCTCACCAAAATACTAGCCAACAGGATCCAACAGTCCATTAAAAGGATTATTCACCACGACCAAGTGACATTTATCCCTGGGCTGCAAGATTGGTTCAACATCCACAAATCAATCAATGTGATACAATATATTAACAAAAGAAAACAAGAATCATATGATCTTCTGAATAGATGCAGAAAAGCATTTGACAAAGTACAGCATCCTTTCTTTTTTTTTTTTAAGATTTTATTTATTTGCGAGTGAGAGAATGAGAGACAGAGGGCATGAGAGGGTGGAGGATCAGAGGGAGAAGCAGACTCCCCGCTGAGCAGGGAGCCCAATGTGGGACTTGATCCCGGGACTCCAGGATCATGACCTGAACCGAAGGCAGTCGCCCAACCAACTGAGCCACCCAGGCACCCACAGCATCCTTTCTTGATCAAAACTCTTCAGAGTATAGGCATAGAGGGTACATACCTCAATATCATACAAGCCATCTATGAAAAACCTACAGCGAATATCATTCTCAATGGGGAAAAACTAAGAGCTTTCCCCTTAAGGTCAGGAACATGGCAGGGATGTCCAGTATCACCAGTGCTATTCAACAGTATTTGAAGTCCTAGCCACAGCAATCAGACAACAAAAAGAAATCAAAGGCATCCAAATCAGCAAAGAAGAAGTCAAACTCTCACTCTTTGCAGATGATATGATACTTTATGTGGAAAATCCCAAAGACTCCATCCCAAAACTGCTAGAACTCATACAGGAATTCAGTCAAGTGGCAGGATATAAAATCAATGCACAGAAATCAGTGGCATTCCTATACACCAACAACAAGACAGAAGAAAGAGAAATTAAGGAGTCGATCCCATTTACAATTGCACCCAAAACCATAAGATACCTAGGAATAAATCTAACCAAAGAGGCAAAGGATCTGTACTCAGAAAACTATAAAATACTCATGAAAGAAATTGAGGAAGACACAAAGAAATGGAAAAATGTTCCATGCTCATGGATTGGAAGAACAAATATTGTGAAGATGTCAATGGTACCTAGAGCAATCTACACATCCAATGCAATCCCCATCAAAATACCATCCACTTTTTTCAAAGAAATGGAACAAATAATCCTAAAATTTGTATGGAATGAGAAAAGACCCTGAATAGCCAGAGGAATGTTGAAATAGAAAAGCAAAGCGGGTGGCATCACAATTCCGGACTTCCAGCTGTATTACAGAGCTGTCATTATCAAGACAGTATGGTACTGGCACAAAAACAGACACATAGATCAATGGAACAGAATAGAGAGCCCAGAAATGGACCCTCAACTCTATGGTCAACTAATCTTTAACAAAGCAGGAAAGAATGTCCAATGGAAATAAGACAGTCTCTTCAACAAATGGTGTTGGGAAAATTGGACAGCCACATGCAGAAGAATGAAATTGGACCATTTCCTTACACCACACACAAAAATAGTCTCCAAATGGTTGAAAGACCTAAATGTGAGACAGGAGTCCATCAAAATCCTAAAGGAGAACACAGGCAGCAACCTCTTCGACCTCAGCCGCAGCAACTTCTTCCTAGAAACATTGCCAAAGGCAAGGGAAGCAAGTGCAAAAATGAACTATTGGGACTTCATCAAGATAAAAAGCTTTTGCACAGCAAAAGAAACAGTCAAGAGAACCAAAGGACAACCGACAGAATGGGAGCAGATATTTGCAAATGACATATCACATAAGGGGCTAGTATCCAAAATCTATAAAGAACTTATGAAACTCAACACCCAAAGAACAAAGAATCCAATCAAGAAATGGGCAGAAGACATGAACAGACATTTTTCCAAAGAAGACATCCAAACGGCCAACAGACACATGAAAAAGTGCTCAACATCGCTCGGCATCAGGGAAATCCAAATCAAAACTTCAATGAGAAACCACCTCACACCAGTCAGAATGGCTAAAATTAACAAGTCAGGAAATGACAGATGTTGGCGGGGATGCGGAGAAAGGGGAACCCTCCTACACTGTTGGTGGGAATGCAAGCTGGTGCAACCACTCTGGAAAACAGTATGGAGGTTCCTCAAAAAGTTGAAAATAGAACTACCATAGATTCAGCAATTGCACTATTGGGTATTTACCCCAAAGATACAAATGTAGGGATCCAAACGGGTACATGCACCCCAATGTTTATAGCAGGAATGTCCACAATAGCCAAACTGTGGAAAGAGCCAAGATGTCCATCGGTAGATGAATGGATACAGAAGAAGTGATATATATATACAATGGAATATTCTGCAGCCATCAAAATGAATGAAATCTTGCCATTTGCAACGACGTGGATGGAACTGGAGGGTATTATGCTGAGCGAAATAAGTCAATCAGAGAAAGACATGTATCATATGACCGCACTGATATGAGGAATTCTTAAACTCAGGAAACAAACAGGGTTGCTGGAGTGGGAGGTGGGGTGGAGGGATGGGGTGGCTGGGTGATAGACATTGGGGAGTGTATGTGCTATGGTGAGCACTGTGAATTGTGCAAGATTGTTGAATCACAGATCTGTACCTCCAGAACCAATAATGTAATATATGTAAGAAAAGAAATAGAAAGATAAAGAAGATAGCAGGAGGGGAAGAATGAAGGGGGGAAATCGGAGGGTAGATGAACCATGAGAGACGATGGACTCTGAAAAACAAACTGAGGGTTCTGGAGGGGAGGGGGGTGGGAGGATGGGTTAGCCTGGTGATGGGTGTTAAAGAGGGCACGTTCTGCATGGAGCACTGGGTGTTATGCACAAACAATGAATCATGGAACACTACATCAAAAACTAATGATGTAATGTATGGTGATTAACATAACAATAAAAAAATTTAAAAAATAATAAAAAAGAAAGATAAAGATAGATAAATTCATTTTCGTATCCAAAGAAATAAATCAGTGCCTACTTTAGGCTTGCAAAAACATACGGTTGAACTTTTTGGAAAATATAAAAAACACTTTTTGAATTTCAGGGTATGTAAGTTTTTGTTTTTGTAATTTAAACTGTTTCAACAGGTATATTGAGATATAATTTACATGCAAGAAAATGTATATAATTAAAGTCTAAAGTTTAGTACATTTGAACATATATATGCATCACCCAGATAGTGGATATATCTATCACCCCGAAAAGTTTGCTTGTGCTCCTGGCAATTCCTCCCTCACACTCCCACCTCAGGAAACCACTGATTGGCTTTCTGTTACAATAGAATTATTTCCAATTCCTAAGGTTTTATATTTTAAATCATATGCTATGTACATTATTTTGCTTTGATGTTTTTTTGCTCAGAATAATTATCTGAGCAAAAAATAAAATCTTTACCCATTTTGTTATGTGTGTGAAGAGATTACCCTGCTAAACCAAGTAGTATTCCATGAGCTGGATATGCCACAATTTGTTTTGGTCACTTACCTGTGAATGGATTTGAATGGCAATTAAAAATAGAGTTTCTATCAAAAAAAATCATGGAAACAAATGAAAATGAAAACACAACTGTCCAAAATCTTTGGGATATAGCATTGGAGGTCCTAAGAGGGAAGTACATAGCAATACATGTCTCTATCAAAAAATTAGAAATGTCTCAAATACACAAGCTTACCTTACACCTAAATGACCTGGAGAAAGAACAGCAAATAAAGCCTAAGCCAAGCAGAAGAAGAAAAATAATAAAGATTAGAGCAGAAATCAATGAAATAGAAATAATAAAAAAAAACAGTAGAACAGATCAATGAAAAAAGAAGCTTGTTCTTTGAAAGAATTAATAGGATTGATAAACCCCTAGACAGACTTTAAAAGAAAAAGGACCCAAATCAATAAAATCATGATTGAAAGAGGAGAGATCACGACCAATACCAAAGAAATACAAACAATTTTAAGAACATATTATGAGCGACTATATGCCAACAAATTAGGCAATCTGAAAGAAATGGATGCATTCCTGGAAACATATAAACTACCAAAACTGAAACAGTAAGAAATAGAAGTTCTGAACAGACCCATACCCAGCAAGGAAATTGAAGCAGTAATCAAAAATCTCTGGACAAAAGAGTCTAGGACCAGATGGCTTCCCAGGGGAATTCTACCAAACATTTAAAGAAGAAATAATACCTATTCATCTGAAGCTGTCTCAAAAAATAGAAATGGAAGGATAACTCCCAAACTTGTTTTATGAGGCCAGCATTACCTTGATCCCAAAACCACAATAGACCCCACCATAAAGGAGAACTACAGACCAATATCCCTGCAGAATATGGATGCCAAAATTCTCGCCACAATAATAACCAATAGGATCCAAAAGTACATTAAAAGGATTATTCACTACGTCCAGGTGGGATTTATTCCTGGGCTGCAAGTGTGGTTCAACATTCACAAGTCAATCAACTTGATACATCCTATTAATGCCGTCACTCTTTCCAGACATAATGGCACAGGGATTGGGTTCCAAAGGCTCTGGGTGGAGTGCCCCCATGGCATTGAGCAACTCTGTTCCCATGGCTTTGCTGGGTACAATCCATGCCAGAGCCCTAATGGGTTGGAGCAATGTGCCTGTGGCTGTCATAGGTTGGAATTACATGCTAGAAGCTCTAAATATTTGGGGTTGTATATAGCACTGGGGTCCACTGGGGCCACATCTGGGGAAGCTGAGGAATGCAGTGATAGTGCAGGAACAGAATCTCTGATTAAAGGTAGTGCCAGGCAGTGGAAGAGCCTTTGAAAATATTCTGCACCCAGGTCCTTGCCCTCTGGGAGAGGTAGCTTTGATAATCTCTGATATGTCTTCATGGTCATTCTTCCATTGTCTTGGACAATAGACCTTGGCTCTGTTCATGTGGCTGACTAATAACCCCATTGTCTTGATGAATGGTTCCTAGCTTCTGTTCAGTTATCAGTTACATACTAATTTCTTTATCGCATTTGACCATAATCTTTGTATTCTTTCCCAAGCAGGCTTTCTCATTTTTTCCAATGTGGGCAGCTAAAAATATTCTAAATTCTTAGGATCTCCTTCCTTTCTGATTAACAATTTCATCTTTAAGTTATTTATTTCTTCTTGCATTTAACAGTCAAGAGGAGCCAAGCTGAAAGCTCAGTGCTTTCCTTAGATGTTTCCTCAGCCAAATGTCCAATTTTGTCACTTGCAGATTCTACCTTCCATAAAACACAAGGATATGAACAGAATTCAGCCAAATGCTTTACCACTTTATAACAAGAATGGATATTCCTCCAGTTTCCAATAACATGTTCCCCATTATGTCTGAGACATTATCAGAATAACCTTGATGTCAATATTTCTACCAACATTCTATTCAGATTACTTAAGTAGTCTTTAAGAATTTTGAGGCTTCCTTATAGTTCTATTTTCATTCCAGGCATTCACCAGAATTACACTTAACAGTCTCTTCATGGCAATGTAGGCCTTTTTTAGCATGGACCTCAAAACTCTTCCATCATCTACCATTACCCAGTTCCAAAGATGCTTTCACACTTTTAGGTATTTATTTACAGCAGCATCTTAGTATCTCAATACCTATTTTATGTCTTTGTCTGTTTGGGCTTCTATAACAAAAACACAATAGCCTGGGTAGCTTATAAACAGCAGAAAAATTTTTCATGCATTTCAGGGATCTGGAAAGTCCAAAGTCCTAACACCAGTGGATTCAGTGTTTGGCAAAGGTCCACTTTCTCATTGATTGCCATTTCTTACTATAACCTCATATGGCAGAAAGGATAAAGGATATTTCTAGGGCCACTTTTATAAGGGTATTAATCAGATTCATGAGGACTCCACCCTCATCACTTAATAACCTCTCAAAGGTCCCATATTCTAAAGCATCATATTGGTGGTTAGTATTTTAAAGTATACATTTTGACAAAACACAAGCATTCAGTAAATAGCAGACTCCATTAAGTGACCCAATATATGCATAATAGGAGTCCCAGCAGTAGAAAAGAGAGAAAAAAGGACAGAAATTTTATTTTAAGAAATAATGGCTGATCCCAACAGGAGTTAAAATGGTGGAGTAGTAGGGGCACCCTATGCTGGCTTTGTCCCTCAAACACAGCTAGATTAATATCAAATCATTCTGATCACCCAAGAAATCAATCTGAGGACTGCGAGAACAAACTGCAGAACTAGAAGGATAAAAGAGTCCACATTGTAGAAGATAGGAGGTGCGGAGATGTGATTTGGGGCAGAAAAGAATCACAGGTGCTGCAGGGAAGGGGGAGCCCTGATCACAGAGAGAGGAGAGAAAAAGAGAAAGAGGTAGAGGGAGAGCACTGCACAAAGGATTGTGCAAGAAAAACACTTCCCCAAACCACTGACTGGGAAAATAAGAAGGGCTGATTATTGTGAGTTTTGCAATCAGTGGAGCTCAAAGACTGAAGTGTTAGAAGTCCATGCAGTGGCTGGCATGGAGCCCAGTGGGCATAGTGGTTCTTCTGTGGAAAAGAGAAACAGAGGCCTTGGAACAGACAACATGGTCTGAGGATCCCCTGGGACGCACTGGGAGAGACAGTTCCCCTTCCTGGAGTGCATGTGGGAGATATGGCATGGCCTCTCAGGGGACAAAAGAGCTGGTGGGCACCAGAGTGCTGCCACAGTCATTAGCATAGGGGCAGAGCCACCTGCTGAGGAAAGCTAACCTGGAAGCTGGCTTTTTGTTGTGCTTTACTCTAAACTCCAAGGTGTGGTACGTGTTTATGAGACTGCCTTTCTGGGGAAAATGAGCACCAGCCCCAGCAGAATGAGAATCTATCCCAGAAGATCTGCACCACGCCAGGTCCCTAAAATTTGGAGTTTTTTTTTTTTTTTTTAACATTTTAATATTTGAATTCAATTTAGTTAACATGTAAAGTATTATTAGTTTCAGGGGTAGAGTTTAGTGTTCATCAGTTGCATATACACCCAGTGCTCATTACATCAAGTGCCTTCCTTAATGCTGATCACCGAATTATCCTATCTACCCCCCGACCTCCCTCCCAGCAACCCACAGTTTGTTTCCTACAGTTAATAGTCTCTTATCGTTTGCCTCCCTCTCTGTTTATATCTTATATTATTTTTCCTTCCCTTCCCCTATGTTCATCTGTTTTGTTTCTTAAATTTCACATATGAATGAAATCATATAGTATTTGTCTTCCCCTAACTGACTTATTTCACTTAGCATAATACCCTCTAGTTCCATCCACGTCATTGCAAATGGCAAGATTTCATTCTTTGTGATATCTGAGTAATATTCCAGTGTGTGTGTGTGTGTGTGTGTGTGTGTGTGTGTGTGTGTGTGTGTGTATCTGTCCATGGACACCTGGGCTCTTTCCATATTTTAGGTGTTGTGGACATAGCTGCTAATAAACTTTGGGCTGCATGTGCCCCTTCGAATCATTATGTTTGTATCCTTTGGATAAATACCTAGTAGTGCAATTGCTGGGTTGTAGGATACCTCTATTTTTAAATTTTTGAGGAACCTCCAAAGTGACTGTACCAGTTTACATTCCCACCAACAGTGTGAGAGAGTTTCCCTTTCTCTGCATCCTCACCAACATCTGTTGTTTCCTGAGTTGTTACTTTAAGCCATTCTGTATGGTGTGAAGTGGTATCTCATTGTGGCTTTGATTTGGATTTCCCTGATACCAAGGGATGTGGAGCATTTTTTCATGTGTCTGATGGCCATTTGTATGTCTTCTTTTGAGAAATGTCTGTTCATGTCTTACATCCATTTCTTTTTTCTTTGTTTTTTATTTAAATTCAATTAGCCAAGGTATAGTACATCATTAGTTTTTGATATAATGTTCAACGATTCTTTAGTTGAATATAATACCCAGTGCTCAACATATCATGTGCCCTCTTTAATTCCCATCACCCAGTTACCCCATCGCCCCACCCACCTTCTTTTCTGCAGCCCTCAGTTTGTTTCCCAGGGTCACGAGTCTCATATTCTTCCCATTTATTATTTGTTTTTTGGGTGTTGAGTTTGAGAAGCTTTTTTAAAAGTTAAATTCAATTAGCCAACATACAGTACATCATTAGTTTTTGATGTAATGTTCAATGGTTCTTTATAGATATTGGATACCAGCCCTTTATCTGATATGTCATTTGCAAATATCTCACAGAGTTGAAACAAATAATCTTAAAATTTGTATAGAACCAGAAAAGACCCTAAATAGCCAGAAAAATGTTGAAAAAGAAAACCAAAATGGGGGGCATCACAATACCTGACTTCAAGCTATATTAGAAAATTGTGATCATCAAGACAGAATGGTACTGGCACAAAAACAGACACATACATCAGTGGAACAGAATAGAGAGCCCAGAAATAGACCCTCAACTCTATGGTCAACTAATCTTCGACAGAGCAGGAAAGAACACCCAATGGAAAAAAGATAGTCTCTTCAATAAATGATGCTGGGAAAACTGGACAGCGACATGCAGAAGAATGAAACTGGACCATTCTCTTACACCATACACAAAGATAAACTCAAAGTGAATGAAAGATCTAAATGTGAGATAGGAATCCATCAAAATCCTAGAGGAGAACATAGGCAATAACCTCTTCGACATGGGCCACAGCAACTTCTTTCAAGATACGTCTCTACAGGCAAGAGAATCAAAGCCAAAAATGAACTTTTGGGACTTGATCAAGATAAAGGAAACAGTCAACAAAACTAAGAGGCAACCCATGGAATGGGATATTTGCAAATGACATATCGGATAAAGGGCTGGTGTCCAAGATCTACAAAGAACTTCTCAAACTCAACACCCAAAAAACAAATAATCCAGTCAAGAAATGGGCAGAAGACATGAACGGACACTTCTCTAAAGTAGATATACAAATGGCTAACAGACACATGAAAAAATGTTCAACATCAATAGTCGTCAGAGTAATACAAATCATAACCACAATGAGATACCACCTTACACCAGTCAGAATGGCAAATATAATAAGACAGGAAACAGCAAATGTTGGTGATGATGTGGTGAAAGGGGTACCCTGTTACACTGTTGGTGGGAATGCAAGCTGGTACAGCCACTCTGGAAAACAGTATGGAGGTTCCTCAAAACGTTAAAAATAGAGCTACCCTATAACCCAGTAATGTACTCTAGGCATTTATCCCAAAGATACAGACGTATTGAAAAGAAGGGGCACATGCACCCCAATGTTCATAGCAGCAATGTCCACAATAGCCAAACTGTGGAAGGAGCCCAGATGTCTTTCACAGATGAATGGATAAAGATGTGGGTCATATACACAATGGAATATTAGTCAGCCATCAGAAAGGATGAATTTTTACCATTTGCCTCAACATGATGGAACTGGAGGGGATTATGCCAAGTGAAATAAGTCAAGCAGAGAAAGACAATTATCATATGGTTTCACTCATATGTGGAACATAAGGAATAGTGCAGAGGACCACAGGGGAAAGGAGGGAGACAAACCATGAGAGACTCTGGATTCTGGGAAACAAAGTGAGGGCTAGAGAAGGGAGGGGGTTGGAGAATGCGGTAACCAGATGATGGGTATTAAGGAGGGCATGTGTTGTGATGAGCACTGGGTGTTATAATATACAACTAATGAATCGTTGAACACTACATCAAAAACTAATGATGTACAATATGTTGGCTAACTGAACATAATAAAAAAAATAAAATTTAGAAGAAAATAAAATAAAAAAATGCAAGGGAAACAAAAGCAAAAATGAACTACTGGGATTTCGTCAAGATAAAAAGCTTCTGCACAGTAAAGGAAACAGTCCACAAAAGTAAGAGGCAACCTACGGAATGGGAGAAGATATGTGTCTGTTTTTGTGCTAGTACCAACTGTCTTGATGATTACAGCTTTGTAATTCAGCTTGAAGTCCAGAACTGTGGAAAACAAACCAGCTTTGGTTTTCTTTTTTTCAAATTCTTTTGGCTATTTGGGGTCTTTTCAGGTTCCATACAAATTTTAGGATTATTTGTTCCAGGTCTATGAAAAATGTTGTTGGTTATTATGATAGGGATTGCATTGAATGTATAGATTGCTCTGGGTTGCACAAATCCATGTGCATGGAATGTTTTTCCATCTCTTTGTGTCTTCCTCCATGTCTTTCATAACTCTTGTATAGTTTTCAGAGTACAAATCTTTTACCACTTAGGTTAGGTTTATTCCTAGGTATCTTATGGTTTTTGGTGCAACTGTAAATGGGATCAATTCCTTTATTTCTCTTTCTGCTGCTTCATTTTTAGTGTTTAAAAATGCAACAGACTTCTGTGATTTGTTTTTATATTCTTCCACCTTGCTGAATTCCTGTAGCAGTTGTAGCAATTTTTTTGGTGGAGTCTTTTGAGTTTTCTAGATAGTGTATTGTGTCATCTGTGAAGAGTGAAAGTTTGACTTCCTCTTTGCTGATTTAGATGCCATTGTTTTCTTTTGTATTTTTTTTTGATTGCTGAGGCCAGGACTTCCACTACTATGTTGAACAAAAATGGTGAGGGTGGACATCTCTGTCCGTGTTCCTGACCTTAGGGGAAAAGCTCTGTTTTTCTGCATTGAGGATATTTGCTGTGGGCTTTTTGTGTATGGCTTTTATGTTACTGAGTTATGTTCCCTCTATCCCTACACTGCAGAGAGTTTTCATCAGAAAAGGATGTTGTATTTTGTCAAATGCTTTTTCTGCATCTATTGAGAGGGTCATATGGTTCTTGTCCTTTCTTTTGTTAATGTGATGTATCAAGTGATCGATTTGCAAATGTTGAACCACCCTTGCTGCCCAGGAATAAATCCCACTTGGTTGTGGTGAATAATCCTTTTAATGTACTCTTGGATTGTATTAGCTAGTATCTTGGTGAGAATTTTGGCATCCACATTCATCAGGGATATTGGTCTGTAATTTTCCTTTTTTGTTGGGGTCTCTGTCTGGTTTTGAGATCTAGGTAAGGGTGATCTCATAGAATGAGTTTGGAAGTTTTCTTTCCATTTCTTTTTTTCGAAACAGCTTTAGAACAATAGGTATTAATTCCTCTTTAATGTTGGCTAATTGAACTTAATTAAAACATAAATGTTTGGTAGAGTCTCCCTGGGAGGCTATCTGGTCCTGGACTCTTGGGAGATTTTTGATTAGTGATTCAATTTTTCTGCTGGTTATGGGTCTGTTAGGGTTTTCTATTTCTTACTGTTTCAGTTTTGGTAGTTTATATGTTTCTAGGAATGCATCCATTTCTTCCAGATTGCCTAATATGTTGGCATATTGTTGTTTGTAATATGTTTTTAAAATTGTTTGTATTTCTTTGGTGTTGGTCGTGATCTCTCCTCTTTCATTTATGATTTTATTAGTTTGGGTCCTTTTTTTTTTTTAAGATTTTATTTATTTATTTGAGAGAGAGAATGAGGTAGAGAGAGCATGAGAGGGAGGAGGGTCAGAGGGAGAAGCAGGCTCCCTGTTCAGCAGGGAGCCTGATGCGGGACTCGATCCCGGGACTCCAGGATCATGACCTGAGCCGAAGGCAGTCGCTTAACCAACTGAGCCACCCAGGCGCCCCAGTTTGGGTCCTTTCTCTTTTCTTTCTGGTAAGTCTGGCTAGGGGTTTATCGATCTTATTAATTCTTTCAAAGAACCAGCTTCTTGTTTCTTTGATCTGTTCTACTGTTTTTCTGGTTTCCATTTCATTGATTTCTGCTAGGTTTTATTTGATGTTCTTTCCAGCTCCTTTAGGTTTAAGGTTAGCTTGTTTATTTGAGACTTTTCTAATTTTTTGAGAAAGGTTTGTACTGCTATGAACTTCCCTCAAAAATCAACTGCCTTTGTTGTATCTCAAAGGTTTTGAACAGTTTTCTTTTCATTTTCATTTGTTTCCTAGAATTTTTTAAATTCTTCTATAATTTCCTGGTTGACCCATTACAGTTTCAGACATCTTGCTTATATCTGTATTGATTAAATCTCTGGCTGTGAATACTACCTCCTGTTCTTTCTTTTGGGGTGACTTTCTCTGACTTGTCATTTTTGCCAGGAAAGAAAAGAAGAAAGAAAAAGAAAAACACAACAACAACAAAACAAACAAACAAAAAACCTAGGTCATGGGTGTGTTTTGGTCTGCTTGTTAACAGAAACTAGATTCCAAAATAAGAAAGAAAGAAATTTGGGATCTAGTTTCCCTATTATTTATAATAAATAAATAATAAATTTTATAACATAGAATAAAGTATAATGAAAGGAAATAAAAGATAATATATAAAGTACATATAAAAATAAAAATTTAAAAATAATAAATATATAAGAAAATAAATAAATAAATAATAAAAATAAATAAATAATAAAAAGGATTGAAAAAATAAGAAAATAACTTACAAGGGAAGACAAATAAGATTAGCAGCAGATCTATCCACAGAAACATGACAGGCAAGAAGGGATTAACATGATATATTCAATATGCTGAATGGGGAAAATATGCAGCCAAGAATATTTTATCCAGCAAGGCTGTCATTCAGAGTAGAAGAAAAACAAAGTTTCCAAGACAAACAAACACTAAATTTAGTGACCACTACCAGCCCTACAAGAAATACAAAAGGGGACCTTCTGAAAGGGAAAGAAAGAACAAAAGCAACAGACTAGAAAGGAAAAGAAAATCTCCAGAAACAATGACTTTACAGGTAATATAATGGCACTGAATTCATATCTATCAATAAACACTCTGAATGTAAATGGACCAAATGGACCAAATGCTCCAATCAAAAAACATAAGGTGTCAGAATGGATTAAAAAACAAAACAAAACAAAACAAAACAAGACCCATGTATATGCTGTCTACAATGGAGTCATTTTAGACCTGAAGATACCTACAGATTGAAAGTGAAGGGATGGAGAACCATCTATCATTCTAATGGACATCAAAAGAAAGCTGAAGTAGCCATACTTATATCAGACAAACTAGATTTAGGCTGTAAAAAGAGATGAAAAATGTTACTATATCATAATAAAGGAGTCTATCCAACAAGAAATCTAACAATTGTAAATATTTATGCCCCCAACTTGGTAGCACCCAAATATATAAATCAATTAATGAAAAACATAAAGAAACTCAATGATAATAATACAATAATAGTAAGGACTTTAACATCCCACTCACAGCAAGTAACAGATGATGTAATCAGAAGATCAACAAGGAAACAAGGACTTTGAATGACACACTGCATCAGATGGACTTAACAGATATATTCAGAACATTTAATCCTAAAGCACCAGAATACATATCTTTTTTGAGTGCACATGGAATAGTCTCCAGAATAGATCACATACTGGGTCACAAGTCACAAATCAGGACTCAACCAGTACAAAAAGATTGAGATCATACGATGCATTTTTTTCTGACCACACTGCTATGAAATTTGAAGTCAACACAAGAAAAATTTGGAAAGACCAAAAATACATGGAGGTCAAAGAATATCTTACTAAAGAATGAATGGGTTAACCAGGAAATTAGAGATGAAATTAAAAAAAAAAAAAATGGAAGCAAATGAAAATGAAAACACGACAGTCCAAAACCTTTGGGACGCAGCAAAAGTGGTCAAAGGAGGGAAATATCTAGCAATACAGGCCTACCTCATGAAGAATGAAAAATCTCAAGTACACAACCTAACCTTACACATAAAGGAGCTAGAAAAAGAAAAACCAACAAAGCCTAAAGCCAACAGAAGAATGGAAATAATAAAGAATGGAGCAGAAATCAATGATATAGAAAGAAAAAAAAACAATAGGACAGATCAATGAAAGCAGGAGTTGGTTCTTTGAAAAGGTTAATAAAATTGATAAACACCTAGCCAGACTTATCAAAAAGAAAAGAGAAAGACCTAAATAAGTAAAATCATGAATGAGAGAGGAGAGATCACAACCAATACCACAGAAATATAAATGATTATAAGAGAATAGTATGGAAAAAATATATTCCAACAAAATGGGCAATCTGGAAGAAATGGATAAATTCCTAGAAACATAAAAACTACCAAAACTGAAACAGGAAGAAATAGAAAATTTGAACAAACCCATAACCAGCAAAGAAATTGAATCAGTAATCAAAAATCTCCTAACAAACAAAAGTCCAGGGCAGATGGCTTCCCAGGGGAATTCTACCAGACATTTAAAGAAGAGTTTGTACCTATGCTTCTGAAAATGTTCCAAAAAGTAGAAATGGAAGGAAAACTTCCAAACATATCCTATGAAGCCAGCATTACCTTGATTCCAAAACTAAACAAAGACCCCACTAAAAAGGGGGAATTACAGACAAATATCCTTGATGAACATGGATGAAAAGGTTTTCAACAAGATAGTAGAAAATCAAATGCAACAGTACACTGAAAGAATGATTCACTGGGATGAAGTAGGATTTATTTCTGGGCATCAAGAGTGGTTCAATATTTGCAAATCAATCAACATGATGCCCACATTTATAAAAGAAAGGATAAGAACCTTATGATCCTCTCAATTGATGGAGAAAAAGCATTTGACAAAATACAGCATTCTTTCTTGATAAAAACCCTCAACAAAGTAGGGATACAGGGACATACTTCAATATCATAAAGGCCATATATGGAAAGCCTACAGCTAATATAATCTTAAATTGGGAAAAACTGAGAGCTTTCCCCCCTACTCAGGATCAAGACAGGGATGTCCACTCTCACCATTGTTATTTAACATAATACTGGAAGTCAGCCTCAGCAATCAGACAACAACAAAAATAAAAGTCATCCACATCTGTAAGCAAGAAGTCAAACTTTCACTATTTGCAGACGACATGATACTCTATGTAGAAAAGCCAAAAGACTCCACCAAAAATTTCTAGAATACACAAATTCAATAAAGTTGCCAGATACAAAATCAATATACAGAAATTTGTTGTACATATATACACCAACAATGAAGCAGCAGAAAGAGAAATCAAGGAATCGATCCCATTTACAATTGCACCAAAACCATAAGACACCTAGGGATAGACCTAATGTAAGAGGTAAAAGATTTAAAAAAAAAAAAAAAAAGTAAAAATCCGCACTCTGAAAACTGTAGAACACATATGAAAGAAATTAAAGATGACACAGAGAAATAGAAAAACATTGCATGCTCAATGATTGGAAGAACAAATAATTGTTAAAATGTCTATACTATCCAAAGCAATCTACACAGTTAATGCAACCCGTATCAAAATAACCCCAGCAGTTTACACAGAGCTAGAAT
Source organism: Halichoerus grypus (assembly GCF_964656455.1). Classification (NCBI taxonomy): domain Eukaryota; kingdom Metazoa; phylum Chordata; class Mammalia; order Carnivora; family Phocidae; genus Halichoerus; species Halichoerus grypus. The sequence goes on along the minus strand of NC_135719.1, from coordinate 30,962,648 downwards.
AAACAATCCCAAAATGTGTATAGAACCACAAAAGACTCCAAAATGCTAAAGAAACCTTGGAAAAAACAAAACAGAAATGGAGGCATCATGATTCTGGATTTCAAGCTATATTACAAAGCTGTAGTCATAAAGACATTATGGTACTGGCACATAAAGAGACAGATCAATACAGAATAGAAAACCCAGATGGACCCACAACTATATGGTCAAGTAATCTTTGACAAAGCAGGAAAGAATAACCAATGGATAAAAGACAGTTTCTTCAACAAATGGTGTTGGGATAACTGGACAGCAACATGCAGAAGAATGAAAATGGACCACGTTTTTACACCATACACAGAAATAAACTCAAAATGGATTAAAGACATAAGTGTGAGATAGGAAACCATCAAAATCCTAGAGGAGAACATGGGCAGCAACCTCTTTGACATTATTCATAGCAACTACTTACTAGATACTCTCCAGAGGCAAGGGAAATAAAAGCAAAAATGAACTATTGGGACTTCATCAAGGTAAAAACTTCTGCACAGCAAAGGGAACAATAAAAAAAACTAAAAGGCAGCCTACAGAATGGGAGAAGATATTTGCAAATGACATATCCGATAAAGGATTAGTCTCCAAAATATATAAAGAACTTATCAAACTCAACACCCTAAACACAAATAATCCAGTTAAGGAATGGGTAGAAGACATGAATAGACATTTTTCCAAAGAAGACATACAAATGGCTAACAGACACATGAAAAGATGCTCAAATCACTGATCATCAGGGAAATACAAATCAAAGCTACAATGAGATACCACCTCACAGCTGTCAGAATTGCCAAAATTAACACAGGAAGGAACAGGTGTTGGTGAAGTTGTGGGGAATGGGGAACCCTCTTACACTTTTGGTGGAATGCAAACTGGTGCACCTACTCTCGAAAACAGTATGGAGATTCCTCAATAAGTTAAAAATAGAAGTACCCTATGACCCACCAATTGCACCTCTCAGTATTTACCCAAAGGATACAAAAATACTGATTTGAAGAGGCACATGAACCCCAATATTTATAGCAGGATTATCAACAACAGCCAAATAATGGAAAGTCCAGACGTCCATCAACTGATGAATGGATAAAGAAGATGTATATATAAAATGGAATATTAGCCATCAAAAAGAATGAAATTTTGTCATTTGCAATGATGTGGATGGAGCTAGTGTGTATTATGCTAAGTGAAATAAGTCAGTCAGAGAAAGACAAATACCATATGGTTTCACTCATATGTGAAATTTAAGAATCAAAACAGATAAACATAAAGGAAGGGGAAAATAAAAACAAAGGGAGGCAATCCATAATAGACTCTTAACAAACAGGTTTGCTGGAGGGGATGTTGTTGGGGGATGGACTAAATATATGATGGGTATTTAGGAGGGTACTTCTTTGGATGAGTACCTGGTGTTGTATGTAAGTTATGAATTACTAAATTCTAGTCCTGAAACTAATATTACACTATATGTTAACTAACTAGAATTTAAATAAAAATTTGAAACTATAAAAAAACAACAAAAAAACAAAATTGAACAAATAATCTGAATGAATACTTTACCAAAGTAGATATATAGATGACAATCACATTAAAAGATGCTCATTAGGACTCCTGGGTGGCTCAGTCAGTTAAGTGTCTGTCTTCGGCTCAGGTCATGATCCCAGGGTCCTGGGATTGAGTCCCACATTGGGCTCCCTGCTCAGCAGGAAGCCTGCTTCTCCCTCTCTCTCTCTCTCTCTCTCTCTGCCTGCTGTTCCCCCTGCTTATGCTTTCTCTCTCTCTGTCAAATAAATAAATAAAATGTTTTTTTGAAAAGGTGCTTATTAGTCATTAGGGAAATGGTAACTAAAACCACAATGAGATATTAGCTATACACATATTAAAACAGCTAAAATTTTAAAAATCTGACAATACCAAATATTAAATGATGGTAATCATGCATAACATCAAGACGTCTCATTCATTGTTGATGGGAATAGAAAATGATATAGCTACTTTGGCACACTTTTTGGATAGTGATTAAAAAATTAAACATATAACTACCATATTACCCAGCAATCTGGAAGTTTTAGCCAGAGCAATGAGAGAAGAAATTTATATAAAAGGCATCCAAATCAACTAATGGGAAGTTAAATTATCTCTGTTTGCAGATGATATGATTTTAAATATAGAAAAATCCTAAAGATTCCACCAAAAAACTGTTAGACCTAATACACAATTCAATAAATTTGCAGGATACAAAATCAATATACAAAAATCAGTTGAACTGATATATATCAACAAATTATATGAAAGAGAAGTTAAGGAAGTAATTTCATATTTTAAAAAAGATTTTATTTATTTGAGAGAGAGAGGGAGAGTGAGCATGAGGGAAGGAGAAGGGGCACCCGCAGAGTGAGGGGCTGAGGGAGAGGGAGAAGCAGACTCCCTTCTAAGCAGGGAGCCAGACTTGGGACTCCATCCCAGGACCCTGAGATCATGACCTGAGCCAAAGCCAGATGCTTAACTGACTGAGCCACTCAGGCACCCCAGTGATCTCATTTTTAGTGAAATAAAAAACATTAAAATACTTAAACATAAATTTAGCCAAGGATTTGAAAGAACTATACCCTAAAAACTATAAGGCATCCATGAAAAAACTGCAGAAGACATAAATAAATATATCTTGTGTTCCTGTTTTGGAAGAATTAATATTGTTAAAATACCCATACTACCTAAAATAATCTACAGATTCCACACAATCCCTATCAAGTTTCATCAGGCAGTTTTCACAGAAGCAGAAAAAACTATCCCAAAGAATTTTAGACTTCAACTAGCCAAAGCAGTCTTGAGAAAGGAGAATAAAACTAGAGGCATCATACTTCCCAATTTCAAAATGTATTACAAAGCTACAGCAATTTAAGCATTATAGTACAGTGGCATAAAAATAGATATATAGATTAATGGACCAAAATAGTGAACTCAGAAATAAACCCATTCATATAAACATTCAACAAGGGTGGTGACAATATACAATGGAGAAAGCATAGTCTCTTCAATCAACGGTGCTAGGAAAACTGGACCACCAAATGAAGAAGAATGAAACTGAACCCCTATCTTATACCACTTAAAAAATCAACTCAAAATGGATTAAAGGGCTAAGCATAATACCTGAAACCATAAAACTCCTAGAAGAAACAGAGAAAAAGCTTCTTGATATTGGTTTTGGCAATAATTTCTTTTGGATATAACACTAAAAGCACAAGCAACAAAAGCAAAATACTACATCAATCTAAAATGTTTCTGCACAGGATTGGAATTAAGGTGGTGAGGAGTAGGGGGACCCTCAACTTGTCTTGTCACTCAAACATAGCTAGATAGTTATCAAATCATTCTGAACACCAAAGAAATCAATCAGAGGTCTGAGAGAACAAAAACTGCAAGTCTACAAGTAGAAAAGCGGCCATCTTTTGGAAGCTAGGAGATGTGGAGAGTTGATTCGGGGGAGATATAACTGGGTACTGCGGTGGGGGGGGGAGTGAGTACTGCTTATGAAGGCTATAACTCAGTATTAAAAGCAGCAAAGCATGAAATCTGAACTTTTGGAAGTCTGCTACCATGGAAGATGTGCCTGGCTTAAAGGTGCTCAGGTGGTGAAGTGGGTCAGAGACCCAGGAGTGATAGTGTGGTCTGAGGATCCCCTGGGTCACAAGAAGAATGGGTGGTGCCAACAGGCATAGGAAAGGGGTTGATGGCTGAGAACAGTGAGTCTTGGTGTCAGCTTTCTGTTCTGTTTTGCCATGAAATCTGAACTGCTGTGTGGTCGTGTGACTGCTTTCCTGGAATAAGCTGGCAATCAGCAAAAGCTCGGCAAGACACTCCCCCAGAGGATCAGTATGGGTCCATGCCCTGGGAGTCCCTAAATTTGGAGGTTTGAAACTCAGTCATAGTCTGAGATAAAAAAGCTCAGACACAGGCAGAGTGAACACAGGGATCTGATGGAAATCAGGGACACAAGAGGGGTGATTGATTGCTCTTCTGTGAGGGCTCCCTGAAGAGTGGGGGGCTCAAACTTTCAGTTCTGGGGCTAGAAAGCAGGGTGCAGCCACATGCATACTGCCGTCAATGCTGAATGACTTCAGGGAGCAAAACAGTGCCACCTAGTGGAGTCCAGAGCTGCTTACAAGGAGTCCTGCTTCCCTGTGCCCTGAAGGCTTATTTCCACTAGGGCAAGTCCACCTGAGAATCAGCAAAACAGGCCCGTCCCCTAGACGACCAGCACAGGCAACTTGCTCATACCAATCTACTGATCATAGGGTGCTGCAAAGCATCAGCTCTAGGGGAAATAGAATCTAGCTTCCTTTTTACTTTTATTTTGTTCATTTATTTTCTTATTTTTTCAATTCCTTTTTAAATTTTTATTATTACATTTTTAAATCTTTATATATATTTTACATATATACATTTTTTTTGATTATTTTTATTTTTATTTTATTTTATTTTAATTGGATCTAGAATCTTTTAACAAGCAGGCCAAAACACATCCAGGACATCCAGGATCTAGTGTTTTTAATTTTTGGAGGTTTTTGTTTTGTTTTGTTTGTTTTTCTTTTTTTTCTTTTTCTTCTTTTCTTTTCTGGACAAAATGATGAGATGGAGAAATTTGCCCCAAAAGAAAGAACAGGAAGTAGAACTCATAGCGAGGGATTTAATCAATACAGATATAAGTAAGATGTCTGAATTAAAACTTAAAACAACAATTAAAGGATACTAGCTGGGCTTGAAAAAAGCATTGAAGACATTAAGAATCCCTTACTACAGGGATGAAAGAACTAAAATCTGGTCAGGCCAAAATTAAAAATATTATACTGGAGATTAAACCCAAATGGATGCCATAAAAATGAGGGTGGACAAAGGAGAAGAATGAATCTGTGATATAGGAGATAAAATTATGGAAAATAATGAAGCTGAAAAGAAAAGTGAAAGAGAGGTACTGGATCATGAAGTTAGACTTAGGGAACTCAGTGACTTCTTAAAACATAACATTCATATTATAACAGTCCCAGAGATGAAGAGAGAGAAAAAGGGGCAGAAGCTTTATTTGAGCAAATTATAGCTAAAAACTTCCCTAATCTAGGGAAGGACACAGACATCAAAATCCAAGAAGCAGAGAGCCTCCCATTAAATTAAACAAAAGCTGACCATCGCCAAGGCATATCATAGTCAAATTAACCAAATACACAGACAAGGAAAGATTCCTGAAAGCAGCAAGGGATTAAAAAGTCCTTAACCTACAAAGGAAGACAGATCAGGTTTGCAGCAGATCTGTCCATAGAAATGAGCCAGCCAAAACAGTGGCAGAATATATTCAACATGCTGAATGGGAGAAATATACAATCAAGAATTCTTCATCTGGCAAGGCTGTTATTAAGAATAGAAAGATAGAGTTTCTCAGACAAAGAAAAACTAAAGATGTTCATGACCATTAACCAGCCCTGAAAGTAATTTTTTTTTATTATGCTATGTTAGTCACCATATGGTACATCATTAATTTTTGATGTAGTGTTCCATGATTCATTGTTTGAGTATAACACCAAGTGCTCCATGCAATACGTGCCCTCCTTAATACCCATCACCGGGTTAACACATCCCCCCATCTCTCTCCCCTCTAAAACCCTCAGTTTGTTTCCTGGAGTCCATAGTCTCTCATGGTTCATCTCCCCTTCTGATTTCCCCCCCTTCATTTTTCCCATCTTTCTCCTAATGTCCTCCATGCTATTCTTTATGTTCCACAAATAAGTGAAACCGTATGATAATTATCTTTCTCTGCTTGACTTATTTCACTTAGCACAATCTCCTCCAGTTCCATCCATGTCGATGCAAATGATGGGTATTCATCCTTTCTGATGGCTGAGTAATATTCCATTGAAAGTAATTTTAAGGGGGAACTCTGAGTGGAGAAAAAAAGACCCAAAGTGACAAAGACTAGAAAAGAGCAGAGAACATCACCAGAAACACCTACTTTACAGGTAACACAATGGGACTGAATTCATATCTATCAATAATCACTCTGAATGTAAATGGACTAAATGTTCCAATCAAGAGATGTAGGGTATCAGAATGGATTAAAAAATAAAAAACAAACAACAAAAAAACAAGATCCATTTATATGCTGCCTGCAAAGGATTCATTTTAGACCTAAAGATAACCGCAGATTGAAAGTGAGAGGATGGAGAACCATCTATCATGTTAATAGACATCAAAAGAAACCTGGAGTAGCCATACTTGTATCAGACAAACCAGATTTTAAACCAAAGGCTGTAACAGGAGATGAAGAGGGGCATTATATCATAATTAAGGGGTCCATCCATCAAGAACATCTAACAATTGTAAATATATATGCTGCCAACTCGGGAGCAGCCAAATATATGATCAATTATAAAAAACATAAAGAAACTCACTGATAATAATCCAACAATAGTAGGGGACTTTAACACCCCACTCACAGCAATGGATAGATCATCTAAACAGAAAATCAACAAGGAAACAGTGACTTTTAATGATACACTGGACCAGATGTACTAACAGATATCTTCAGAACATGTCATCCTAAAGCAGCAGAATACACATTCTTTTTGAGCGCACATGGAAAATTCTCCAGAATACATTCACATACTGGGTCACAAATTAGCCCTCAACAAGTACAAAAGATCAAGATCATGCCATGCATATTTTCAGGCCACGATGCTATGAAACTTGAAGTCAACCACAAGAAAAAATTTGGAAAGACCTCAAATGCATGGAGGTTAAAGAACATCCAACTAAAGAATGAATGGGTTAACCAGGAAATTAGAGAAGAAATAAACAAATACATGGAAGCAAATGGAAATAGAAACACAACAGTCTAAAACCTTTGGGATGCAGCAAAGGCAGTCTTAAGAGGGATGTATACTGCAATATAGGCCTATCTCAAGAAGTCTGGAATACACAACCTAACCTTACACCTAAAGGAACTAGAAAAGGAACAGCAAAAGGGGCTAAATCCAGCAGAAGAAGGGAAATGATAGATCAGAGCCAGGGGGCTGCCAGCTGCTGCCTGCGCCCGAACACCTGCCCGCGAGGACCCGTTTTGGACTGGGGCAGCCACCACCTCTGCCTGTGCCCAGGAGGACCGGACTGACTTGGGGGCCAGCCACCGCTCCCACCACAGCCCGGGCGCCCAGTCCGGGATCGCTCCCAGTTTTGGTGGCAGGAGGCAGAGACAAGTTGAGAAGATCCCTGGGGGCATGCACTGCCTGTGGAAGGCTGCGGTTTTCAGCGGCGCTTACAGAGCAGGAGACTGTGTGTTCTGGAGGATTTAGAGAGGAGCAGACTCTGGCTTCTCTCCTCTGGGGCAGGGGTTTGGGTACGAACATTTTCCTTTGCCCTGACCCTCGGAAAAGGCGCCAAAAGCTGCCAGAGAAAAAAGCCGTCAGAGAACAAAAGCCCAAAAAACCGGTTTCCACAGAGCCCAGCCCCTTGATAGGGGGCAGGGCAACTCTGCCCAAGCAGGATTGACTGAAAAACAAGGAGGCAGGCCCCTCCCCCAGAAGACAAGTGGGAAGAACAAGAGGACAACAACCCCAGGTCCCCATAAAACTGTAAAACCCCAACACCAGGGGAAAATTAGTATATTAAGCTCCTGGTGTTGCCTCATGGCCTGTGTATTTCTTAGATACAACTTTTCTCTCTCTCTCTCTCTCTCTTTTTTAATTCTTTCTCATGCTTCTTTTTTTTTTTTTACCTACTTATCATTTCAACCAGATGTTTAATACAACATATTCCATAGTAACTTTTAAACTTGAACTTCTTCACACATATAGTTTTTTCTTTTTCTTTATATATAGATATAGATATAGATAGATATAGATAGATATATAAGCTTCAATGTAGTCCTTTTTTCCCTACTCAGTACTACATTTATATATATACCAGTTTTAATTCCCCTGTATCTCTGAGAAGTACTGTTCTCTAACAAAGAGAACAAAATACACTGAGGAAGAGCTCAAACACTCTACCCTGCCCACATAGAAGAATTATAGCCACCTTCACTGCACCCCCATTTTTTTTATTTGTCGGGGTTTTTGGGGGGGGGGTTGTTTGTTTTTTTGTTTGTTTTTATTTTTTTACTTTATAAATCTTATTCTTGGGTTTCATTTTGGCTGGGTTTTTTTGGTGGTGGCTTCTGATTGCTCTGAACTTTTCCAGGGTGCACCTTGCCTGGATTGTGGTTGATATTTTTCACAGTACATCCCCTCAACCACAACTCAAAAGAATGACTAGGAGGAGAAACTCCCCAAAAAAAAAAGACCCAGAGACAATGGCCTCTCTCACAGACCTAATGGATATTGATATAAACAAGATGTTGGAAATAGACTTCAGGGTAACAGTTATGAAGATGACAGCTAGAATACAGAAATCAATTAATGGCAACATAAAGTCTCTAAGGGCAGAAATGATAGCTGAACTTGTAGAACTTAAAAATGGTATCAATGAAATCCAATCTAATCTAGATACTCTAACAGCTAGGGAAAATGAGGCAGAAGAAAAAATTAGTGATCTAGAAGACAAACTGATAGAAAAGAAGGAAAATGAGGAGGCCTGGGAAAAACAGCATAAATCCATGAAAACAGAATTAGAGAAATAAGCGATGCCATGAAACATTCCAATGTCAGAATTATTGGGATCCTGGAGGAGGTGGAGAGAGAGATAGGACTAGAAGATATATTTGAGCAAATCGTAGCTGAGAACTTCCCTAATCTGGGGAATGAAACAAAGTAGAGGCAGAGAGGACCCCTCCCAAGATCAAGGAGAACAGGCCAACACCCCGGCATGTAATAATAAAACTCATAAATCTTAGAACCAAGGAAGCCATCTTAAGGGCAGTTAGGGGGAAGAGATTCCTTACGTACAGAGGGAGGAACATCAGAATAATGTCAGACCTATCCACAGAGACCTGGCAAGCCAGAAAGGCCTGGCAAGACATATTCAGGGTACTAAATGAGAAGAACATGCAGCCAAGAATACTTTATCCGGCAAGGCTGTCATTAAGAATGGATGGAGAGATGCAGAGCTTCCAGGACTGGCAGAAACTGAAAGGATATGTGACCACTAAGCTGGCCCTGGAAGAAATATCAAGGGGGGTTCTATAAAAAGAGAAAGACCCCAAGAATGATATACAACAGAAATTAACAGAGACAATGTATAGAAACAAGGACTTCAAAGGCGATATGATGACAATAAATTCATATCTTTCAATAGACACTCTCAACGTGAACGGCCTAAATGCTCCCATAAAATGGCACAGGGTTGCAGATTAGATACAAAGACAGGACCCATCCATATGCTCTCTACAAGACACTCATTTTGAACCTAAAGATATATCCAGACTGAAAGTGAAGTGATGGAGATCCATCTTCCATGCCAGCAGACCTCAAAAGAAAGCTGGGGTAGCAATTCTCATATCAGACAAATTAGATTTTAAGCTAAAGACTGTAGTTAGGAACACAAAGGACACTCTATCATTCTTAAAGGGACTATCCAACAAGAAGATCTAACAATTGTAAATATCCCCAACATGGGAGCAGCCATCTACATAAGCCAGCTGTTAACCAAAATAGAGAGTCATATTGATAATACGTTAATTGTAGGAGACCTCAATACTCCACTCTCAGCAATAGACAGATCATCTAAGCAGAACATCAACAAAGAAACAAGAGCTTTGAATGACACACTGGACCAGATGGACCTCATAGATATATACAGAACATTCCACCCTAAAACAACAGAGTACTCATTCTTCTCAAGCACACACAGAACTTTCTCCAGAATAGACCACATACTGGGCCACAAATCAGGTCTCAACCAATACCAAAAGACTGAGATTATTCCCTGCATCTTCTCAGACGATAATGCTTTAAAACTAGAACTCAATCACAAGAAAAAATTTGGCAGAAATTCAAACACTTGGAAACTAAAGACCACTCTGCTTAAGAATGTTTGGGTTAACCAGGAAATCAAAGAAGAACTTAAAAAATTCATGGAAATCAATGAGAATGAAATCATGTCGATCCAAAACCTATGGGATACTGTAAAGGTGGTCTGAAGGGGAAATACATAGCCATCCAAGCCTCACTCAAAAAAAATAGAAAAATCCCAAATTCACCAACTAACTTTACACTTTAAAGAACTAGATAAAAAGCAACAAACAATGCCTAATTCACATATTCGAAGAGAAATAATTAAGATTAGAGCAGAGATGAATGAATTAGAAACCAGAAACACAGTAGATCAGATCAAAGAAACTAGACACTGGTTCTTAGAAAGAATTAATAGGATCGATAAACCACTGGCCAGACTTATCCAAAAGAAAAGAGAAAGGACCCAAATTAATAAAATTATGAATGAAAGGGGAGAGATCATGAATAACACCAAGGAAATAGAAACAATTAGTAGAAATTATTATCAACAACTATATGCCAATAAATTAAGCAACCGAGAAGAAATGGATGCCTTCCTGGAAACCTATAAACTACCAAGATGAAACAAGAAGAAATTGACAACCTGAATAGGCCAATACCCAGTAACGAGATTGAAGCAGTGATCAAAAACCTCCCAAAAAACAAGAGTCCAGGGCCTGATGGATTTCCTGGGGAATTCTACCAAACATTCAAAGAAGAAATAATACCTATTTTCCTGAAGCTGCTTCAAAAAATAGAAACAGAAGGAAAGCTTCCAGATTCATTCTATGAGGCCAACATTACCTTGATCCCCAAACCAGCAAAGACCCCATCAAAAAGGAGAATTTCAGATCGATATCCCTGATAAATACGGATTCCAAAATTCTCAACAAAATTCTAGCTAATGAGATCCAACAATACATTTAAAGGATCATCCACCATGACCAAGTGGGATTAAGCCCCAGGATGCAAGGGTGGTTCAACATTTGTAAATCAATCAATGTGATAGAACACATTAATAAGAGAGAGAACAATATGGTCCTCTCAATTGATGCAGAAAAGGCATTTGGCAAAATACAGCATCCTCTCCTGATTAAAACTCTTCACAGTGTAGGGATAGAGGGAACATTCCTCAAGATCATAAAATCCATCTATGAAAAACCCACAGCAAATATCATTCTCAATAGGGAAAAGCTGAGAGCCTTTCCTTTAAGATCAGGAACACGACAAGGATGCCCACTCTTGCCACTATTGTTCAACATAGTACTGGAAGTCCTAGCAACAGTAATCAGACAACAAAAAGAAATGAAAGGTATTCAAATTGGCAAAGAAGTCAAACTCTCTCTCTTCACAGATGACATGATACTTTATGTGGAAAACCCAAAAGACTCCACCCCCAAATTGCTAGAACTCATTCAGCAATTCAGTAATGTGGCAGGATACAAAATCAATGTCCAGAAATCAGTTGCTTTCTTATACACTAACAAGGCAACTGTAGAAAGAGAAATTAGAGAATCGATTCCATTTACAATAGCACCAAAAACCATAAGATACCTCGGAATAAACCTAACCAAAGAGGTAAAGGATCTATACTCTAGGAACTACAGAACTCTCATGAAAGAAATTGAAGAAGACACAAAAAGTTGGAAAAATATTCCATGCTCATGGATCAGAAGAATAAACATTGTTTAAATGTCTATGCTGCCCAGAGCAATCTATACCTTCAACGCCATCCTGATCAAAATTCCAATGACATTTTTCAAACAGCTGGAACAAACAATCCTAAAATTTCTATGGAATCAGAAAAGACCACGAATAGCCAAGGAATGTTGAAAAAGAAAAACAAAGCTGGGGACATCACGTTGCCTGATTTCAAGCTATATTACAAAGCTATGATCACCAAGACAGCATGGTACTGGCACAAAAACAGACACATAGACCAATGGAACAGAATAGAGAACCCAGATATGGCCCTTCAACTCTATGGTCAAATAATCTTTGACAAAGCAAGAAAAAATATGCAATGGAAAAAAGACAGTCTCTTCAATAAATGGTGCTGGGAAAATTGGACAGCCACATGCAGAAGAATGAAACTCGACATTTTCTTACACCACACACAAAGCTAAACTCAAGGGCGCCTGGGTGGCTCAGTTGGTTACACGACTGCCTTCGGCTCAGGTCATGATCCTGGAGTCCCGGGATCGAGTCCCACATCGGGCTCCCTGCTCGGCGGGGAGTCTGCTTCTCCCTCTGACCCTCCTCCTTCTCATGCTCTCTGTCTCTCATTCTCTCTCTCGCAAATAAATAAAATCTTAAAAAAAAAAAAAAAAGCTAAACTCAAAATGGATGAAAGACCTCAATGTGAGACAGGAATCTATCAAAATCCAAGATGAGAGCATAGGCAGTAACCTCTTCGACATGGGCCACAGCAACTTCTTTCAAGACACGATCCCAAAGCAAGGGAAACAAAAGCAAAATGAACTTTTGGGACTTCATCAAGATAAACAGCTTCTGCACAGCAAAAGGAAACAGTCAACAAAACAAAGAGGCAACTCACAGAATGGGAGAAGATATTTGCAAATGACATTACAGACAAAGGGCTGATATCCAAGATCTATAAAGAACTTCTCAAACTCAACACTGCCCCCCCCAAAAAACAAATAATCAAGTCAAATAATGGGCAGAAGACATGAACATACACTTCTCCAAAGAAGACATACAAATGGCTAACAGACACATGAGAAAATGCTCATCATCATTAGCCATCAGGGAAATTCAAATCAAAACTACATTGAGAAACCACCTTACACCAGTTAGAATGCAAAAACTGAGAAGGCAAGAAACAACAAATGTCGTAGAGGTTGTGGAGAAAGGGGAACCCTCTTCCACTGTTGGTGGGAATGCAAGTTGGTACAGCCTCTTTGGCAAACAGTGTGGAGGTTCCTCCAAAAATTAAAAAAATGGCTACCCTAGGGGGGCAGAGCAAGATGGCAGAGAAGTAGGAGACGTGGATTTCATCTGGTCTCAGGAATTCAGCTGGATAGGGATCAAACCATTCTGAACACCTACAAACTCAACAGGAGATCGAAGAAAAGAATAGCAACAACTCTCTGAACAGAAAAGCGACCAATTTCTGGAAGGTAGGACATGCAGAGAAGTGAATCCGAGGAGATATTCGGGAGGATAGACAGCGGGGAAGGGGCCTCTGTCGGCCACTTCTGGCAAGTGATAGAGCCGCCGAGCACAAATCGGAAATTTTAGAAGTCAGCTCTGCTGAGGGACGTCACTCCAGTGGCTAAGTGGGGGGTGGAACCCTCGTGAGACAGTGTGGTCTCAGGACCCTCGGGGTCACAGAAAGACCAGGGGTACCTGAGTGCAGCAGAGCTCCCAGGTATTGGAGCAGGGAAGCCGGTTGCAGAGACAGAGCTGAGGCCCGGGCTCTAAGCTCGGGGTTGCCATAAACCGTGATCCATGGCACAGTCGGGCCACTGCTCCTCCAGCAGGGACCCAACAAGTGGCAGATCCGGGAAGACTACCCTTCCTCCCTGGGAGGAGCGGCACAGGAGCGCACCACAGGGATCTGCTGGGTTTGGATACTCCACATGGGGTCGGTTGCCAGAGATAGAAACGCTCGGTCACAGGGCGGGTGAGCACAGAGTGCGTCTGGAGTCCAGGGAGACAGGAGTGATTGCCTTTTCTCTGGGGGCACACTGAGGAGTGGGGCCCCGAGTTCTCGGCTCCTCCAGGGCAGAGATTGGGAGGCTGCCATTTTCACTCTCGGCCTCCAAAGCCGAACAGAGAGCGTGCAGGGAACAAGAGCTCTGGAGAGCAAACCTGAGCAGATTACTTAGCCCGGACCCGGCAAGGGCGAAGCAATTCCGCCTCTGGCAAAGACATTTGGGAACCACGGCAACAGGCCCCTCCCCCAGAAGATCAGCGAGAACAGCCAGCCAAGACCAAGTTTACCCATCAATGAGAATGGCCGAACTCAAGCGCTAGGGGAATAATGCACATAGAATCCATGGCTTTTTTACCATGATTCTTTAGTCTTTCAAAGTTAATTTTTTTTAACTTTTTTTTTTGAATTTTTCTTTTTCCCTTTTTCAACCAACATCTTATTTAGTATATGTGCTGCCGAAGCGAGCACTTATCAATCCCTTTTTTAAAAAACATTTTTATTTTTCATTTTAGAGTCATATTCTATCCCTTCATGGTAGTTACCCATATTTTTGGCATATATATATAAGTTGTTCTCTCTTTAAAATTTTGAGATAGTATCTTCTAACAGATCAAAATATACCCTAAATCTCTAGTGTATGTTTTTTTTCTACTCTCCTGCCTGATCACATTCTCTCCATTTTTTTCTTTTCTTTTTTTTAAATCCTCTTGTTTCTTTTTTCAAACAACTTCTTATCAATTCCATTTATAAAATTTTTTATAATTTTCATCTTTACAGTCATATTCCATCCCTTCATCATAGCAACCCTTAATTTTGTACATATATAAGTTTTTATTTCTTTAAATTTTGGGAGGCACTTTCTTCTAACAGACCAAAATACACCCAAAATCTAGTGTGTGGCACTGATCTTTGTACCAGCTGATCATATTTGATCATATTCTGTTTTTTTGTTTGTTTTGTGCTGTTTTTGTTTGTTTTTATCTTTATCCTTTTCTTTTTTTTTCTTTTTCTTTTTTCTCTCTTTCCCTTTCTTTTCCCCCTGCTTCAGATCTTTTCTGTTTTGTTTAGAGTATATTTTCTGGGGACGTTGTTACCCTGTTAGCATTTTGTTCTCTCATTCATCTATTCTCCTCTGGACAAAATGACAAGGCGGAAAAATCACCTCAACAAAAAGAACAAGAGGTAGTACCGACTGCCAGGGACCAACTCAATACGGACATTAGTACGATGTCGGATCTAGAGTTCAGAATCATCACTTTAAAGATACTAACTGGGCTTGAAAAAAGCATGGAAGTTATTAGAGAAACGCTTTCTGGAGAAATAAAAGAACTAAAATCTAACCAGCTTGAAATCAAAAAGGCTATTAATGAGGTGCAATCAAATATGGGGGCGCTAACTGCTAGGATAAATGAGGTAGAAGAAAGAATCAGTGAGATAGAAGACCAAATGATGGAAAATAAAGAAGCTGAGAAAAAGAGAGATAAACAACTACTGGATCACGAGGGCAGAATTCGAGAGATAAACGATACCATAAGACGAAACAACATTAGAAAAAATAGGATTCCAGAAGAAGAAGAAAGAGAGAGGGGGGCAGAAGGTATACTGGAGCAAATTATAGCAGAGAACTTCCCTAATTTGGGGAAGGAAACAGGCATCAAAATCCAGGAAGCACAGAGAACCCCTCTCAAAATCAATAAAAAGAGGTCAACACCCTGACATCTAATAGTAAAATTTACGAGTCCCAGAGACAAAGAGAAAATCCTGAAAGCAGCTCGGGAGAAGAGATCTGTAACCTACAATGGTAGAAACATTAGATTGGCAACAGACTTATCCACAGAGACCTAGCAGGCCAGAAAGGACTGGGAGGATATATTCAGAGCACTAAATGAGAAAAATATGCAGCCAAGAATACTATATCCAGCTAGGCTGTCATTGAAAATTGAAGGAGAGATAAAAAGCTTCCAGGACAAACAAAAACTAAAGGAATTGGCAAACACGAAACCAGCCCTACAACAAATCTTGAAAGGGGTCCTCTAAGCAAAGAGAGACCCTAAAAGCAACATAGACCAGAAAGGAACACAGACAATATACAGTAACAGTCACCTAACAGGCAATACAATGCACTAAATTCCTATCTTTCAATAGTTACCCTGAATGTAAATGGGCTAAATGCCCCAATCAAAAGACACAGGCTATCAGATTGCATTAAAAAACAAGACCCATCAATATGCTGTCTGCAAGAGACTCATTTTAGACCCAAAGACACCCCCAGATTGAAAGTGAGGGGGTGGAAAACCATTTACCATGCTAATGGACACCAAAAGAAAGCTGGGGTGGCAATCCTTATATCAGACAAATTAGATTTTAAACCAAAGACTGTAATAAGAGATAAGGAAGGACACTATATCCTACTGAAAGGGTCTATCCAACAAGAAGATCTAACAATTGTAAATATCTATGCCCCTAACATGGGAGCAGCCAATTATATAAGGCAATTAATAACAAAAGCAAAGAAACACATCGACAACAATACAATAATAGTGAGGGACTTTTACACCCCCCTCACTGAAATGGACAGATCATCTAAGCAAAAGACCAACAAGGAAATAAAGTCTTTAAATGACGCAGTGGACCAAATGGACTTCACAGACATATTCAGAACATTCCATCCCAAAGCAACAGAATACACATTCTTCTCTAGTGCCCATGGAACATTCTCCAGAATAGATCACATCCTAGGTCATAAATCAGGTCTCAACCGGTACCAAAAGATTGGGATCATTCCCTGCCTATTTTCAGACCACAATGCTTTGAAACTAGAACTCAATCAAAAGAGGAAAGTTGGAAAGAACACAAATACATGGAGGCTAAAGACCATCCTACTAAAGAATGAATGGCTCAACCAGGAAATTAAAGAAGAATTTAAAAAATTCACAAAAACCAATGGAATGAAAACACAACTGTTCAAAATCTTTGGCATGCAGCAAAGGCAGTCCTAAGAGGAAAGTATATAGCAATACAATCCTTTCTCAAGAAACAAGAAAGGTCTCAAGTACACAACCTAACCCTACACCTAAAGGAGCTGGAGAAGGAACAGCAAATAAAGTGTAAACCCAGCAGGAGAAGAGAAATAGTAAAGATCAGAGCAGAAATCAATGAAATAGAAACCAAAAGAACAGTAGAAGAGATCAACGAAACTAGGAGCTGGTTCTTTGAAAGAATTAACAAGATTGATAACCCCCGGCCAGACTTATCAAAAAGAAAAGAGAAATGACCCAAATCAACAAAATCATGAATGAAAGAGGAGAGATCACAACCAACACCAAAGAAATACAAACAATTATAAGAACATATTATGAGCAACTCTATGCCAGCAAATTAGATAGCCTGGAAGTAATGGATGCATTCCTAGAGATGTATCAACTACCAAAACTGAACCAGGAAGAAATAGAAAACCTGAACAGACCTATAACCACTAAGGAAATTGAAGCAGTTATCAAAAATCTCCCAACAAACAAAAGCCCAGGGCCAGATGGCTTCCCAGGGGAATTCTACCAAACATTTAAAGAAGAATTAATACCCATTCTTCTGAAACTGTTTCAAAAAATAGAAATGGAAGGAAAACTTCCAAACTCATTTTATGAGGCTACCATTACCTAGATCCCAAAACCAGACAAAGACCCCATCAAAAAGGAGAATTACAGACCAATATCCCTGATGAACATGGATGCAAAAATTCTCACCAAAATACTAGCCAACAGGATCCAACAGTCCATTAAAAGGATTATTCACCACAACCAAGTGGGATTTATCCCTGGGCTGCAAGTTTGGTTCAACATCCGCAAATCAATCAACGTGATATAATACATTAACAAAAGAAAGAACAAGAATCATATGATCCTCTCAATAGATGCAGAAAAAGCATTTGACAAAGTACAGCATCCTTTCTTGATCAAAACTCTTCAAGTATAGGGATCGAGGGTACACACCTCAATATCATAAAAGACATCTATGAAAAACCTACAGCAAATATCATTCTCAATGGGGAAAGACTGAGAGCTTTCCCCCTAAGGTCAGGAACGCGGCAGGGATGTCCACTATCACCACTGCTATTCAACATAGTATTCGAAGTCCTAGCCACAGCAATCAGACAACAAAAAGAAATCAAAGGCATCCAAATTGGCAAAGAAGAAGTCAAACTCTCACTCTTTGCAGATGTTATGATACTTTATGTGGAAAACCCAAAAGACTCCACCCCAAAACTGCTAGAACTCATACAGGAATTCAGTCAAGTGGCAGGATATAAAATCAATGCACAGAAATCAGTGGCCTTCCTTTACACCAACAACAAGACAGAATAAAGAGAAATCAAGGAGTCGGTCCCATTTACAATTGCCCCCCAAACCATAAGATACCTAGGAATAAATCTAACCAGAGGCAAAGGATCTGTACTCAGAAAACTATAAAATACTCATGAAGGAAATTGAGGAAGACACAAAGAAATGGAAAAACGTTCCATGCTCATGGATTGGAAGAACAAATATTGTGAAGATGTCAATGCTACCTAGAACAATCTATACATTCAATGCAATCCCTATCAAAATACCATCCACTTTTTTCAAAGAAATGGAACAAATAATCCTAAAATTTGTATGGAACCAGAACAGACCCCACATAGCCAGAGGAATGTTGAAAAAGAAAAGCAAAGCTGGCGGCATCACAATTCCGGACTTCCAGCTCTATTACAAAGCTGTCATCATCAAGACAGTATGGTACTGGCACAAAAACAGACACATAGATCAATGGAACAGAATAGAGCGCCCAGAAGTGGACTGTCAACTCTCTGGTCAACTAATCTTTGACAAAGCAGGAAAGAATGTCCAATGGAAAAAAAACAGTCTCTTCAACCAATGGTGTTGGGGAAATTGGACAGTCACATGCAGAAGAATGAAACTGGACCATTTCCTTACACCACACACAAAAATAGAATCCAAATGGTTGAAAGACCTCAATGTGAGACAGGAATCCATCAAAATCCTAAAGGAGAACACAGGCAGCAACCTCTTAGACCTCAGCCACAGCAACTTCTTCCTGGAAACTTCGTCAAAGGCAAGGGAAGCAAGGGCAAAAATGATCTATTGGGACTTCATCAAGATAAAAAGCTTTTGCACAGCAAAAGAAACAGTCAACAAAACCAAAATACAGCCAACAGAATGGGAGAAGATATTTGCAAATGACATATCAGATAAGGGGTAGTATCCAAAATTTATAAAGAACTTATCAAACTCAACACCCAAAGAACAAATAATCCAATCAAGAAATGGGCAGAAAACATGAACAGACATTTTTCCAAAGAAGACATCCAAATGGCCAACAGACACATGAAAAAGTGGCATCAGGGAAATCCAAATCAAAACCTCAATGAAAAAAAAAAAAAAAAAAAAAAAAAACCTCAATGAGAAACCACCTCACACCAGTCAGAATGGGTAAAATTAACAAGTCAGGAAATGACAGATGTTGGTGGGGATGCGGAGAAAGGGGAACCCTCCTACACTGTTGGTGGGATTGCAAGCTGGTGCAGCCACTCTGGAAAACAGTATGGAGGTTCCTCAAAAAGTTGAAAATAGAGCTACCATATGATCCAGCAATTGCACTACTGGGTATTTAACCCAAGGATACAAAAGTAGGGATCTGAAGGGGTACATGCACCCCGATGTTTATAGCAGCAATGTCCACAATAGCCAAACTGTGGAAAGAGCCAAGATGTCCATCGACAGATGAATGGATAAAGAAGAAGTGGTATATATATACAATGGAATATTACACAGCCATCAAAAGGAATGAGATCTTGCCATTTGCAACGACGTGGATGGAACTGGAGGGTATTATGCTGAGCGAAATAAGTCAAACAGAGAAAGACATGTATCATATGACCTCACTGATATGAGGAATTCTTAATCTCAGGAAACAAACTGAGGGTTGCTGGAGTGGGGGGTGGGAGTGATGGGGTGGCTGTGTGATAGACATTGGGGAGGGTATGTGCTACGGTGAGCACTGTGAATTGTGCAAGGCTGTTGAATCTCAGATCTGTACCTCTGAAACAAATAATGCAATATATGTTAAGAAAAAAAAAAGAAGAAGATAGCAGGAGGGGAAGAATGAAGGGGGAGAAATCGGAGGGGTAGATGAACCATGAGAGACGATGGACTCTGAAAAACAAACTGAGGGTTCTAGAGGTGAAGGGGGTGGTAGGATAGGTTAGCCTGGTGATGGGTATTAAAGAGGGCACGTTCTGCATGGAGCACTGGCTGTTATGCACAAACAATGAATCAGGGAACACTACATCTAAAACTAATGATATAATGTATGGTGATTAACATAACAATGAAATTTTTTAAAAAAATGATAAAGAAAAATATGGCTACCCTATGACTTAGCAATTGCGCTGCTGGGTATTTTCCCAAAAATACAGATGTAGTGAAAGGAAGGATCATATGCACCCTAATGTTCATAGCAGCAATGTCCACAATAGCCAAACTGTTGAAAGAGCTGAGATTTCCTTCAACAGATGAATGGATAAAGAAGGTGTGGTCCATATATACAATGGAATATTACTCAGCCATCAGAAAGAATGAATACCCAACTTTTACATCAACATGGATGGGACTAGAGATTATGCTAAGTAAAATAAGTCAAGCAGCAGAGAATGTCAATTATCATATGGTTTCACTTATTTGTGGAACATAAAGAATAGCATGGAAGACATTAGGAGAAGGAAGGGAAAGAGGAAGCAGGGGGAATCAGAGGGGGAGACGAACCATGAGAGACTATGGACTCCAGGAAACAAACTGAGGGTTTTAAAGGGGAGGGGATTGGGAGGATGGGTTAGCCTGGTGATGGGTATTAAGGAAGGTACGTATTGCATGGAGCACTGGGTGTTATGCTCAAACAATGAATCATGGAACACTACATCAAAAACTAACGATGTACTCTATGGTGACTAACATAAAATAAAATAAAGTAAAGTAAAATAAAATAAAATAAATGGATAAATTCCTAGAAACATGTAAACTACAAAAACTGAAACAGGAAGAAATAGAAAATTTGAACAGACCAATAACCAGCAAAGACATTTAATCAGTAATAAAAAATCTCCCAAGAAACAAAAGTCCAAGGCCAGATGACTTCCCAGGGGGGATTCTACCAGACATTAAAAGAAGAGTTTAGGTAGAAGCAAGATGGCGGAGGAGTACGAGACCTGGATTTCGTCTCCTCTCAGGAATCCAGCTGGATAGGGATCAAACCATTCGGAACACCTACAAACTCAAAAGGAGATCAAAGAAAAGAATAGCAACAACTCTCTGAACAGAAAAGCGACCACTTTCTGGAAGGTAGGACGTGCGGAGAAGTGAATCCGAGGTGATATTCGGGAGGATAGACGGCGGGGGAGGGGCCTCCGTTGGCCGCTTCTGGCAAGTGATAGAGCCACGGAGCACAAAATCGGAACTTTTAGAAGTCTGCTCCGCTGAGGGACGTCACTCTGGTGGCGAAGTGGGGGGTGGAACCCTCGCAGGACAGTGTGGTCTCAGGACCCTCGGGGTCACAGAAAGACCGGGGGTGCCTGAGTGCGGCAGAGCTCCCAGGTATCGGAGCAGGGAAGCCGGCTGCAGAGACGGAGCCCAGGCGCGGGCTCTCAGCTCGGGGTTGCCATAAACGGTGATCCGCGGCACAGTCGGGCCACTGCTCCTCCAGCAGGGACCCAACAAGCGGCAGATCCGGGGAGACTCACCTTCTTCCCCTGGGAGGAGAGGTGCGGGAGCGCACCGCGGGGATCTGCTGGGTTTGGAGACTCCACCCGGGGTCGGGTGCCAGATAGAAAGACGCGGTCACAGGCTGGGTGAGCGCGGAGTGTGGCCGGAGACCGGGGAGACGGGAGTGAATGACTGCTTTTCTCTGGGGGCTCGCTGAGGAGTGGGACCCCGAGTTCTCGGCTCCTCCGGGGCGGAGACTGGGAGGCCGCCATTCTCACTCTCCGCCTCCAAAGCTGTACGGAAAGCTTGCAGGGAACAAAAGCTCCGGAGAGCAAACCCGAGCAGATTACTTAGCCCGGACGGGCAAGGGCGGGGCAATTTTGCCTCCGGCAAAGACATTTGGGAACCACGGCAACAGGCCCCTCCCCCAGAAGATCAGCGAGAACAGCCAGCCAAGACCAAGTTTACCGATCAATGAGAACGGCAGAACTCCAGCGCTAGGGGAATACTGCACATAGAATTCATGGCTTTTTTCCCATGATTCTTTAGTCTTTCAAAGTTAATTTTTTTTTTAACTGTCTTTTTTTCTTTTTTCCTTTTTCCTTTTTCTTTGAATTTTTCTTTTTCCCTTTTTCAACCAACATCTTATCAATCCCTTTTTTTAAAAAAAACATTTTTATTTTTCATTTTTAAAGTCATATTCTATCCCTTCATAGTAGTTACCCATATTTTTGGCATATATATATATAAGTTGTTCTCTCTTTAAAATCTTGAGATAGTTTCTTCTAACAGATCAAAATATACTCTAAATCTCTAGTGTATGGTTTTCTACTCCCCTGCCTGATCACATTCTCTCCCTTTTTTCTTTCTTTCTTTTTTTTTTTAATCCTCATCTCTTTTTTCAAACAACTTATCAAATCCTTTTTTAAATTTTTTTATAATTTCCATCTTTACAGTCATATTCCATCCCTTCATCATATCAACCCTTAGTTTTGTACATATATAAGTTTTTCTTTCTTTAAAATTTTGGGAGGGACTTTCTTTTTTTTTTTTTTTATTTATTTTTTTTTTAAAGATTTTATTTATTTATTCATGAGAGACAGAGAGAGAGAGAGAGGCAGAGGGAGAAGCAGGCTCCCAAGGAGCAGGGAGCCTGATGCGGGACTCGATCCCAGGTCTCTGGGATCATGACCTGAGCCGAAGGCAGACGCTTAACCATCTGGGCCACCCAGGCGCCCGGGACTTTCTTTTAACAGACCAAAATACACCCAAAATCTAGTGTGTGGCACTGATCTATAATCCAGCCTCATCATATTTGATCACATTCTGTTTTTGTTTTGTTTTGTTTTGTTCTGCTTTTGTTTGTTTTTATCTTTATCTTTTTCTTTTTTCTTTTTTTCTTTCCTTTTCTTTTTTCTCTCTTTCCCTTTCTTTCCCTTTCTTTTCCCACTGCTTCAGGTCTTTTCTGATTTGTTTAGAGTATATTTTCTGGGGACATTGTTACCCTGCTAGCATTTTGTTCTCTCATTAATCTATTCTCCTCTGCACAAAATGACAAGACGGAAAAAATCACCTCAACAAAAAGAACAAGAGGTAGTACCGACTGCCAGGGACCTACTCAATACGGACATTAGTACGATGTCAGATCTAGAGTTCAGAATCATCACTTTAAAGATACTAGCTGGGCTTGAAAAAAGCATGGAAGTTATTAGAGAAACCCTTTCTGGAGAAGTAAAAGAACTAAAATCTAACCAAGTCGAAATCAAAAAGGCTATCAATGAGGTGCAATCAAATATGGGGGCGCTAACTGCTAGGATAAATGAGGCAGAAGAAAGAATCAATGAGATAGAAGACCAAATGATGGAAAATAAAGAAGCTGAGAAAAAGAGAGATAAACAACTACTGGATCACGAGGGCAGAATTCGAGAGATAAACGATACCATAAGACGAAACAACATTAGAATAATTGGGATCCCAGAAGAAGAAGAAAGAGAGAGAGGGGCAGAAGGTATAATGGAGCAAATTATAGCAGAGAACTTCCCTAATTTGGGGAAGGAAACAGGCATCAAAATCCAGGAAGCACAGAGAACCCCTCTCAAAATCAATAAAAATAGGTCAACACGCCAACATCTAATAGTAAAACTTACGAGTCTCAGAAACAAAGAGAAAATCCTGAAAGCAACTCGGGAGAAGAGATATGTAACCTACAATGGTAGAAACATTAGATTGGCAACAGACATATCCACAGAGACCTGGCAGGCAAGAAAGGACTGGCAGGACATATTCAGAGCACTAAATGAGAAAAATATGCAGCCAAGAATACTATATCCAGCTAGGCTGTCATTGAAAATTGAAGGAGAGATAAAAAGCTTCCAGGACAAACAAAAACTAAAGGAATTTGCAAACACGAAACCAGCCCTACAACAAATCTTGAAAGGGGTCCTCTAAGCAAAGAGAGAGCCTAAAAGCAACATAGACCAGAAAGGAACACAAACAATATACAGTAACAGTCACTTTACAGGCAATACAATGGCACTGAATTCCTATCTTTCAATAGTTACCCTGAATGTAAATGGGCTAAATGCCCCAATCAAAAGACACAGGCTATCAGATTGGATTAAAAAACAAGACCCATCGATATGCTGTCTGCAAGAGACTCATTTTAGACCCAAAGACACCCCCAGATTGAAAGTGAGGGGGTGGAAAACCATTTACCATGCTAATGGACACCAAAAGAAAGCTGGGGTGGCAATCCTTATATCAGACAAATTAGATTTTAAACCAAAGACTGTAATAAGAGATGAGGAAGGACACTATATCATACTTAAAGGGTCTATCCAACAAGAAGATCTAACAATTGTAAATATCTATGCCCCTAACATGGGAGCAGCCAATTATATAAGGCAATTAATAACAAAAGCAAAGAAACACATCAACAACAATACAATAATAGTGGGGGACTTTAATACCCCCCTCACTGAAATGGACAGATCGTCTAAGCAAAAGATCAACAAGGAAATAAAGACTTTAAATGACACACTGGACCAAATGGACTTCACAGACATATTCAGAACATTCCATCCCAAAGCAACGGAATACACATTCTTCTCTAGTGCCCATGGAACATTCTCCAGAATAGATCACATCCTAGGTCATAAATCAGGTCTCAACCGGTACCAGAAGATTGGGATCATCCCCTGCCTATTTTCAAACCACAATGCTTTGAAACTAGAACTCAATCACAAGAGGAAAGTCGGAAAGAACTCAAATACATGGAGGCTAAAGAGCATCCTACTGAAGAATGAATGGCTCAACCAGGAAATTAAAGAAGAATTTAAAAAATTCATGGAAACCAATGAAAATGAAAACACAACTATTTAAAATCTTTGGGATACAACAAAGGCAGTCCTAAGAGGAAAGTATATAGCAATACAAGCCTTTCTCAAGAAACAAGAAAGGTCTCAAGTACACAACCTAACCCTACACCTAAAGGAGCTGGAGAAAGAACAGCAAGTAAAGCGTAAACCCAGCAGGAGAAGAGAAATAATAAAGATCAGAGCAGAAATCAATGAAATAGAAACCAAAAGAACAGTAGAACAGATCAACGAAACTAGGAGCTGGTTCTTTGAAAGAATTAACAAAATTGATAAGCCCCTGGCCAGACTTATCAAAAAGAAAAGAGAAATGACCCAAATCAACAAAATCATGAATGAAAGAGGAGAGATCACAACCAACACCAAAGAAATACAAACAATTATAAGAACATATTATGAGCAACTCTATGCCAGCAAATTAGATAACCTGGAAGTAATGGATGCATTCGTAGAGATGTATCAACTACCAAAACTGAACCAGGAAGAAATAGAAAACCTCAACAGACCTATAACCACTAAGGAAATAGAAGCAGTCATCAAAAATCTCCCAAAACACAAAAGCCCAGGGCCAGATGGCTTCCCAGGGGAATTCTACCAAACATTTCAAGAAGAATTAATACCTATCCTTCTGAAACTGTTCCAAAAAATAGAAATGGAAGGAAAACTTCCAAACTCATTTTATGAGGCCAGCATTACCTTGATCCCAAAACCAGACAAAGACCCCATCAAAAAGGAGAATTACAGACCAATATCCCTGATGAACATGGATGCAAAAATTCTCACCAAAATACTAGCCAATAGGATCCAACAGTACGTTAAAAGGATTATTCACCACGACCAAGTTGGATTTATCCCTGGGCTGCAAGTTTGGTTCAACATCCGCAAATCAATCAACGTGATACAATACATTAACAAAAGAAGGAACAAGAATCATATGATCCTCTCAATAGATGCAGAAAAAGCATTTGACAAAGTACAGCATCCTTTCTTGATCAAAACTCTTCAGAGTATAGGGATAGAGGGTACATACCTCAATATCATAAAAGCCATCTATGAAAAACCTACAGCGAATATCATTCTCAATGGGGAAAAACTGAGAGCTTTCCCCCTAAGGTCAGGAAAGCGGCAGGGATGTCCACTATCACCACTGCTATTCAACATAGTATTCGAAGTCCTAGCCACAGCAATCAGACAACAAAAAGAAATCAAAGGCATCCAAATTGGCAAAGAAGAAGTCAAACTCTCACTCTTTGCAGATGATATGATACTTTATGTGGAAAACCCCAAAGACTCCACCCCAAAACTGCTAGAACTCATACAGGAATTCAGTCAAGTGGCAGGATATAAAATCAATGCACAGAAGTCAGTGGCATTCCTATACACCAACAACAAGTCAGAAGAAAGAGAAATTAAGGAGTCGATCCCATTTACAATTGCACCCAAAACCATAAGATACCTAGGAATAAATCTAACCAAAGAGGCAAAGGATCTGTACTCAGAAAACTATAAAATACTCATGAAAGAAATTGAGGAAGACACAAAGAAATGGAAAAATGTTCCATGCTCATGGATTGGAAGAACAAATATTGTGAAGATGTCAATCCTACCTAGAGCGATCTACACATTCAATGCAATCCCCATCAAAATACCATCCACTTTTTTCAAAGAAATGGAACAAATAATCCTAAAATGTGTATGGAACCAGAAAAGACCCCACATAGCCAGAGGAATATTGAAAAAGAAAAGCAAAGCTGGCGGCATCACAATTCCGGACTTCCAGCTCTATTACAAAGCTGTCATCATCAAGACACTATGGTACTGGCACAAAAACAGGCACATAGATCAATGGAACAGAATAGAGAGCCAAGAAATGGACCCTCAACTCTATGGTCAACTCATCTTTGACAAAGTAGGAAAGAATGTCCAATGGAAAAAAGACAGTCTCTTCAACCAATGGTGATGGGAAAATTGGATAGCCACATGCAGAAGAATGAAACTGGACCATTTCCTTACACCACACACAAAAATAGACTCCAAATGATTGAAAGACCTCAATGTGAGACAGGAGTCCATCAAAATCCTAAAGGAGAACACAGGCAGCAACCTCTTCGACCTCAGCCGCAGCAACTTCTTCCTAGAAACATCGCCAAAGGCAAGGGAAGCAAGGGCAAAAATGAACTATTGGGACTTCATCAAGATAAAAACCTTTTGCCCAGCAAAGGAAACAGTCAACAAAACCAAAAGACAACCGACAGAACGGGAGAAGATATTTGCAAATGACATATCAGATAAAGGGCTAGTATCCAAAATCTATAAAGAACTCATCAAACTCAACACCAAAAGAACAAAGAATCCAATCAAGAAATGGGCAGAAGACATGAACAGACAGTTTTCCAAAGAAGACATCCAAATGGCCAACAGACACATGAAAAAGTGCTCAGTATCGCTCGGCATCAGGGAAATCCAAATCAAAACCTCAGTGAGATACCACCTCACACCAGTCAGAATGGCTAAAATTAACAAGTCAGGAAATGACAGATGTTGGCGGGGATGCGGAGAAAGGGGAACCCTCCTACACTGTTGGTGGGAATGCAAGCTGGTGCAGCCACTCTGGAAAACAGTATGGATGTTCCTCACAAAGTTGAAAATAGAGCTACCCTATGATCCAGCAATTGCACTACTGGGTATTTACCCCAAAGATACAAAAGTAGGCATCCGAAAGGGTACGTGCACCCTGATGTTTATAGCAGCAATGTCCATAATAGCCAAACTGTGGAAAGAGCCAAGATGTCCATCAACAGATGAATGGATAAAGAAGGAGTGGTATATATATACAATGGAATATTATGCAGCCATCAAAGGGAATGAGATCTTGCCATTTGCAATGACGTGGATGGAACTGGAGGGTATTATGCTGAGCGAAATAAGTCAAACAGAGAAAGACATGTATCATATGCCCTCACTGATATGAGGAATTCTTAATCTCAGGAAACAAACTGAGGGTTGCTGGATTGGGGGGTGGGGTGGGCGGGATGGGGTGACTGTGTGATGGACACTGGGGAGGGTATGTGCTCTGGTAAGCGCTGTGAATTGTGCAAGACTGTTGAATCTCAGATCTGTACCTCTGAAAGAAATAATGCAATATATGTTAAGAAAGAAAAAAGAAGAAGAAGAAGATAGTAGCAGGAGGGGAAGAATGAAGGGGGGGAATCAGCAGGGTAGACGAACCATGAGAGACGATGGACTCCGAAAAACAAACTGAGGGTTCTAGAGGGGAGGGGGGTGGGAGGATGGGTTAGCCTGGTGATGGGTATTGAAGAGGGCACGTTCTGCATGGAGCACTGGGAGTTATACACAAACAATGAATCGTGGAACACTACATCTAAAACGAATGATGTAATGTATGGGGATTAACATAACAATAAAAAAATTTAAAAAAAAATTAAAAATAGACTTCCATATGATCCAGCAATCTCACTATATCAGATAAAGTAAAATCAGTATCCCAAAAAGATGTCTGCACTCATGTTCTTTGTAGCATTATTTACAATAGACAAGATATGGAAACAACCTAGGTGTCCATTGTCCAATGATGGATAAATTGATTTAAAAAACATATATATTCAATGGAATATTATTTAGCCACAAAACAGAAGGAAATCTTGCCATTTGTGGCAGTATGGATAAATGTGGTGGACTGTATGGATAAATGAAATTAACCAGTCCACCAGATAAATACTATATGATATCATTTATGTATGTAATCTAAAAAAAAAAGCCAATTTTATAGAAATAGAATAGAATGGTGGTTGCCAGGAGCTGGTGGGGGGAGTCAAGGGCATATAGGTAAAAGAGTACAAATTTTGCGTTATAAGATGAATAAGTTCTGAGGTTCTAATATACAGAATGAGGACTATATTTAATAATACAATATTGTATACTTAAAATTTGCTGAGAGATTTTAGGCATTATCACCACCCACACCCACACACAACCACATGCCCACATGAGTTAACTATGTGAAGTGATGGATGTGTTAATTATCTGGATCTTAGTAGTGGTTTCATAATGTATAATATATGAAATCATTATGTACACCTTAGTTATATGCAATTATAGTTGTCAATTATTCCTCAATAAAGTTGGAAAAAAGAAAATAAAGGCTCTCACTGATTCAAGATATCAAACTATGTACACATACAGCCATAAAACTTTTACAAGATATGATGACTTTGAACCCTGGTGTCAAAGTTACCTGGAGACTGGGGCATGAATTACTGGGTAGTTACAGTGTCCTTGAGGATCTTGAGAAATCACTTTTAAATTATTATTAATTTTTTTCTATTTTATTTTTTTATTAAGTTCAATTAGCCAACATATAGTACATCATTAGTTTTTGATGTAGTGTTCAATGATTCATTAGTTGTGTATAACACCCAGTGCTCATTTTGACAGTATTAGTCATCAAGGGTGAGAACTACATTTCTAATATATGTATTGCTCATTTGAACTATTCCATATTCTACACAAGGAACTCTATTCTTACTCTAAAAACGCCACCATACTTAGACTGCAGACTCAAATATGGATATAACAAATCAGACAGAATTTGACAATTATTTGGATATATCTTCAAGGATGAAATATCAAGAACAATAATGATTAATCAAAGTGTGTACTATCCTTTATAAAGAAAGAAGTGAACTAATGTAAATATCAGATTTAAATTGAAACAGATATCAGACTGCATGTAATTTATTCAAGATCACATATCATAGGCAAAGCATATATCAGAATCTCAAACTTGAGACCACAAATGCCTGGGTCTTTTAGTTGTAAGTAGTTTATTAATGATCAAAACATATCACAACACTATAACCAGCCTGAAATATAACAGGAATGAATTTGTCTACACATGATTTTAAGCTATAATAAATATGTTGCAAGACAATCACAAAACTTCTCAAGTTTCAATTTTAAGCAAATTCAGAAAAAAAGTGAAAATTTTCTCATAAGGATTTTGTGATGTAGACCACATTAAAGAGAAGAAAACCCATTATGATATTCATGTTTCTTGATGGAATAAAACTATCTTCGAGCCCTGTTTTCATTAGTCCAGTGGTCTATTTAGAAATTTATAGCCACCACAAGCAGTCACCCACATAAAATCATAGACTAGGATATCTCCTACAAACCAGGCACCCAGAAATGCATAATGAAAAAATAATAATAAAGCCACCAAAACATTAGCTCCAATAATGGCAGAGATTTCAGAAATCAGGCCTAAATATTTGGAAAATGTCTGCCACTTAAGATCAGATGTTAAGAATCTACTGAAGACAAGATTAGATTTTATTATTACCCAAGATATGGCTTCCCACAAATATACATCTCCTTGTTCCTGAAAACTCTTACCAGGAATGGAAATCTTCATTTGTAGTGCAGAAGTGGACTGTAGTCAGGCACATTGAGTTCAGGATGCCTGAATTGAAAAAGTGAGTCAAGGACAACAGGCCAAAAGGTCCTCTACTTCAGTACTCTTTACCTAAGGCGATAGGAGTAGGACAGAAATTAAAGATTAGAAAAATACCTCTCATGTGTATATAGTGTACGCATGACATTCTTTTATTTCTACAAGAGAGATATAGCAATACAAGAAGCACCATTAATTAGGCTGTAGATAACTTACTCAACAAACACAATAAGAGTAAAATATACTGGTTTCTTCTCCTTGAAGAACCTGTTGAGTTGTTTTATACAGAAATGAAAACCTCATTGATAATCCCTTAGTTATATATTCAGCAAGCCATATCAGAAAGCACTGGCTTCTTCCAGAGCATACCCATTACTTTGAAATGAGCATAATTTAAATACATAAATTCTTGAACTGGGAATCAGATATAAGACTGCACATTCATTTATTTAAATTTCGTGTATCAGGGGTAAAACATATGCATAATCTCAAACCCTTGGCCACAATTGTTTCTGTCACTTGGTTATGAGTAGGTCTTCAATAATACATAATATCATAACTGAAATAACGTAATAAGCATGAATTTTTTCACTACTGCATTTAGACTTCAATAAATATCATACCATCAGGGTGATACCAATGAATCACAAAACATAATATCAAATCAAACAAAGCTCTGGTAGAGTGAAGATATTGCTATAAGGATCCCATTAGGTAGGCCAATCACTAATTGAGGAGAACACTAATGATATTTATGTGCCAGAATGAATGAAAGCAATTATCTTCTTAAAAATATTTATTTATTTGAGAGAGAGAGGAGTGAGTGAGCAGGAGTGGGGGGAGGGGAAGAGGGAGAGGGAGAGCAGCAGACTACCTGCTTACCCTGAGCCTGATGCCAGGGCTCAATCTCACAACCCTGAGATCATGACCTGAGCTGAAGTCAAGAGTCAAATGCTCAACCAACTGAGCCATCTTTTTTCTTCTTCTTTTTTTTTTTCATTTTTTTCCCCAAAACCAGTTATCTTAAAGGCCAAGTTCACTGGTCACATACTTGGCATACTTGGAATTTCTCAGTCACCAAAGACAGATACTCACATCTATTTCATGGGGTGATGCATCTCATGATATTCAGCATTCCAAAATGCAACTTGAAGAATAATAACTAAAGTATCAGCCTCAAAGTAACAGGAGAATTAAGATTTATAGAACACTAAAATCAGATCAACTATTCTAAAAGTAATATTCTCTTAGATGAGAATAGATATAGATTACCAAAATAAACTTCTCACCAGGATTTGACAATCTCAAACCCAAAATAAAGTTGTCTCAGAACAAACCTAAAGAAAGCACAATCTTAGCAAAAACCGTTGTTACCTACCATGGTCCATGGCTTTTAATAAACATGGTTTATAATCTATTATGTCTTCTCAAAGTAATATGAAATCATATAATTGACCCAACTCATAGCATTCCCCATGCATATGCCCCTTGGAATTGAAAAGGCTCATCAAGGATCACAACCTTAAACCTTCATATTAGAGCAGATTAAAGTTTCGGCATATTCAATGTGAGAAACTTGGGTGCTTTCAAGTTTCCCTAGAGGCAGTAGACTAAAAGAGTATTTATTCAGTAGTTCTTATCTAAGAGAACAGAGACAGGACTGTAGTTCAAAATTGGAATTAAATCTCTCATTTTATATGATCCATGTGTATTATACCTTAATGGAGAGACACGAGTTGTCAAAAAATGACCCATTACATGAGCTCTAGACCATTGATTCATCAAACACCACAAAGGCAAACATGTAGGTTTTATATTTTGGAGAACTTCTCAGGTGGTTCCATGCAGAAACAAGATCTTACTATTAGTCACCTCTTCTCTACATATCCAGGAAGCAATATCAATAACAACTGGTATCAACCTTAAGTGTGTACACTTGATGAACCACATGAAATTCAGGATATGGATATCAGATATCAGACAACTCATAATAAATTAAAGGCAGTGCATATACCTGAATTTCAAGGTGGTGACTACAATCCTATTTTCTTTATGTTATAACTTGTCATAAGTAACCCCAAATATCACAAAATCATAACAACTCGAACATAATATAATAAGGATAAGTATGCCTATTCCTGTATTTGGACAAAGAGAATATCACCCTGTAAAGACGATATGAATGAATCACAAAACTTCTCAACATTATATCAATCTAGTTTTGTAAAAAGAAATTAAGCTTTTATCGTAAGAATCTCATCAAATAGGTCTATCAGGCATACCATTACAAAGAACCTATAATGCAATTCATGTTGATTTTGTTCATAAACCAAGTCTACTTGAAGACCTTATTAGTAATAACTGACATTATTCACAGCATCTTCTTTCATTATTTTGATAAAAATGGAACCACATGCACTCAGTAGATGAAAAGCAAGTATCAGGTTGCTCATCACTTTATTCCATTTCAAGTTTCATGGGATAAGCATATTACTGAGTCTTACATTCTCACCCTAATTGTTGGACTCTTTCTGTTATAACAAGTTCATCAATGGCTAAACACATCCCTACACCATTACAATTTCTTAATGAGATTATAGGGGAAAATGGTCTTCTTATGTATTCAGAACGAAATGGATTTGCACATTGATTATGGAACCAAGGAATCACAAAATTTATCAAGTTTCAATCAAATCAAATTCAGATTAAAAATATAAATTTTCTTGTGAGAATCACAGCAAGCAGGTAAACCACTTACTGAGGGGAAAAAAAAACATAATGATGCTCACCTTGTTTAAATGAGTAAACCTATTTGTCTTAAAAGTGATTTTTCAATCTTCCAATTATTTATTTGGAATTTGTCTTTCAGCAAAGGCAGCCAGTTATCTATAAATAATGGGTTGGTATATCTCTTGCCAGCAGGACTTACAAAAAGGCCCAATGTGAAAATCAAGTACAAGGTTATTCATTATTTTATCCAATTTCAACCTGGGCACATATATTACTGAAAGTTACATTCTTACCCTAATTATGAGGGTCCTTAAGTTATGAGAAGTTAATCAGAGATAAAAGAATAATCCAGTGCTCTTAAATACTGTACTAATATTATAGAAAAAAAATGTTGGTCTATTTGTGTATTTAAACCCTACTGAATATAGTGGATTGAACATAATTCCAATGTATCATAACATTTTCAGCATTCAATTAACTCAATTTCAGGTAAAAAGTAAAGATTTTTTAAATAAGGATAGCATCAGATATGTTAATTTATCATTGAGAAAAATGATCTATAATGCTGTTCATGTTTCCGGAATGAGTAAGTCTAATTGTTATAGAAGTGAGTCTTCACTAGTCTAATAGTCTCTTTGGATTTTTCAGTTAGCAAAGGCACCACTGACTTGTAATAAATAGGATAGTGCTAGTAAGATTTACTGAAAAACTCAATGAAAGAAGAACCAAGGTCTCAGAACCAAATGTCAAAAAAGAGGAATTATAGATATTT
This sequence comes from Halichoerus grypus, assembly GCF_964656455.1. Classification (NCBI taxonomy): domain Eukaryota; kingdom Metazoa; phylum Chordata; class Mammalia; order Carnivora; family Phocidae; genus Halichoerus; species Halichoerus grypus. Next base: position 30,928,862 of record NC_135719.1, on the reverse strand, counting down.
AACACATAAACAATCAGAATTTATAGTTCACTTAGTAATGCATAGATAGAAATGTGCAAAGAAGCTTCACACAGAGATTTCAATGAGGCCCCAAATTACAATCCTATCAAAGGGAACTAAGGAATCCAAACTTCTTGTCACATGATTGTTACCTATGCTGGGCTTCAGCATAATCCAACTGAGCTTGATTTTTGTGTTTTCATTTCTGTTCAAGACATTAACTCATTATTGACCCAAGCCATCACATTTGTATGCATACATACAGTTAGACTTAATATGATTACCAGAGATAGCTTCCTTAAACACTAGTGCTAAAGTGGATTAAATGCAGGACACTAGGGTGGTATAAACTGCCCCATGGACAACAGGGCAAAGAGTGTTCCTTGTTGGTAGTATTTCTCTAAGAGGACAAGAGTGGAACTATAGTTAAAAAGAAGAATTACATCTTTTATGTGTGTATGGCTCCCGCTTGGTCTTTCTTTTTTTTAAAGATTTTATTTATTTATTTGAGAGAGTGAATGCATGAGAGAGAGAGGGAGAGAGAGCATGTGCAGGGGGCGGGGTGAGGGGGAGGCTCAGTGGGAGAGGGAGAAGTAGGCTCCCTGCTGAGTGAGGAGCCTGATATGGGGCTTGATCCTAGGACCCTGAGGTCCTGACCTGAACTGAAAGCAGATGCTTAACTGACTGAGCCACCCAGGCACTCCCTGCTTGGTCTTTAATTTCTATATGATTGATATATTTGCTACACAAAATATGACCCATAACTTAAGCTGTGGACCAATAATTAGCCACATATGTTAAGAACCAAGAATATAGGTTTATGTTGAGAATCTGAGAAGAAATTATTACCTGACAGAAACAAAAGCTTCTCATTACCATCTTTTCACTAAATATACAGAGACCCATATCAGTAACAACTGGCATCATACATAGCATATACATTCTTTTATAATAAATGTAATAAAACCACATGAAACTCAGAATATGGAAATAAGATTTCAGACCACCTGTAATTGTATTCAATTTCACAAATCAAAGGCAAACTGCACATGAATCTCAAACTATTTCCCATAATTGCCAAAAATCTTTCAGCTGTGATTAGTATCTGAATGATCCACAAACATTGTAATACCATAGCACCCAAAAAATAGAATAATATAAATAAATCATTTATTTGTGCATTTATAGCAAATGAATATTTTACTAAAGAGATGATTGTAATAAATTACAAAACTTTTCATCTCTAAAACACAGTTAGGATTTAAAAGTAAATCTTTAATGAGGATCCCATTAAGCAAATCAGTCACTCATTGGGAAGAATAGGTATTATTTACTCATTTTGCGTGAATGAGTGGATTTAATTATTTTAAAGGACAGACCACTAGTCAAATGGCCTATTTGCAATTTTTTAATCACCAAAGGTAGAACTTACATCTTTTCCATGGAATGGCACATCTCTTGCTGGTTGATATTCTGAAGCCCATGCTGAGGAAAAAATAAACCAAGATATCAACTCTAACAATGTATAAATATTAAGAATAAAGACACTAAAATCAAAAATTGTTTTAAAAACTTCTCTTAGAAGCAGATAAAGATGGATAAAACAGGATTCCCCAAAAGGGTTTCTTTCTACAAATTCCTGAATAGAATACCCCAGAAAAATTTAATGACTGCTTACACCTTGTTGCAAGGATTGTCACTTCTTTTGGGCCTTAGCATACTACTGAGCATAATTTTTACATCATTACATCTCCTCAAGACACTTTTCACATACACATCCACTTTGTCTTGTAAACACCAGATTGGCATCCTTAAACTGTAATTCAAAAGGGACAGGAGACCACTTAGATTCACTATACTATACTTGGATGGTAGCACTTGTCTCAGTGTAACATGCCAAAGAGTGCTCTTCCTCAATAGTCCTTATCTAGGAAGATAGAAGTAAGATAGTAGTTCAAAATCAGAAATATGTGTGTGTATGGCTTATACATACTATTTATTAGTGGAGAGATGGTTTATACCATCACAAAGACACATTACTAAGGCTCTAAATAATTGATTCATCAACATTAAGACAAAGCATACAGTTTTCTTGACATTGGATACCCTGTAATATCACGTCATACCATAGAGTAAACATGAGTAAAAATGTTCCATTATTTAAATAAAATTTCAGTAAACAATAAACATTTTTGAAGAAGATGTCATCAAATAGGTCATTCACTCACTGAGAAGAACCCATAATAGGGTTCATGATGACTGAATTGGTGAACTTAGTCATTTCAAAGTCCATATCAGGAACAACTGTCATCATTTATAGCATACATTTTTATTTTTCTGAAAACAGTGGGGTCACATGATACCCATAAGATAAAGTTTAGTCATCAAATTATCCAATTTAAGTTTTATAGGTATCAATTTGGTCATCAAATTATTCAATTTAAGTTTAATAGGCAAAGCACATTACTGAATCTCACAATCTCCTCTATTAGCACAGTACTGCAGTTATGGGAAAGTTTATGAGAAACCAAAAGCAACATTAGAATCCCATAATAATAGAGCAAATTTTTTTCTAGACATTTATTTACACCTAAATGAATATTGCATTTTGGACTAGGTAACAGAAAATCAAACAATTGTTCAACATTCAATTATCTGAAGTTCATATAAAAATTACATATTTTGTTAAGAGGATCATATCAAGAAGAAAAAAAATATATTGATATTCAGTTTTCCTGAGTGAATAAAACTGCCTTAGGTGTAAATCTTCACTAGTTCAATGTTTATATGAAATATGTATGTCAAAAGAAGCCACTGATCTCTTATAATGGAATGTTATATTTCTTGGAATCAAGTCTTACTGAAACAAAAAATGAGATAAAAAGACCTAAGAAATGAAATCTGAAAATGCCATAGTTTTAGAAAATGCAAATATCTGAAACAAAGCTTAAAGAATAAGAGATGTTTGTTTATTTATAGGTACATAGATAATGTTGGGCAAACAAGTTATTCATGAAATTTTATTATCTCAAATTCAAGATAAAATTCTCCTAGAAGGGAAATAAAGAGTTACTATTATCTGTCCCAGAATTGTCATTTAATTCTAGCCTGTTTAATTCTATTGAGCATAACTTTTAAGTTATTTCTCTTCGAGACAACTTAAGGTCCCATCATTGTCAAAAGCCATGACACTTCCCATGCATACACAAACGTGGACCTGATTACCTTACCAGCAAGTCTTAAAACCCTGGTGCTAAAGTGAATTGGAGTTAGCGTGTACTTATTACATGATCCTTGGGTGATATCAATTGCTCCAGTCACAGCATGCCACAGAATGTTTTTCCATATCATTATCTAAGAGGACAAAAACCAGAACTGTTATTAAAGGGAGAACTACCTCTCGCTGGTGCATATGGGTTGTGCATGTTTTTCATTAAATGAGAAAAAAATGTTAGTACTCAAAAAAACCCACCTCATTTCAGAGTTTAGTTCATTGATTAACAAAAATTAATGAGTATGAAACTTACAGGTCACTTGACTTTGGAGAAGCAATCCAGTGTCTTCATGTAGAGTCAAGAGAATTTCATTGATCATCCCTTGTCTATATAGTCAAGAAAGTCATAACACTAACATCTGACATGGTTTATTGTATATGAATGCTCATAAAGCACTGACACTCTTAAAACCACATAAATCTCAGGATTTGGATATCAGATATTAGGGCACATGGAATTGAATGTATTGTATTCATTAGCTCAGGAAACCCTTATACAGGTTTCTTTATCAATGGATTCCATCTTAACATATATGGGCAAAGCAAATTACCACATCTTACATTATTTTTTCCATTGTCAGAGACCTTTAGTGATGATATTTATGTCAGTAACCCCAAAGCAGCCTAACATCATTAGAAACTTATAGCATCAATACATGAAAATCAGTCTATTTGTTTATATATTCAAATATATATCTCACACTGGATTGAATACCAAAGAATGAAAAAATCCCTCATTGTTAAAAACACTAAGTTCAGGTAAAAGTTAAAGATATTTTCTTGGGATCAAATCAAGTAGTTCAGTCATACATTGAGTAGGAAAACATATGGATATTTAAGTTACTCAAATGAGTAAATCTAACTGCCTTAGAGTGAAACTTTATAAGCCTGAAAGTCTACTTGGAAGGTATTTATGACCAAGACTAACACGTCTCATCAATTTAATGATGGATATCTTGTGAAACATCTTACCAAAAGAAACAATAAGAGAAAAAGAGTTAAGGTGAGCCCCAAATGTGTCAAATTATTAGAACTTATCGACCATCGAAAAAAATGAAAAGGATGAGTTATTGTGTAATTTGAAGAGAATAGATAGGTTTAGAAATTATAAGTTTCCTTTAAGTGATTTACTGATAAATAAAAAATACAATACCTGTAGAAGAAAAACAAGTATCCTTAAAATTCTGTCTCAGGATTGTAAACCTAGAGTGAGCCTCAGTGTAATGCCATTGAACATGACTTTTAGGTAAACAAATCTTTTCAATACAATATGAGGTTTCAAAATTGATGCAGCACAGGATTCCCCAAGCATATATATACTTGAACCTAACTATGCTTACCAAAGATGGATACAGGAAACTATGAAGCCAAGGTGATTAGGAGTTTCATTGTATTGCATGTTGGACTCCTGGATGTTACAGATTGCCCCAGCGACACTGAGACCAACAGGGTTCTTCCTCTGGAGTCATAATCTAGGTAGACAGGAATAACAATGCTGTCAAAACAAAGCACTTCATCTCTCATGCGCATGGGGCTCATGCATGCTTCTCTATAATGGACCAATATAATCATTTCTGCAAGAATGACCCATTACATAGGCTATTTGACATTAATTCACCAAACAAAAGTTTGACAAAGCATATAAGTTTCTTGACTTTGGAAAACTAATTAGGCAATGTCATGTTGAAATAAGAGCATCTCATTGATCATTTTTGGCATATTTGATCAAGGAGCCATATCAGCAACACTTGACATGGTCCATTGCATTTCAACTTGGATAAAATGAAACAACAGGGATGCCTAGGTGGATCAGCTGGTTAAGGGTTGGCCTTTGGCTCAGGTCATGATCCCAGTGTCCTGGGATTGAGTCCCGCATTGGGCTCCTTGCTCAGTCAGGAGGCTGCTTCTCCCTCTGCCTGCTGCTCACCCCTGCTTGTGCTCTCTCTCTCTGACAAATAAATAAATAAAATCTTAAAAAAATGAAACAATAAATCCATATGAAACTTATTTTTAGAAAACAAGATAACAATAACCACAATTGTGTTTTTCTTTAATCTTTCAACCGATTTATGGGAATTTTCAGCTGTGGCTGATAAACCATTGTTTTTATGTTAACAGTCCTCATCCATGTCCCACCATCACCACAAAAACATAATAATTGGGATGAATATGTCTACTCCTATACTCATGTATAAGATTATGAATGTTGGAGATAATACCAAGGCTCAGAAAATTTATTAAACCCATGACTAGCAAAGAAATTAAATCAGTAGTAAAAAATCTCCCAAGAAACAAGAGTACAGGGCTGGATGGCTTCCCAGAAGAATTCTACCAAACTTTAAAGAATTAATACCTATTCTTCTGACATAGAAATGGAAGGAAAACTTCCAAACTCATTCTATGAAGCCAGAATTACCTTGATTCCAAAACTGAGACCCCACAAAAAAAGAGAATTATAGAACAATATCTGATGAACATGGATGCAAAAAATCTCAACACGATACCAGCAAATCAAACCCAACAGTACATTAAACAAATTATTCACCATGGCGCCTGGGTGGCTCAGTTGGTTAAGCATCTGATTCTTGGTTTTGGTTCAGGTCATGATCTCAGAGTCATGAGATCAAGCCCCATGCTGGGCTCTGCACTCACCATGGAGTCTGCTTTGGATTCTTTCCCCCTTCCTTTTCCTCTTCCTCCCCTCTGCTCGTCCCCTTGCTCTCTCTCTCTCTCAAAATAAATAAATGAATAAAATCTTAAAAAAAATTATTCACCACGATTAAATGGGATTTATTCCTGGGTTCTAGGGTGGTTCAATATTTGCAAATCAATCAATGTGAAACATCACATTAAAAAAGAAAGGAAAAGAGCCCTATGATCCTCTCAATAAATGCAGAAACAACATTTGACAAAATACAGCATCCATCCTTGTAAAAACCCTCAACAAAGTAGGAATCCTGGACATACCTCAACATCATAAAGGCCATAAATGGAAGACCCACAACTAATATAATTTCAATGGGGAAAACCAGAGCTTTTCCTCTATGGTCAGGAACAAGATGGAGGTTCACTTTCACCATTGTTATGTAACACAGTACTGGAAATCATAGCCTCAGCAATCAGACAACAAAAAGAAATGAAAGGCATTCAAATTGGCAAAGAAGAAGTGAAAGATTCAGTATTTGCAGATGACATGATACTTTATATAGAAAACCTGAAAGCCAAAAACCTACTAGAATTGATACATGAATTTAGTAAAGTCAAAGGATGCAAAATCAATGTACAGAAATCTGTTGCATTTCTATACATCAATAATGAAACAGTAGGAAAAGAAACCAAGGAATTGATCCCATTTGCAATTGCACCAAACACAAACAATAAGATACCTAGGAATAAACCAAGGAAGTAAAAGATATGTACCCTGAAAACTATAGACACTTCTGAAAGAAATTGAAGAAGACACAAAGAAATGGAAAAAAAAAATTCCATGCTCATGGATTGGAAGAACAAATATGAATAAGATGGAAAAAAGATGGTCTCTTCAACAAATGGTGTTGGGAAAATCGGACAGCAACGTGCAAAAGAATGAAACCTGGCCACTTTCTTACACCATACACAAAAATAAATTCAATTTGTGTGAAAGACCTAGATGTGAGGCAGGAAAGCATTAAAATCCTAGAGAACACAGGCACTAACCCCTTTGACATTGGCTGTAGCAACTTCTTACTAGATAGGTCGCTTTTTTGTTGTTTCAAATTTTTATTTAAATTCTAGTTAGTTAATACATTAATAAAAGAAAGAACAAGAACCATATGATCCTCTAAATAGATGCAGAAAAAGCATTCAACAAAATACAACATCGTTTCTTGAGTAAAACTTCAAATTGTAGGGATAGGTGCATACCTTAATATCATAAAAGCCATCTATGAAAAACCCACAGCGAATATCATACTCAGTGGGGAAAAACTGAGAGCTTTTCCTCTAAGGTCAGGAATACGGCAGGGATGTCCACTATCACCACTGCTGTTCAACATAGTACTAGAAGTCCTAGCCTCAGCAATCAGACAACAAAAAGAAATAAAAGGCATCTGAATTGGCAAAGAAGAAGTGAGACTCTCACTTTTTGCAGATGATATAATACTTTATGTGGAAAACTCAAAAGACTCCACCCCAAAACTCCTAGAACTCATACAGGAATTCAGTAAAGTGGCAGGATAGAAAATCAATGCACAGAAATCAGTTGCATTTCTATACACCAACAACAAGACAGAAGAAAGAGAAATTAAGGAGTTGATCCCATTTACAATTGCACCCAAAACCATAAGATACCTAGGAACAAATCTAACCAAAGAGGCAAAGGATCTGAACTCAGAAAACTATAGAATACTCGTGAAAAGGGCGCCTGGGTGGCTCAGTCGTTAAGTGTCTGCCTTCGGCTCAGGTCATGATCCCAGGGTCCTGGGATCGAGTCCCACATCGGGCTCCCTGCTCGGCAGGAAGCCTGCTTCTCCCTCTCCCACTCCCCTGCTTGTGTTCCTGCTCTCGCTCTCTCTCTCTCTGTCAAATAAATAAATAAAATCTTTAAAAAAAAAAAAAAAAGAATACTCGTGAAAAAAATGAGGAAGACACAAGAAATGGAAAAACGTTCCATGCTCATGGATTAGAAGAATAAATATTGTGAAAATGTCTATGCTACCTAGAGCAATCTACACATTTAATGCAATCCCTATCAAAATACCATCAACTTTTTTCAGAGAAATGGAACAAATAATCCTAAAATTTGTATGGAACCAGAAAAGACCCTGCATAGCCAGAGGAATGTTGAGAAAGAAAAGAAAGCTGGTGGCGTCACAATTCTGGACTCAAGTTATATGACAAAGCTGTAGTGATCAAGACAGTATGGTTCTGGCACAAAAACAGACACATAGATCAATGGAACAGAATAGAGAGCCCAGAAATGGACCCTCAATTCTATGGTCAACTAATCTTCGACAAAGCAGGAAAGAATGTCCAATGGAAAAAAGACAGTCTCTTCAACAAATGGTGTTGGGAAAATTGGACAGCCACATGCAGAAGAATGAAACTGGACCATTTCTTTACATCCACAAAAATAGACTCAAAATGGATGAAAGACCTAAATGTGAGACAGGAATCCATCAAAATCCTAGAGGAGAACACAGGCAGCAACCTTTTCGACTCAGCCACAACAACTTCTTCCTAGAAACATCGCCAAAGGCAAGGGAAGCAAGGGCAAAAATGAACTATTGGGACTTCATCAAGATAAAAAGCTTTTGCACAGCAAAGGAAACAGTCAACAAAACCAGAAGACAACCAACAGAATGGGAGAAGATATTTGCAAATGACATATCAGATAAAGGGCTAGTATCCAAAATCTATGAAGAATTTATCAAACTCAACACTCAAAGAACAAATAATCCAGTCAAGAAATGGGCAGAAGAGATGAACAGACATTTCTGCAAAGAAGACATCCAAATGGCCAACAGACACATGAAAAAGTGCTCAACATCACAGGGCATCAGGGAAATCCAAATCAAAACTTCAATGAGATACCACCACACACCAGTCAGAATGGCTAAAATTAACAAGTCAGGAAATGACAGATGTTGGCGAGGATGCAGAGAAAGGGGGACCCTCCTCCACTGTTGGTGGGAATGCAAGCTGGTGCAACCACTCTGGAAAACAGTATGGAGGTTCCTCAAAAAGTTAAAAATAGAGCTACCCTATGGCCCAGCATTTTTACTACTGGGTATTTACCCCAAAGATACAAATGTAGTGATCCGAAGGGGCACATGAACCCCAATGTTTATAGCAGCAATGAACTATGGAAAGAGCCTAGATGTCCATCAACAGATGAATGGATAAAGAAGATATGGTGTATATATATACAGTGGAATATTATGCCGCCATTAAAAAAATGAAATCTTGCCATTTGCAACAACGTGGATGGAACTAGAGGGTATTATGCTAAGCGAAATAAGTCAATCAGAGAAAGACAAGTATATGATCTCACTGATATGAGGAATTTGAGAAACAAGACAGAGGATCATAGGGGGAGGGAGGGGAACATGAAACAAGATGAAACCAGAGAGGGAGACAAACCATAAGAGACTCTTAATCTCAGGAAACAAACTGAGGATTGCTGGAGTGGAAAGGGGTGGGAGGGATGGGGTGGCTGGGTGATGGACATTGGGGAGTGTATGTACTATGGTGAGCACTGTGAATTGTGTAAGACTGATGAATCACAGATCTGTATCCCTGAAACAAATAACACATTATATGTTAATAAAAAAAATTTAAAAATTCTAGTTAGTTAATATATAGTGTAATATTGGTCTCAGGAGTAACGTTAATGATTCATAACTTACATATAACACTGAGGGCTCATCATAACAAGTGCCCTCCTTAATACCCATTTAACACTTCCCCCACCCACCTCCCTCCATCAACCCTCAGTTTGTTCTCTATCATTAAGATTCTTTTATGGCATGCTTCCTTTTCTCTTTTTTTCTCCTTTGCAAATGGTTATCTGTTTTGTTTCTTAAATACCACATACAAGTGAAATCATATGGTATTTGTCTTTCTCTAAGACAGTGCAATTGCTGGGTCATATGGTACTTCTATTCTGAACATTTTGAGGAACCTCCATACTGTTTTCCAGAGTGTCTGCACCAGTTTGCATTTCCACCAACAGTGTAAGAGGGTTCCCCTTTCTCTGCATCCTTGCCGACATCTATTATTTCCTGTGTTATTAATTTTAGCCATTCTGACAGATGTGAGGTGGTATCTCATTGTGGTTTTGATTTGTATTTCCCTGATGATGAGTGATGATGAACATCTTTTCATTTGTCTGTTAGTCATCTGCATGTCTTTTTTGGAAAAGTGTCTATTCATGATTTCTGCCTGTTTCTTAACTGGATTGTTTTTTTGTATGTTGAGTTTGATAAGTTCTTTGTAGATTTTGAATATAAACCCCTTATCAGATAGGTCATTTGCAAATATCTTCTCCCATTCTGTAGGTTGCCTTTAGTTTTGTTGATTGTTTCCTATGCTGTGTAGAAGCATTTTATCTTGATGAAGTCCCAACAGTTTATTTTTGCTTTTGTTTCCCCCTTCTCCAGAGGCATATCTAGTCAGAAGTTGCTACGGCCAATGTGAAAGAGGTTTCTGCCTGTGTTCTTCTCTAGGATTTTCATTTCCTGTCTCACATTTAGGTTTTTCATCCATTTTGATTTTATTTTTGTGTGTGGTGTAAGAAAGTGGTTCAGTTTCATTCTTCTGCCTGTGGCTGTCCAGTTTTCCCAACACCATTTGTTGAAGAGACTGTCTTTTTTTCATTGGATATTCATTCCTACTTTGTCGAAGATTAGTTGACCATAGAGTTGAGGGTCCATTTCTGGGCTCTCTATTCTTTCCATTGATCTATGTGTCTGTTTTTGTGCCAGAACCATACTGTCTTGATCACTACAGCTTTGTCATATAACTTGAAGTCCAGAATTGTGATGCCACCAGCTTTGCTTTTCATTTTCAAGATTGGTTTGGCTAGTCGAGGTCTTTTGTGGTTCCATACAAATTTTAGGATTCTTTTCCTTTTTTTAAATTTAAAATCAATTTAATTAGCATATAGTGTATTATTAGTTTCTGACATAGAGTTTGGTGATTCATCAGTTGCATATAACACCCAGTGCTCATTATAATCAGTGTGGATTGCTGGAAGGGAGGTGTAGGGGGAGGGGGTAACTGGGTGTTAGGATTCTTTTTTAACTCTGTGAAAACTGCTGTTCATATTTTGATGGTGATTGCATTAAATGTGCAGATTCCTTTGGGTAATATAGACAATTTAAAAATATTTATTCTTCTAAACCATGAGCATGGAATGTTTTCCCAGTTCTTCGTGTCATCATCAATTTCTTTCAACAGTGGTTTATAGTTTTCAGAGTACACATATTTTACCTCTTTGGTTGGGTTTATTCTTATGATTTTTGGTACAGTTGTAGATGGGATGGATTCATTGATTTCTCTTTCTGCTGTTTATTATTCGTGTATAGTAAGGCAACAGATTTCTGTACATTGATTTTGTATCCTGTGACTTTACTGAATTTGTGTATCAATAATAGCAATTTTTTGGTGGAGTTTTGGAATTTCTATATAGAGTATCATGTCATCTGCAAATATTGAAAGTTTTACTTCTTCCTTGGTGACTTGGATGCCTTTTATTTCTTTTTGTTTTCTGATTGCTTCCAGTATTATGTTTCATAATAGTGGTGAGACTGGATATCCCTGCCTTGTTCCTGATCATAGATGAAAGCTCTCAATTTTTCCCTATTGAGGATCTTACTAGCGGGTTTTTCATTTATGGACTTTACTATGTTGAGGTATGTTCCCTCTAACTCTACTTTGTTGAGGTTTTTTTTGTTTTTTTTTGTTTTGTTTTGTTTTTTTTATCAAGGATGGATGTTGTGCTTTGCCAAAAGCTTTTTCTGCATCTACTGAGATCATATGGTTGTTATCCTTTCTTTTATTAATGTGGTGTATCATGTTGATTGATTTGTGAATAGTGATCCACTCTTGCAGCCCAGGCATAAATCACATTTGCTTATCTCAAATGATTCTTTTAATGTATTGTTGGATTCGATTTGCTAATATTTTACTTAGAATTCTTGCCTCCATGTTTACCAATGATATTGGCCTGTAGTTCTGGTTTTTAATGGAGTCTTTATCTGGTTTTGTTATCAGTGTAATGTTGGCCTCATAGAATGAATTTTGAAGTTTTCCTTCCATTTCTATTTTTTTAAATAGTTTGAGAAGAATACATATTAACTCTTCCTTAAATGTTTCATAGAATTCAACTGTGAAGACACATGGCTGTGAACTTTGTTTATTGGGAGAGTACTGATTACTCGTCCAATTTTTTTGCTGGTTATCCATCTGTTAAGGTTTTCTATTTCTTCCTGTTTCAGTTTTGGTGGTTTATATGTTTCTAGGAATTTATCCATTTCTTCCAGTTTGTCCAATTTGTTGCCATGTAGTTTTATATAATATCCTTTTATAATTGTTTATATTTCTGTGGTGTTGGTTATTTCTCCTCTCTCATTTGTGATTTTACTTTTTGTGTCCATTTGCTTTTGTCTTTGATAAGTCTAATAGTTTATCAATTTTATTTTATTTTTTTTTCAAAGAACCTTCTTCAGGTTTCACTGATCTGTTGTTTTTTAGTTTCTATATCATTTATTTCTGCTCTGGTCTTTATTATTTCCCTTCTTCTGCTGGTTTTAGGCTTTTAAAAAAATTCTTTTTGAGCTCCTTTACGTGTGAGGTTATGTTTTTTATTTGATATTTTTCTTGCTTCTTAATGTAGGCCTGAATTGCTATCTATGTCTTTTTAAGACCGCTTTTGCTGCATCACAAAGATTTTGGACTGTTGTGATTTCATTTTCATTTGTTTCCATGTATTTTTTCTTCTTTGATTTCCTTGTTGACTAATTTGTTGTTTAGTAGCATTTTGCCTAACCTTCATGTATTTGCAGTCTTCTCCAATTTTTTTCTTGTGGTTCAGTTCATGTTTCATAGCATCATGTGAAACATATGAAACTATGCATAGTATGATCTCAGTCATTTTGTTCTTGTTGAGACCTGATTTATGAACTAGCATGTAACCTATCCTGGAGAATGTCCCATGTGCATCTGAAAAGAATGTGTATTCTGCCGCTTTGGAGTGGAATGTTCTGAATATATATGGTAAGTCTATTTGGTCCACATTCAAAACCATTGTTTCCTTGATGATTTTCTACTTAGATATCTGTTCATTGATGTAAGTGGGGTGTTTAAATCCCTTACTATTATTGTATTATTATCAATGAGTCCCTTATGTTTGTTATTAATTGTTTTATATATCTGGGTCCTCCCATTTGGGAGCATAAATATTTACAAATGTTAGATCTTCTTGTTGGATAGACCCCTTTATTATGATATAGTACCTTTCTTCATTTCTTGTTACAGTTTTTGGATTAAAATCTAGTCTGTTGAATATAAGTACCACTACTCTTTCTTTTGATGTGCTATTGCATGGTAAATATTTCTCCATCCCCTCACTTTCAATCTTTAGGTCTAAAACGAGTCTCGTGCACAGAATATAGACAGGTCTTGGATTTTTATCCATTCTGACATTCCAGATCTTTTGGTTGTGGTGTTTAGTCCATTTACATTCAGTAATTATTGGCAGATATGTATTTAATGCCATTTTATTACTTGTTTTGTCATTGTTTCTGGAGATTCTTTTTGCCTTTCTAGTCTTTGTCACTTTTGGTCTTTCCTTTCTATTCAAAGAGTCTCCTTTAATATTTTTTTGCAGGGCTGAGTTAGTGGTCACAACCTTCTTTAGTTTTGTCTGGGAAACTCTTTTTCTCTCCTTCTACTCTGACTAATAGCTTTTGTGGATAGGGTATTCTTTGCAGCAGGTATTTCCGATTCAGCATGTTGAATATATCATGCCACTTTCTTCTGGCTTGCCACGTTTCTGTGGAGAGATATACAGCTAGCTTTATGGGTCTTTCCTTATAAGTTAGGTACTTATTTTGTCATGCTGCTTTAACATCTTTTCTTTGTCACTATAATTTGCAAGTTTAAATATGATAGGTCATGGTGTTGGCCTGCTTTTGTTGATTTTAACAGGAGGTCTCTGTTCCTCCTGGATTAGGATGTCTGTTTCCTTCCCCAAATTGGGGAAGTTTCCAGCTAATATTTCCTCAATTAAATTTTCTGTCCGCTTTTGCCTCTGTTCTTAATCTGGACACCTATAATACAAATGTTATTACATTTTACAGGGACACTGAATACCCTATATCTACTTTTGTGTTCCATAATTCTTTCTCTTTTTTTTCAGCTTCATGGTTTCCCATTATTTTGTCTTCCATATCACTTATTTGTTCCTCTGCTTCTTTCATCCTCATGGTCATTACATCCAGTCAGTTTGGAATCTCAGTTATTGAATTTTTAATTTCTGACTGTTTTTTTTTAACTTTTTTATCTCTGTGGTAAGGGCCTCCCTGTTGTCTTTTATGCTTTTCTCAAGCCCAGTGAGTATCTTGGTGATTATTGCTTTAAATTCTCCATAAGGCATATTATTTATATCTGTTTTGATTAGATCTCTGGCCATGACCTTATCTTGTTCTTTCTTGGGGGATGAATTACACTGTCTTGGGATTTTGTCTAAGCCTCTGTCTTCTTCTCTGAGTTAGAAAAGCCTGCTATGTTTCCTGCTTCTGAGAGTAATGGCTTTGTTAAGAAGAAATTCATATAATATCCAGCGCCTGGTGCTTCAGGGAGTGTCTCTGTTGTGTGCTGCATGCACTCTGCTGCTGTGTTTTGGCTGCTCTATCCTGCAGGCCAGTTATCTTCAGAGGTTCTTCAGTAGGTAGTGTTTGGAACTTGGTCAGAGTGGGTGAGTTTTAACTAGGTGTGCTCTGGTCTCCATGTTAAATGAGATCTGATGCTACTTCTGATAGCACAGAGGCTTTGCAGAACTCTATGGTCAGAAGATGTGGTGTGATTAGGGGTTTATGCTGGTCTTCTGAAGAAGGGGTCCTCCACACTAGGAGTGAGGCGAATTTGTAGTACAAGGGCAGTGCTGGCACAGCAAAGGGGTGCGTGACCTGAATAAGTGGGTTAGGAAGTCACTGTAGGCATTATGCTATTTATGGAAGCTGGTTCTATGTTTATACTGAGGGGTGGAGAAGGGAAACAGTGCCAGCCAGCTCCTCTGTCCCTGGAAAGGGGTCTTAGTGCTTGCTTTCCTCAGGGAAGCACTCTAAGAAGAGCAAATTATCTCCCCCATGAGTGTCTTAGGTATTTTTCAGTCACTGTTTTCACACTGTCTAACTCCAGGCTGTTTTCCTGCTTTCTCTCCAGGAGCAACAGTGCCATCCATATTCTATCCCAACCAAGCTGGATATCATTTAAAAATCCAGACTTTAGGTACAGAGTGTGGACAGAGACTATCCTGGGCTTCTGGGGGAGGAATTCAGTGTGCTGGAACTAAGGGATATTTAACAAAGAAGAGCACAGGGTCCTAGAATGTGGAGCAAGCAACTATGCAGCCAATGTCAGGGATGAGCGGCACTTGGCAGGTGACTCTGCATTTATGCTGAAAGGTGTAGAAGGGAAATGGAAATCACTGGATCCTTTGTATCCTAAGAGGCCACTCTGTGAAAGTGACCTACCACAAATATGGTCCAAGAGGAGCAAATAATTGCCCACAGCTGTGCCCAGGTGATACTCAGGGCCCACCATTTGGCCAGGGTAGATTGCTTGCCTTTTCTCCAGGACAAGGACAGTGCCCTCAAATATCAATCACAAAAAAAGCCCACCGAATATAAAATTACAGTCCTCAAAAGCTTCTGGTTACAAAAACAACAAAAATGAGCCTCTAAGCTTTTCCCAGGCAATGTAGGGGGATGTATTTCTCTAGGTGTTGCCACGTGAACTCCACTCTCTCTTGCCTTTTCCATGATCAGAGGCCCAAACTGGCCAGGATCTCAGGGATCCAATTCTCCCAAAAATCATGTCTCAATGCATCCTAATTTTGGCCACATGGCCTTCTCTGTCTAAGCTGCTGTGGAGAAGGATAAGAATTCCTGCTATTTCAGTATGATTTGATGATTATCTAGCTGTGTTTCAGTCAGAGATTACAATTGGATTGTAATCTGCCAGAAATCTGCAAGAAATTGTCCAGAAAAAACAGTGTTGTTCATAAGAAAACAGGAAGCACCCCTCAGGGGATGGCTTCCCCTCTTCTGAAGGCTGGCTAGGGAGATCCAGCTGGGAATCTCCAGCTGGGAGCCTCAGTACAGGCAATTTCCTGAAACACCCAAAGTGGACAGCAGGGACAAAGGCCTGATTTACCCCACCTCACTGGACAAACAAATTCTCTTCAAAATAAAATGGCATTTCCTGAAAGAGACCGGCATCAAACAGAGGCTGCTAAAGCTGAGAACTCAATGACAGGGGGTGAGGAATGTAGTAGGAGATTGGTGGCAGAGTGGAGATCTCCCTGGATATTCGAGACCATGTCAGGAGGATGGGCAAATGTACTCATCAGGTGGATTTGCCAAAGGACAAGGGAGAACATTCAAGGAGAAGTCAACCCTCACTGGCCATGAAGGTGTCCCACCAAGAGAGAAGTGCCGAAGCTGCATCATGTGGAACTTCCCACCGACTGTTTACATCTGAGACCTCCAAAAAGCTCCAGAGGCATCTAATCAAATCTCATTGTCGAGGCCGTGCCAAGACGATGGCCACAAAGGTACACTGAAAGACAAAAGGAGACGAGGGTTTCTAAGCATTGGTTCACGAGAAGGTGTCCCGGGAGGAGGAATGGGTTGGGAGGCAAGGCCGAAGGCTGGAGTAGCTCTTGGGCACCTGGAGGCCCACAGACAGGCCAGAGCAACAGCAAGGAGACCCAAAGGATCTGTTGCCTCAAGCCCCAAATTGCAGTGCTCCCCCAGGGCCCTGAGAATCCTCGAGATGCTGACCCCAGGATGGTCCCCTCCATTGGGCCTCAGCATAATCCTATTGACCATGATTTTTAGGTCATCATCTCTCTCTGAGACAATATGAGTTCTCATCATTGACCCAAGCAAGGCAGTGGTGATGTGGGCAGGTGCTCTCCCGTCCCCTGAACCTGCTTACCAGGGTGCTTATTGTAGAACGGATGCCCCGGGGGGGGGGGCAGGGGTATGAACTTTGGGCTTCTTGCAGGGGCTGGGCCTAGCAAGACATGGCCCTCAGGGCAGGATCCTTGGACATGGGATCTGGGGAGAGAGGGGTAGGCCAGCTGTCAAAACTCCCTACTCCGGGGCATCTGCTCCTGTGGCCAAGAGCTGCCAGTCTCAAAAGCCTGGCAGCGAGTGGTAAGGCCTAAGGCTGGTCGGCACACAGTGGGGGACCACAAGGAAGGGACAAGCTACAGGAACAGAGATGCCCATACCTGGGCCCCCAAACAATGGAGAGTGCGGCCCCCAAGGGAGCTGAACCTTGCTGATGATGGCCCCCAGAAGGCCTGACACACAGGCTTCCAGAGAGGTAGCACACTGTGGGTGCAGGTTCAGGTGTGAAGGGTGCATGCCCTAGTAGGTAGGGCAAGGCCCTCGCCCTCCCAAGGACTGGCCATCTGTGGCACCCGGGCTGGACACATGCCCTCGAGGACACAGGAAGCCACAGCCCCCAGAGTCCCCAGGGCAGAGGAATGAATGCTGGGCCAAACATGTGCACACAACCAAGGCATGCTGCACACAGCCTGCTGGGAGAGGGGGGGGCCTCTCCCAGCACCTGCTGAGCCTCTTCCCATGAATCACTCCCTCAGGTCTAGAGTGTCAGGGTGAGAGGCCCAGGGCCATTGCCCATTGTGCCCAGGGACTTGAGATTCCCCTCCTAGACCCAGTGGTCCTTTCCTGTCTCGGCAGCCCAAGGGATCAGGGAGGGCAGCTCCCAGCTGCCCTGAGGGGGCCCAAGCTCCTTGGGAGTCGGGTGCATGTGACAGGGGCTCTGGGCTCTTCTGCCCAGGGCAACTTGCCAGCACCAGGGCTTTAGGAACAGCTGAGGGCTGAGGGGGACAGCCACCAGTGGTCCCAAGGGGCCCATGTCCACCATCTGGATGGGCCGATGGGGCACACCGTAAAGCAGCAAGATCCCTCAGCTAACCTGGGTGACAGCGGCGTCCCTGCACTTTCTACTCCTTGTCAGGGAACCAGCTCATCTTTCCCTTCCCCTGCATGTGGGATGGCCCAAGGGTGGACCTTCATGGGGGAAGTCCACCCTCTCCGGACATCCAGGGCTCCCGGCCCGATTCCCATGTGGCCACCACCCAGACACAGGCCTCACGAACCCACCCCAACGATGTCTGCGGCCTCCCTCCAAGTGCAGTGGCTCCCACTCACCAGCCATTGTCGAGGCCGCACCGAGACCCTAGACACCACGCTTGCTGAAAGACACAAGGAGACCAGGGTTGCTAAGCAATGACTCCCCGGAAGGTGTCCTGGGAGGGGGGATGGGTTGGCAGGCAAGGCCAAAGGTCTGAGCCCCTCTTGGGCACCTGGAGGCACACAGTCAAGGCACAGCCAAAGCTAGGAGCCTTGAGGAATCAGTCACTTCAAGCCCCAAACTGCAGCGCTCCCCCAGGGCCCCAAGAATCCTCGGGATGCTGACTCCGGGATAGTCCCCTCCACTGGGCCTCACTGTAATCCTATTGAGCATGATTTTTAAGTCATCATCTCTCTTCAAGACAATATGAGTTCTCATATTGACCCAAGCAAGGCAATGGCGATGCAGGCGGGTGCTGTCCCATCCCCTGAACCTGCTTACCCGAGGTGCTTACTGTAGAGTGGGATGCCCTGGGAGGGAGGCGGGGGCACGAGACTTTGGGCCTCTTGCCGGGGCTTGGCTTAGCAAGACTTGGACCTCGGGGCTAGATCTTCATCTGGGGATGGCATCTGGGGAGAGAGGGGGTAGGCCAGCTGTCAAAATGTCCTGCACCATGACACCTGTCCCTGAGACCAAGAGCTGCCAGTCCCGAAATCCTGGCACCACATGGCAAGGCATGAGGCCAGCTGGCACATGGCGGGAAACCAAAGAAAGGGGCAGGCTACAGGACGGGAGATGCCCATACCTGGATCCTGAAACAATGGAGTCCATGGCCCCTGAGGGAGCCAAGTCTTGCTGAGGCTGTTCCCCAGGAGAAGGCCAGCATACAGACTCCCTGAGAGGTAGTACGGTATGGGAGTGGGGCACGGCGTGCAGGGAGCTTGTCCTGGTAGGTAGGGCCAAGGCCTCACCCTCCCACGGATTTGCAATCTGTGACACCTGGAGATGGGCACATGCCCTCGAGGACATGGGGACCCATGGCCCTCAGAGTCCCCAGGGCAGAGGAATGGGGGGGGCATGGGGGACAAACATGTGCACGCAACCAAGGGTCCTCTCCCTGCACCTGCTGAGCCTCTTCCCATGAATCACTCCCTCAGGTCTGGAGTGTCAGGGCGAGAGGCCCAGGGCCATCACCCATTGTGCTCAGGAACTTGAGATTCCCCTTCTAGACCTGGTGGTCCTTTCCTGTCACAGCAGCCCAACGGATGGGGAAGGGGAGCTCCCAGCTGTCCTGAGGGGGCCCAAGCTGCTTGGGAGTCAGGTGCGTGTGACAGGATCTCTGGGATCTTCTGCCCATGGCACCTTGCCATGCATGGGGAATTCAGGAACAGCTGAGGGCTGAGGGGGACAGCAGCCAGTTGTCCCAAGGTGCCGACGTCCACCATCTGGACTGGCCCATGTGGCCCATTATGAAGCAGCAAGATCCCTCAGCTGAACTGGGTGACGGCGGTGTCCCTGCACTTTCCAGTCTTTGTCAGGGACCCGGCCCATCTTTCACTTCCCCTGCATGAGGGATGGCCCAAGGGCAGACCTTCAAGGGGAAGTCCACTCTCTCCCAACATCAAGGGTTCCCAGCCCGATTCCCATGTGGCCACCACCCAGACACGGACCTCACGAACCCACCCCAATGACGTCTGTCAGCCTCCCTCCAAGCACAGTGGCTTCCACTCACCTGCCATAGTTGTGGCTGCACCGAGACAATGGCCACCATGGCCCATGAAAGACACAAGGAGATCAGGGTTGCAAAGCAATGGCTCTACGGGAGCTGTCCCTGGAAGAACAGGTTGGCAGGCAAGGCTTGATCCACTCCTGGGCACCTGGAGGCCCACAGTCAGTTCACAGTCACAGCAGGGACCCTTAAGGGAATGGTCACCTAAAGCCCCAATCTGCAGTGCTCGCTCAGGGCACAGAGCATCCTCGGGATGCTGACTCCGGGACGGTCCCCTCCATTGGGCCTCAGTGTAATCCTATTGAGCATGATTTTTAGGTCATCATCTCTCTTCAAGACAATATGAGTTCTCATCATTGACCCAAGGAAGCCAGTGGTGACGTGGGGTTCTCTCCCATCCCCCGAACCTGCTTACCAGGGGTACGTACTGTAGAGTGGGATGCCTGGGGGGGGGGGGGACACAAGACATTGGGCGTTTTGCAGTGGCTGGTCCTAGCACACTTGGCCCTCAGGGTGGGATATTCGTCTGGGGACAGGATCTGGGGAGAGAGGGGTAGGCGAGGTGTCAAAACGCACTGCTCTGTGGCAACTGCCATTGTAGCTAAAAACTGCCACTCCGGAAAGCCTGGAGCCACGTGGCAAGGTGTTAGCGCAGTTACACTTTCCAGTCCTTGTCAGGGACCCGCGCAAACTATTGCTTCCCCTGCACATGAGATGGTCCAAGGGCGGACTTTCAAGGGGGAAGTCCACCCACTACAAACATCCAGGGCTCCCAGTCCGATGTCCATGCAGCCGCCACCCAGACACGGGCCACGCAAACCCACCCCAATGGCATCTGCCGCTGCCTTCCAAGCCCAGTGGCTTCCACTCACCTGCCATGTTTGAGGCCTTGCGGAGACCCTGGCCACCACTGGCCACTGAAAGACACAAGGAGAACCAGGTGCTAAGCAATGGCTCCACGGGAGGTGTCCTGGGAGGGAGAATGGGTCAGCAAGGAAGGTCGAAGGCCTGAGGCCCTTTGGGCACTTGGAGGCCCACAGTAAGGCCATAGCTACAGTGGAGAACTTCGAGGGATCCATCGCCTCAAGCCCCAAAATACAGCACTCCCCCAGGACCACAAGCAACCTTGGGATGTTGACCTCGGCATGGTCTCCTCCATTGGGCCTCAGCATAATCCTATTGAGCATGATTTTTAGGTCATCATTTCTCTTCGAGACAATATGAGTTCTCATCATTGACCCAAGCAAGGCAGTGACAACGCAGCAGGCATTATGCCATCCCCCAAACCTGCTTTCTGGGGTGCTTACTGTAGAGCGGGATGCCATGGCGGGGAGTGGACAGAGTCATGAGACTTTGGGCCTCTTGCAGGAGCTGGGCCTAGCAAGACATGGCCCTCAGGGAGGAATCTTCGTCTGGGGACACGATCTGGGGAGAGAGGGGGTAGGCCAGGTGTCAGAACACCCTGCTGCATGGCACCTGCTCCTGAAGCCAAGAAGTGCCAGTCCCGAAAGCCTAGCGCCGCATGGCAAGGCTTTAGGCCAGCCGGCACATAGCGGGTGACCGCAAGGAAGGGGCAGGCTATAGAAGCAGAGATGCCCATACCTGGACTCCGAAAAAATGGAGGGTGTAGCCCCGGAAGGAGCTGAGCCTTGCTGATGCTGCCCAAAAGAAGGCACAGCACACACGCTTCCCGAGAGGTAGCACGCTGTGGGTGCAGGGCCGGTCGTAAAGGGTGCATGCCTTGGTAGGTAGGTCCAGGCCCTCACCCTCCCACAGATTGGCCATCTGTCACACCCCGAGCCTGGCAGGTGCCCTCAAGGAGATGTGGAGCCACAGCACCCAGGGTCCCCGGGGCAGAGGAATGGATACTGGGCAAACCCCATGCATGCAACCAGGTCATGCCACCCATTGCCCCCTTGCAGGGGGGCCCTCTCCCTGCACCTGCTGGACCTTTTCCCAGGATCACTACCTCAGGTCTAGAGTGCCACTGTGAGAGGCCCAGGGCCATTGCCTGTTGCACCCAGCAACTCAAGATTCCCTTCCTTCGCCTGGTGGGCCCTTTCTGTCTTGACAGCCCAAGGGATCAGGGAGGAGAACTCCCCAGCTGGTCTGAGGAGGCCCAAGCTCCTTGGGAGTTGGGTGCATGTGACAGAAGCTCTGGGCTGTCCCACCCGGGTCACCTTGGCAATGACTGGGGCTTCAGGAACAGCCCAGGGCTGAGGGGGACAGCCGCCAGTGGCCCAAGGGGCCCAGGTCCACCATCTGGGCAGGCCAATGTGTCACAACATGTAGCAGCATGAGCCCTCAGCTGAACATGGGCTGATGGCAGTGTCCCTGCACTTTAAGGTCCTTGTCAGGGACACGGCCAAACTTTCCCTTCCCCTAAGGTGGCATGGCCCAAGGGCGGACCTTCAAGAGGTAAGTCCACCCTCTCCATATATCCAGGGCTCCTGGCCCGAATCTCACGTGGCTGCCGCCCAGATACCAGCCTCCCGAACCTACCCCTATGGTGTCTGCGGCCTCCCTCCAAGCCCAGTGGCTCCACTCACCTGCCATGGTTGAGGCCGCACCAAGACCCTGGCCACCACGGCCCACTGAAAGACACAAGGAGTCCAGGATTGCTAAGCAATGGCTCCCTGGAAGGTGTCCTGGGAGGGGGAATGAGTTGGCAGGCAAGGCTGAAGGCCTGAGCACCTTTGGGCAGCTGGAGGCCCACTGTCAGACCACAGCGGGGAGCCCAGAGGGAACTTTCGCTACAAGCCCCAAACAGCAGCTCTCCCCCAGGGCCGCGAGCATCTTCTGGATGCTGACCCAGGCATGGTCCCCTCCATTGGGCCTCAGTGTAATCCTAATGAGCATGATTTTTAGGTCATCATCTCTCTTTGAGACGATATGAGTTCTCATCATTGACCCAAGCAAGGCAGTAGCAATGAGGGTGGGCACTCTCCTGTCCCCTGAACCCACTTACCGGGGGAGCTTAGTGTAGAGCGGATTACTCTGGAGGGTACCAGGGCAGGAGACATTGGGCCTGTTGCCAGGGCTGGGCCTAAGAAGATTTGGCCCTCAGGGCGGGATCTTCGTCTGTTTATGTGATCTGGGGAGAGACGTGTAGGCCTGGTGTCAAAACGCCATTCTCTGGGGCACCTACCCCTGCGGCCAAGAGCTGCCAGTCCCGAAATCCTGGTGCCACATGGCAAGGCATGAGGCCGGCTGGCATATGGTGGGAACCGAAAGAAAGGGGCAGGCTACAGGAGCCGAGATGCCCATACCTGGAACCCAAAACAATGGAGAGCATACCCCCTGAGGGAGCCGAGCCTTGCTGAGGTTGCCCCCCAGGAGAAGACTGGCACACAGGTCACCTGAGAGGTAGCATGGTGTGGGAGCAAGGCATGGCATGCAGGGAGCTTGTCCTGGTAGGAAGGGCCAAGGCCTCACCCTCCCAAAGATTGGTCATCTGTGACAACCGGAGCCGGGCAGGTGTCCTTGAGGACACAGGAAGCCATGGCCCCCAGGGTCCCCAGGGTAGAGGAATAGTTCCTGGGCCAAACACATGAAAGCAACCAAAGCATGCGGCCCACTGCCTGCCTCGCAAGGAGGGGCTTCTCCCTGCACCTGCTGAGCCTCTTCCCCTGGATAACTCCATTAAATCTAGAGTGTCAGGGTGAGAGCCCCAGGGCCACCGCCTGTTGTGCCCAGGGATATGAGATTCCCCTCCTAGACCTGGTGGGCCCTTCCTGTCTCAGCAGCCCAAAGGATCGGAGAGGGGAGCTCCCAGCTCCCCCGAGGGGACCCAAGCTCCTTGGGAGTCGGGTGCATGCAACAGGAACTCTGGGCTCTTCTGCCCAGGACACCTTGCCATGTGCCAGTGTTTTAGGAATAGCCAAGGCCTGAGGGGGACAGCTGCCAGCGGTCCCAAGGGGCCCATGTCCACCGTCTGGATGGGCCCATGAGGCACACCTTGACGCAGCAAGATCCCTAGCTGACCTGGACGACAGTGGCATCCCTGCACCTTCCAGTCCTTCTCAGGGACCCGGCCCATCTTTTGCTTCCCCTGCATGTGGGATGGCCCAAGAGTGGACCTTCAAGGGGGAAATCTGCTCTCTCCAGACATCCAGGGCTCCCAGCCATATTCCCATGCTGCTGCCACCCAGACCCGGGCCTCACAACCCACCCCAATGACATCTGTGCCCTCCCTCCAAGTGCAGTGGCTTCCACTCACCTGCCATGGTTGTCATTGCGCAGAGACACTAGCCACCATGGTCCTCTGAAAGACACAAGATCAGGGTTGAAAAGCAATGGCTCTTTAGGAGGCGTCCTTGGAGGAAGAATGGGTCAGCAGGCAAGGCCGAAGACTTGATCCCCTCATGGGCACCTGGAGGCCCACAGTCAGTTCATAGCCACAGTGGGGAGCTTTGAGGGCACAGTCACCTCAAAGCCCAATCTGCATCACTCGCCCAGGGCACAGAGCATCCTCGGGATGCTGACCCTGGCATGATTCCCTCCATTGGGCCTCAGCGTAATCCTATTGAGCATGATTTCTTGGTCATCATCTCTCTTCGAGACAATATGAATTGTCATCATTGACCATGGAAGGCAGTGGCTTCGCGGGCAGGCACTCTCCCCTCCCCCAAACCTGCTTACCAGGGGTGCTTACTGTAGAATGGCATGCCCAGGGGGAGGGGTGGGGGCATGAGATGTTGGGCGTCTTGGACTGGCTCTGCCTAGCAAGACTTGGCCCTCAGGGTGGGATCTTCATCTGGGGACAGGATCTGGGGATGAAGGGTAGACAAGGTGTCAAAATGCACTGCTCCGGGACACCTGCCATTGTAGCCAAGAGCTGCCAGTCTGGAAACCCTGGTGCCGTGTGGCAAGGTGTGAGGCCGGCGGGCATACGGCGGGGGGACCACATGGAAGGGGCAAGCTACAGGAGCAAAAATGCCCATACCTGGACCACGAAGCAACAGAGAGTGTGGCCCTCATGAGAGCTGAGCTTTGCTGATGCTGCCCCCCAGAAGGCCCGGCACACAGGCTTCCTGAGAGGTAGCACACTGTGGAATCTGGGCCAGGCATGAAGGGTAGGTGCCCTGGTATGTACAGTCAGGGCCTCGCCCTCCCACGGATTGGCCATCTCTGACACCTGGAGTTGGGCTGGTGCCCTCGATGACATGGGCACCCCTGGCCCTCAGGGTTCTGAAGGCGGAAGAATGGATGCCAGGCCAACAGCGTGCTCACAATCAGGCATGCCGCCCATTCCCGCCATGCATGGGAGCCCTCTCCCTGCACCTGCTGGGACTCATCCATGGGATCACTCCCTCAGATCTAGAGTGCCGCGACGATAGGCTCAAAGACATTGCCTGTTGCGCTCAGGGACTCAAGATTACCCTCCTAGGCCAGACTGACCCTTCCTCTCTCAGTGGCCCAAGGGATTGGAGAGGGGAACTCCCCAGTTGCCCCAAGGGGGCCCAAGCTCCATGGGAGTTGGGTGCATGCGACAGGAGCTCTGGGCTCCCCGGCCCTGGGCAACATGCCAAGGTCTGGGGCTTCATGAACACTCCAGGTCCAAGGGGGACAGCTGCCAGTGGCCCCAACAGGCCTATATCCACCATCTGCACACCGTGAAACAGTGAGGTCCCTTAGCTGATCGTTGGGTGACAACGGCGTCCCTGCACTTTCCGGTCCTTGTCAGGGACCCGGCCAATCTTTCGATTCCTCTGCACCTGGGATGGCCCAAGGACGGACCTGCAACGGGGAAATCCACTTCTCCAGACATCCACGTTTCCAAGCCTGACCCCCATGTGGCCGCCACCCAGACACAGGCCTCCCGAACCCACTCTGGATGGTGTCTATGGCCTCCCTCAAAGCCCAGCGGCTCCACTCACCTGCCCATGTTTGTGGCCACACCGAGACCCTGGCCACCAAGGCCCACTGAAAGACACAAAGAGACCAGGGTTGCTAAGCAATGGCTCCCTGGAAGGCGTCCTGGGAGGGGGGATGGGTCGGCAGGCAAGGTTGAAGGCCCGAGCACCTCTTGGGCACCTGGAGACCCACAGTCAGGCCACAGCCAAAGCGGGGAGGCTTGAGGGATCGGTCACTTCAAGCCCCAACCTGCAGCGCTCCCCCAGGGCCCTGAGCATCCTCAGGATGCTGACCCAGGCATGGTCCCTTCCATTGGGCCTCAGTGTAATCCTATTGAGCATGATTTTTAGATCATCTCTCTTTGAGACAGTATGAGTTCTCATCATTGACCCAAGCAAGGCAATGGCGGGAAAGCCGTCTCCCGCCCCGTGAACCTGCTTACCGGGGGTGCTTACTGTAAAGTGGGATGCCACGGTGAGGGGTGGGGATCCAAGACGTTGGGGATCCTGCTGGGCCGTGGCCTAGCAAGACTCGAATCTCAGGGCGGGAACTTCTTCTGGGGACAAGATCCGTGGAGAGAGTGGTAGTCTAGGTGTCAAAATGTCCTGCTCTGGGGCACCTGCCCCAGCTGCCAAAAGCTGACAGTTCCAAAAGCCTGGTGCCACGTGGCAAGGTGTTAGGCAGGCTGGCACACAGCAGAGGACCACAAGGAGGGGCAGGCTACAGGAGCAGAGATGCCCATACATGGACCCCTAAACAACGGAGAGGGTGGCCCCCAAGGGAGCCGAGTGTTGCAGATGCTGCCCCAGGAGAAGGCCTGGTGCACAGGCTTCCCGAGAGGTAGCACGCTGTGGGCACAGGGCCTGGCGTGATGTGTGCATGCTGTGGTAGCTAGGGCCAGGCCCTCGCCATCCCATTGATTGGCCATCTGTGGCACCCAGAGCTGGGCAGGTGCCCTCGAAGACATGGGGAGCCATGGCCTCCAAGGGCTCCCAAGGCAGAAGAATGGATGCTGGGCCAACTGCGTGCATGCAACCAAGGCATGCAGCCCACTCCCCGCCATGCAGGGATGCCTTCTCCCTGCACCTGCTGGGTCTCTTCACTGGCACCAATCCCTTAGGTCTAGAGTGCTGTGACGATAGGCCCAGGGACATCGCTTGTTGTGTCTAGGACTCCAGATTCCCTTGCTAGGCCCGGTGGGCCCTTCCTCTTTTGGTGGCATGCTGTGGGTGCGGGGCCGGTTGTGAAGTGTGCGTGCCCTGGTAGGTAGGTCCAGGCCCTCGCCCTCCCACGAATTGGCCATCTGTTGCACCCCGAGCCTGGCAGGTGCCCTTGAAGACATGGGGAGGCATGGCTCCCAGGGTTCCCAGGGCAGAGGAATGGATACTGGGCCAACCACATGCATGCAAACAGGTCATGACGCCCACTGCTCCCCTGGCAGGGGGTCCTCTCCCTGCACCTGCTGGGCCTTTTCCCGGAATCACTACCTCAGGTCTAGAGTGCCACTGTGAGAGGCCCAGGGCCATCGCCTGTTGCACCCTGGAACTCAAGATTCCCCTCTTTGGCCTGGTGGGCCCTTTCTGTCTTGACAGTCCAAGGGATCAGGAGGAGAGCTTCCCAGCTGGTCCAGGGAGGCCCAAGCTCCTTGGAGTAGGTGCGTGGGACAGAAGCTCTGGGCTGTCCCACCTGGGTCACCTTGGCAATGGCTGGGGCTTCACGAACAGCCCAGGGCTGAGGGGGACAGCCGCCAGTGGCCCAAGGGGCCCAGGTCCACCATCTGGACAGGCCAATGCATCACAACGTGAAGCAGCATGAGCCCTCAGCTGATCGTGGGCTGACGGCGGTGTCCCTTCATGTTAAGGTCCTTGTCAGGGACACGGCCAAAGTTTCCCTTTCCTTGCAGGGGGGATGGCACAAGGGCGGACCTTCAAGAGGTAAGTCCACCCTCTCCGTATATCCAGGGCTCCTGGCCCGAAGCCCATGTGGCTACCTCCCAGACACAGGCCTCCCAAACCAACCACGATGGCATCTGTGACCTCCTTGCAAAGCCAGTGGCTTCCACTCACCTGCCATGGTTGAGGCACTTGGCCTCAGTGTAATCCTACTGAGCATGATTTTTAGGTCATCAACTCTCTTTGAGACAATATGAGTTCTCATCATTGACCCAAGCAAGGCAATGTTGACACAGGTGGGCGCTCTCCCATCCACCAAACCGGCTTACCCGGGGTTCTTCCTGTAGAACGGGATGCCCCGGGAAGGGGTCGATGGCACAAGATGTTGGGCCTCTTAATGGGGCTTAGCCTAGGAAGACCTGGACCTCAGGGCGGGATCTTCATTCTAGGATGGCATCTGGAAAGAGAGGGGTAGGCCAGCTGTCAAAATGTCCTGCACTGGGGCACCTGTCCCTGCGGCCAAGTGCTGCCAGTCCCAAAAGTCTGGTGCCCCTTGGTAAGTTGTGAGAATTGCCAGCACACATCAGGGGACCGCAAGGAAGGGGCAGGCTACAGGAGCAGAGATACCTATCCCTGGACCCCAAAAAACGGAGAGTACGGCCCCTGAGGGAGCCGAGCCTTGCTGATGCTGCCCCAAGGAGAAGGCCCGGCACACAGGCTTCCCGAGAGGTAGCACACTGTGGGCGGTGGGCCGGACATGAAGGGTGCGTGCCCTGGTAGGTAGGGCCAGGACATCACCCTCCCACGGATTGGACATCTGTGGCACCCGGAGTTGGGCAGATGCCCTCGAGGACACGGGGATCCACGGCCCCCAGGGCCCCAGGTCAGAGGAATGGATGCCAGGGTAATCACGTCCACGCAACCAAGGCATGTCACCCACTGTCCTCCATGCAGGGGGACCCTGTCCCTACACCTGTTTAGCCTCTTACTTGGATCACTCCCTCAGGTCTAGAGTGCTGCGACCATAGGCCCAGTGCCATCGCCTGTTGCGCCTAGGGATTCAAGAATCCCCTCCTAGGCCCGGTGGGCTCTTCCTGTCTATGCATTCCAAGGGATTGGGAGGGGAGCTCCCCAGCTGCCCCAAGTGGGCCCAAGCTCTTTGGGAGTCGAGTACATGCGACAGGAGCTCTGGGCTCTCCCACCCAGGGCAACTTGCCAATGGCCAGTGCTTCAGGAACAGCTCAGGACCCAGGTGGACAGATGCCAGTGGCCCAAGGGGCCCACGTCCACCATCTGGATGGGTCCATGGGGCACACCATGAAGCAGCAAGAGCCCTCAGCTGAATGTGGGCTGATGCTGGCCCCCTTACACTTTCTGGTCCTTGTCAGGGACCCACACAAACCTTTGCTTCCCATGAACATGAGATGGTCCAAGGGCAGACTTTCAAGGGGGAAGTCCACCCTTTACAGACATCCAGGGCTTCCGGGCCAATGTCCATGTGCCGCTATCCACACACAGGTCACCTGAACCCACACCAATGGCATCTGCCACTTCCCTCAAAGCCCAGAGGTCCACTCACCTGCCATGTTTGAGGCCGCACGGACACCCTGGCCTCCAAGGCCTACTAAAAGACACAAGGAGAACCAGGTGCTAAGCAATAGCTCCCCAGGAGGTGTCCTGGAAGGTGGAATGGGTCATCAGGGAAGGTCGAAGGCCTGAGGCCTTTTGGGCACTTGGAGGCCCACAGAAAGGCCACAGCCACAGTGGGGAACTTCGAGGGAACCGTCACCTCAAGCTCCAAACTACAGAGCTCCCCCAGGACACCAAGCAACCTTGGGATGTTGACCATGGCATGGTATCCTCCATTGGGCCTCAACATAATCCTACTGAGCATGATTTTTAGGTCATCATCTCTCTTCGAGACAGTATGAGTTCTCATCATTGACCCAAGGAAAGCAGTAACGACCCAGGTGGGCGTTATACTGTCCCTGGAATCCACTTACCAGGGGAGCTTACTGTAGAGCGGGATGCCCTGCGGGGGGGGGGGGGTGGATGGAGTCACGAGACTTTGGGCCTCTTGCCTAGCAAGACTTGGTCTTCAGGGCAGAATCTTCATCTGGGGACACAATCTGGGGAGAGAGGGGTAGGCCAGGTGTCAGAATGCCCTGCTGCGTGGCACCTGCCCCTGCAGCCAAGATGTGGCAATCCCGAAAGCCTGGCACCCTATGGCAAGGCTTTAGGCCAGCCAGCAATTAGTGGGTAACTCCAAGGAAGGGGCAGGCTATAGGAGCAGAGATGCCCATACCTGGACCCCGAAAAAACGGAGAGCGTGGCCCCTGAAGGAGCTGAGCCTTTTTGATGCTGCCCCCCAGAAGAAGGCGTGGCACACAAGCTTCCCAAGAGGTAGCACGCTGTGTGAGCGGGGCCAGTCATGAAGGGTGTGTGCCCTGGTAGGTAGGTCCAGGCCCTCGCCTGGGTGTCAGGGCAGGAGACATTGGGCCTGTTGTCAGGGCTGGGCCTAGGAAGATTTGGCCCTCAGGGCAGGATCCTCGTCTGGGTACATGATCTGGGGAGAGAGGGTAGGCCTGGTGTCAAAACACCATTCTCCGGGGCACCAACCCCTGCAGCCAAGAGCTGCCAGTCCCAAAACCTGGTGCCACATGGCAAGGTGTGAGGCCTGCTGGCATATGGTGGGAACTGCAAGAAAGGGGTAGGCTACAGGAGCAGAGATGCCCATACTTGGACCCCGAAACAATGGAGAGCATGGCCCCCGAGGGAGCTGAGCCTTGCTGAGGCTGCCCCCCAGGAGAAGGCTGGCACACAGGCTACCTGAGAGGTAGCAGGGTGTGGGAGTGAGGCATGGTGTGCAGGGAGCTTGTCCTGGTAGGTAGGGCCAAGGCCTCACCCTCCCATTGATTGGCCATCTATGACACCCTCGAGGGCAGGTGTCCTCAAGGACATGGGAAGCCATGGCCCCCAGGGTCCCCAGGATAGAGGAATGGATGCTGGGCCAAGCACATGCACGCAACCAAGGCATGTAGCACACTGCCCGCCGCACAAGGGCGGGGGGCCTCTCCCTGCACCTGCTGAGCCTCTTCTGCTGGATAACTCCATCAGGTCTAGAGTGTCAGGGCGAGAGCCCCAGGGCCATCGCCTGTTGTGCCGAGGGACTTGAGATTCCCCTCCTAGACCCGGTGGGCCCTTGCTGTCTTGGCAGCCCAAGGGATCGAGGAGGGGAGCTCCCAGCTGCCCGGAGGGGGCCCAAGTTCCTTGGCAATCGGGTGCATGCGACAAGAACTCTAGGCTCTTCCACCCAGGGCACCTTGCCATGTACCAGAGCTGCAGGAACAGTTGAGAGCTGAGGGGGACAGCCGCCAGTGGTCCCTAAGGGCCCACATCCACCATCTGAATGGGCCCATGGGGCACACCATGAAGCAGCAAGATCCCTCAGCTGAACTGGGTGACGGCAGCATCCCTGCACTTTCTAGTCCTTGTAAGGGACCCAGCCCATCTTTCACTTCCCTGGCATGTGGGATGGCCCAAGGGCGGATCTCCAAGGGGAAGACCACCCTCTCTGGACATCCAGGGCTCTCAGCCATATTCCTATGCGGCAGCCACCTAGACATGGGCCTCACGACCCACCCCAATGACATCTGCGGCCTCCCTCCAAGTGCAGTGGCTTCACTGTGGCTGCGCCGAGACAATGGCCACCACAGCCTGAGAAAGACAAGGAAATCGGGGTTGCAAAGCAATGGCTCTTCAGGAGGCATCCTTGGAGGGAGAATGGGTTGGCAGGCAAGGCCGAAGGCATGATCCACTCGTGGGCACCTGGAGGCCCACAGTCAGTACATAGCCACAGTGGGGAGCCTTGAGGGAATGGTTGCCTCAAGCCCCAATCTGAAGTGCTTGCCCAGGGCTCCGAGCATCCTCAGGATGCTGAACCCAGCATGATCCAATCCATTGGGCCTCAGCGTAATCCTATTGAGCATGATTTTTAGGTCATCATCTCTCTTCGAGACATTATGAGTTCTCATCATTGATCCAAGGAAAGCAGTGGTGACACAGACAGGCACTCACCCCTCCCCTGAAACTGATTACTGTGGGTGCTTACTGTAGAGCGTGATGCCCGGCGGGGGGGGTGGGGGCACGAGACGTTGGGCATCTTGCAATGTCTGGGCCTAGCAAGACTTGGCCCTCAGGGTGGGATCTTTGTCTGGGGAGAGGATCTGGGGAGAGAGGTGTAGGTGAGGTGTGAAAACACACTGCTCCGCAGCACCTGCCATTGTAGCCAAGAGCTGCCAGTCCAGAAAGCCTGGTACTGCATGGCAAGGTGTGAGGCCAGCCGGCATTAGGCAGGAGACAGCATGGAAGGGGCAAGTTACAGGAGCAAAAATGCCCATACTTTGACCACAAAACAACAGAGGGCGTGGCCCCCGTGAGAGCTGAGCCTTGCTGATGCTGCCCCCCAGATGGCCTGGCAAACAGGCTTCCTGAGAGGTAGCTTGCTGTGGACTCTGGGCCAGGCATGAAAGGTGGGTGTCCTGGTATGTACAGTTAGGCCCTCGCTCTCCCATGGATTGGCTATCTCTGACATCCAGAGTTGGGCTGGTGTCCTCGAGGACATGGGGACCCATGGCTCTCAGAGTCCTGAGGGCAGAGGAATGCATGCCGGGATAAAAGCGTGCTCCCAACCAGGCATGCCGCCCACTCCCGCCCTGCATAGGGGCCCTCTCCCTGCACCTGCTGGGCCTCATTGCTGGGATCACCCCCTCAGATCTAGACTGCCAGGACGATAGGCCCAAGGACATCGCCTGCTGTGCCCAGGGACTCAAGATTACCCTCCTAGGTCAGGTTGGCCCTTCTTGTCTCAGCAGCCCAAGGGATTGGAGAGGGGAACTCCCCAGTTCCCCGAGGGGGCCCAAGCTACTTGGGAGTCAGGTGAATGTGACAGGAGCTCTGGGCTTTCCGGCCCAGGGCAACTTGCCAAGGTCTGGGGCGTCATGAATACCCCACGTCCGAGGAGACAGCCACCAGTGGCCCCAAAGGGCCTATATCCACCATCTTGATGGGCATATGGGGCACACCGTGAAGCAGTGAGGTCCCTCAGCTGATCATTGCCTGACAGCGGTGACCCTGCACTTTCTAGTCCATGTCAGGGACCCGGCCAATCTTTCGATTCCCCTGCACCTGGGGTGGTCCAAGTTTGGACCTTCAATGGGGAAATCCACCCTCTCCCGCCATCCAGGTTTCCCAACCCGGCCCCCATGTGGCCGCCACCCAGACACAGGCCACCCGTACCCACTCCAGATGGTGTCTATGGCCTCCCTCGAAGCCCAGTGGCTCCACTCACCTGCCATGTTTGTGACCACACTGAGACCCTGGCCACCAAGGCCCGCTGAAAGACACAAAGAGACCAGAGTTGCTAAGCAATGGCTCCCCGGAAGGCATCCTGGGAGGGGGGATGGGTTGGCAGGCAAGGCTGAAGGCCCGAGCACCTCTTGGGCACCTGGAGGCCCACAGTCAGGAAACAGCCAAAGCGGTGAGGCCTGAGGGATCGGTCGCTTCAAGCCCCAAACTGCAGTGCTCCCCGAGGGCCCTGAGCATCCTCAGGATGCTGACTCTGAGATGGTCCCTTCCACTGGGCCTCAGCATAATCCTATTGAGCATGATTTTTAGGTCATCATCTCTCTTCGAGACAATATGAGTTCTCATCATTGACCCAAGCAAGGCAATGGTGATGCCGGCGAGGCCTCTCCTGCCCCCCGAACCTGCTTACCCAGGGTGCTTACTGCAGAATGGCATGCTCTGGTGGGTGATGGGGACCCAAGAGTTGGGATTCCGGCCGCGGCTTGGCCTAGCAAGACTTGAACTCAGGGCAGGAACTTGGTCTGGGGCAGGATCTGTGGAGAGAGTACTAGTCTAGGTGTCAAAATGTCCTGCTGTGGGGCACCGCCTCAGTGGCCAAAAGCTCCCAGTTCCGAAAGCCTGGTGCCACGTAACCCAAGGAAGGCAGTGGCGACCCGAGTGGGTGCTCTCCATCCCCCAAACTGCTCATCAGGGGTGCCTACTGTAGAGCAGGTTGCCACGCGGTGGTGCAGGAGCATGAAATGTTGGGCTTCTTGCGGGTGCTGGGCCTAGCAAGACTTGGCCCTCAGGGCGGGAACTTCAACTGGGGATGAAATTTGGGGAGAGAGAGGTAGGCCAGCTCTCAAAACTCCCTGCTCCAGGGTACCTGCCCCTGCGTCCAAGAGGGGCAACTCCCGGAATCCTGGAGACGCATGGCAACACGTGAGGCCACCTGGCACACGGTGGAGGGACACAAGGAAGGGGTGGCTACAGGACAGAGATGCCCATACCTGGACCCGGAAACAACGGAGAACATGGCCCCGAAGGGAGCCAAGCCTTGCTGATGCTGGCCCCCAGGGGAAGGCTCAGCACATAGGCTTCCTGAGAGGTAGAACGCTGTGGGCATGCAGCCCAGTGTGCAGTGTGCATGCCCTGGTAGGTAGGGCCAGGCCCTTGCCCTCCCACCGTTGGCCATCAATGGCACCCGCAGGTGGGCAGGTGCTCTTGAGGACATGGGGAGCCACTGCCCCCAGGGCCCGCAAGGCAGAGAAATGGATGCTAGGCAAACAAGATGTGCACGCACAAGGCATGCCGCCCAATGCCTGCCGTACAAGGGGGCATCTCCCTGTACCTGCTGGGCCTCTTCCCTCATATCAATCTCTCAGGTCTAGAGTGCCACCGTGATAAGCCCAGGGCTATTGCCTGTTGCACCCAGGGACTTGAGATTCCCTTCCTAAGCCTGGTGGGCCCTTCCTGTCTCAGCGGCCACAGAGATCGGGGAAGGGAACTCCCCAGCTGCCCCCAGGCGGCTCAAGCCCCTTGGGAGTCGATGTATGCAAAAGGAGCTCTGAGCTCTCCAGCCCGGAACACCTTACCGAGGTTGAGGGCTTCAGGAACAGCCCAGGGCCATTGGGGACAGTCACCAGTGGCCCAAGGGGGCCTACGTCCAACATCTGGATGGTCCCATGGGGCACACCGTGAAGCAGCAAGGTCCCTCAGCTGAACGTGGGCTGACGGCGGTGTCCCTGCACTTTCCAGTCCTTGTCCGGGACCCTGACAACATTTAACTTCCCCTGCATGTGGGAGGGTCCAAGGGCGGACCTTCAAGGGGGAAGTCCACCCTCTCTGGACATCCAGGGCTCCTGGCCCGATTCCCATGCGGCTGCGTCCCAGACACCGGCCTCCCGAACCCACCACAAAGGCATCTGCAGCCTCCCTCCATGCCCAGGGGCTTCCACTCACCTGTCATTGTTGAGGACGTGCTGAGACCCTGGCCAGCATGACCCGCTGAGAGACACAAAGAGACCAGGGTTAACAAGCAATGGCTCCCCGGGAGGCGTCCTAGGAGGGTGAATGAGTTGCCAGGCAAGGCTAAGGCCTTAACCCCTTTGGGCCCCTGGAGGGGGCCACAGCCACAGGGGGGAGCCTCGAGGGATCAGTCACCCCAAGTCCCAAGCTGCAGTGCTCCCCAGGGCCCTGAGCATCCTGGGGATGCTGATCCCAGAATGGTCCCCTCCATTGGGACTCAGCGTAATCCTATTAAGCATGATTTTTAGGTAATCATCTCTCTTTGAGACAATATGAGTTCTCATTTTGACCCAAGCAAGGCAGTGATGACGCGGGCAGGTACTCTCCTATCCCCCGAATCTGGTTACCGGGGTGCTTACTGTAGAGTTGGATGTCCGGGTTAAGGGGGGATGGGGGCAAGAGACGTTGGGTTCCTTGCAGGGGCAGGGCCAAGCAGGACTTGGCCGTCAGAGTGAGATCTTCACCTGGGACGGGATCTGGGGAGAGAGGGGTAGGCCGGGTGTCAAAATGTCCTACACCAGGGCACCTATCCCTGTCGCCGTAAGCTGACAGTCCAAAACCGTGGCAGTGTGTGGCAAGGCTTGAGCCTGGCCGTCACATGCGGGTGACTGCGAGGAAGGGGCAGGCTACAGGAGCAGAGGTGGCCATACCTGGACCCCAAAACAACGGAGAGTGTGGCCCCTGAGGAAGCCGATTCTTGCTGATGCTGCCCCCCAAGAAGGCCCAGCACACAGGTTTCCTGAGAGGTAGCAAGCTGTGGGCACAGGACCGGGCATGAAGGGTGAGTGCCCTGGTAGGTAGGGCCAGGCCCCCGTCCTCCCACGTATTGGCCATTTGTGGCACCTGGAACTGGGCAGGTGCCCTTGAGGACAAGGGGAGCCACAGCCCTCAGGGTCCTTAAGGCAGATGAATGGATGCCGGGCCACCTGCATGCATGCAACCAAGGCATGCCGCCCACTGCCCGCCGTGCAAGAGAGCCCTCTCCCTGCACCTGCTGGGCCTCTTCTGGATCATTCCCTCATGTCTAGAGTGCCACCACGATAGGCCCAGGGCCATTGCCTGTTGTGCCCAGGGACTCGAGATTCCCCTTCAAGTCCCGGTAAGCCCTTCCTGCTTCAGGCTAAGGGATCAGGGACGGTGCTCCTCAGCTGCCCTGAGGGGGCCCAAGCTCTTTGAGAGTCGGTTGCATGTGACAAGAGCTCTGGGCTCTCCTGCCCAGGGCACATTGCCAAGGGCCAGGGCTTCAGGAACACCCCAGGGCTGAGGGGGAGAGCTGCCAGTGGCCCCAAGGGGCCAAAGTCCACCATTTGTACAGGTCCATGGGACACAAAATGAAGCAACAGGAGCCCTCAGCTGAACGTGGACTGACGGTGGCGTCCTTGCACTTTCCAGTCCTTGTCAGGCACCCCACCAACCTTTCACTTCCCCTGCACGTGCGATGGCCCAAGGGAGGACCTTCAATGGGGAAATCCACCCTATCCGGACATCTAGGGCTCCCGGCACGATGCCCGTGTGGCCACCTCCCAGACACGGACCTCCCGAACCCACCTGGATGGCATCTGCGGCCTTCCTCCAAGGCCAGTGGCTTCCATTCACCTGCCATGGTTGAATCCACATGGAGACCCGGGCCACCACGGCCCACTGAAAGACACAAGGGGACCAGGGTTCTTAAGCAATGGCTCCCTGGGAGGCGTCCTGGGAGGGGGAATGAGTCGGCAGGCAAGGCAGAAGGCCTGAGCACCTCTTTGGCACCTGGAGGCCCACAGTCAGACCACAGCCACAGCGGGGAGCCTGAAGGGAATGGTTGCTTCAAGCCCCAAACAGCAGCTCTCCCCCAGGGCCTTGAGAATCTTCTGGATGCTGACCCGGGGATGGTCCCCTCCACTGGGCCTCATTGTAATCCTTTTGAGCATGATTTTTAGGTCATCATCTCTCTTCGGGACAAATTGAGTTATCATTGACCCAAGCAAGGCAATGGTGATGCAGGGGGGCACTCTCCCATCCCCCAAACTGGCTTACCCGGGATGCTTTCTGTAGAACGTGATGCCCCGGGAAGGGGGCGATGGCACGAGATGTTGGGCCCCTTGCCAGGGCTTGGCCTAGCAAGACTTGGACCTCAGGGAGGGATCTTCATCTCGGGGATGGCATCTGGGGAGAGAGGGGTGGCCAGCTGTCAAAATGTCCTGCACTGGGGCACCTGTCCCTGTGGCCAAGAGCTGCCAGTCCTGAAAGCCTGGTGCCGCGTGGCAAGTCGTGAGGATTGCCAGCACACATTGGGGGACCGAAAGGAAGGGGCAGGCTACAGGAGCAGAGATGCCCATAACTGGACCCTGAAACAACGGAGAGTGTAGTCCCTGAGGGAACCGAGCCTTGCTGATGCTGCCACCCAGGAGAAGGCCAGGCAGATAGGCTTCCCGAAAGGTAGCACACTGTGGGTGAGGGGCCAGGTGTGAAGGGTGTGTTCTCTTGTAGTTAGGACAAGGCCCTCGCCCTCCTAGGGATTGGCCATCTGTGACACCCGCAGTTGGGCAAGTGACCTTGAGGACCCAGGGAGTCACAGCCCCTGGGGCCCCAAGGTCAGAGGAATGGATGCCAGGGTAATCATGTCCATGCAACCAAGGCATTCCACCCACTGTCCGCTGTGCAAGGGCACCCTGTTCCTGCACCTGTTTGGCCTCTTCCAGGGATCACTCCCTCATGTCTAGAGTGCTGTGACCATAGGCCCAGGGCCAATGCCTTTTGCGCCTAGGGATTTGAGAATCCCCTCCTAGGCCTGGTGGGCTCTTCCTGTCTATGCGCCCCAAGGGATCAGGAGGGGAGCTCCCCAGCTGCCCAAATTGGGCCCAAGCTCTTTGGGAGTCGACTGCATGTGACAGGAATTCTTGTCTCTCCCACCCGGAGCAAATTGCCAAGGGCCAGTGCTTCAGGAATAGCTCAGGGCCGAGGTGGACAGATGCCAGTGGCCCAAGGGGCCCACGTCCACCATCTGGATGTGCCCATGAGGCACACCATGAAGCAGCAAGAGCCCTCAGCTGAACGTGGGCTGACGTTGGTGACCTTACACTTTCCAGTCCTTGTCAGGGACCCACGCAAACCCTTGCTTACCCTGCACATGAGATGGTCCAAGGGCGGACTTTCAAGAGGGAAATCCACCCGCTACAGATATCCAGGGCTCCCAGTCCAATGTCCATGTGCAGCCACCCAGACACGGGCCACCCGACCCCACCCCAATGGCGTCTGCTGCTTCCCTCCAATCCCAGTGGCTTCCACTCACCTGCCGTGTTTGAGGCCGTGCAGAGGCTCTGGCCACCATGGTCAGCTGAAAGTCACAAGGAGAACCAGGTGCTAAGCAATGGCTCTCCAGTTGTCCTGGGAGGCGGATAGGGTGATCAAGGGAGTTCGAAGGCCTGAGGCCCTTTGGGCACTTGGAGGCCCATTGAAAGGCCACAGCCACAGTGGGGAACTTCGGGGGATCCATTGCCTCAAGCCCCAAACTACAGTGCTCCCCCAGGACCCCAAGCAATCTTCAGATGTTGATCCCAGCATGGTATCCTCCATTGGGCCTCAGAGTAATCCTATTGAGCATGATTTTTAGGTCATCATCTCGCTTTGAGACAATATGAGTTCTCATCATTGACCCAAGCAAGGCAGTGATGACGCAGGCGTGCATTAGGGCATCCCCCGAACCTGATATCTGGGGTGCTTACTGTAGAGTGGGATGCCCCGGCGGGGGGTGGGGGAAGAGTTACGAGACTTTGGGCCTCTTGCAGGGGCTGGGCCTAGCAAGACGTGGCCCTCAGGGCAGAATCTTCATCTGGGGACACGATCTGGGGAGAGAGGGGTAGGCCAAGTGTCAGAACGCCCTGTTGCATGGAACCAGCCCATGCAGCCAAGAAGTGCCAGTCCCGAAAGCCTAGCACCACGTGGCAAGGCTTTAGGCCGGCTGGCACACAGTGGGTAACTGCAAGGAAGGGGCAGGCTATAGGAGCAGAGATGCCCATACCTGGACACCGAAAAAACGGAAAGCTTGGCCCCTGAAGGAGCTGAGCCTTTTTGATGCTGCCCCCCAGAAGAAGGCACGGCACACATGCTTCCCGAGAGGTAGCACGCTGTGGGCGTGGGGCCAGTCGTGAAGGGTGCGTGCCCTTGTAGTTAGGTCCAGGCCCTTGCCCTCCCACGGACTGGCCATCTGTCATACCCCGAGCCTGGCAGGTGCCCTCGAAGACATGGGGAGGCACAGCCCCCAGCGTCCCCAGGGCAGAGGAATGGATACTGGGCAAACCGCATGCATGCAACCAGGTCATGACGCCCATTACTCCCCTTGCAGGGGGGCCCTCTCCCTGCACCTGCTGGGCCTTTTCCCGGGATCACTACCTCAGGTCTAGAGAGCCCCTGCGAGAGGCCCAGGGCCATCGCCTGTTGCATCCAGGAACTCAAGATTCCCCTCTTTGGCCTGGTGGGTCCTTTCTGTCTTGACAGCCCAAGGGATCAGGGAGGAGAGCTTCCCAGCTGGTCCGAGGAGGCCCAAGCTCCTTGGAGTAGGTGTGTGGGACAGAAGCTCTGGGCTGTCCCACCTGGGTCATCTTGACAATGGCCGGGGCTTCAGGAACAGCCCTGTAGAGTGGATTACCCTGGAGGGTGTCAGAGCAGGAGACATTGGGCCACTTGCCAGGGCTGGGCCTAGGAAGATTTGGTCCTCAGGGCAGGATCCTCGTATGGGTACGTGATCTGGGGAGAGAGGGTAGGCTTGGTGTCAAAACGCCATTCTCCATGGCACCTACCCCTGAAGCCAGGGATGCCAGTCCCAAAATCCTGGTGCCGCATGGCAAGCCGTGAGGCCGTCTGGCATACAGTTGGAACTGCAAGAAAAGGACAGGCTACAGGGCCAAGATGCCCATACCTGAACCCCGCAAAAATGGAGAGCGTGGCCCCCGAGGGAACCAAGCCTTGCTGAGGCTACCCCCCAGGAGAAGGCCAGCACACAGGCTACCTGAGAGTTAGCAGGATATGGGAACGAGACATGGCGTGCAGGGAGCCTATCCTGGTAGGTAGGGCCAAGGCCTCACCCTCCCACGGATTGGCCATCTGTGACACCCTCGAGGGCAGGTGTCCTCGAGGACACAGGAAGCCATGGCCCCCAAGGTCCCCAGGGTAGAGGAATGAATGCTGAGCCAAACACATGCACACAACCAAGGCATGTAGCGCACTGCCCGGCATGCAAGGGGGGGGCCTCTCCCTGCATCTGCTGAGCCTCTTCCCCTGGATAACTCCATCAGGTCTAGAGTGTCAGGGCAAGAGCCCCAGGGCCATCGCCTGTTGTGTCCAGGGATTGAGATTCCCCTCCTAGTACCAGAGGGCCCCTTGATGTCTCAGCAGCCCAAGGGATCGGGGAGGGGAGCTCCCAGCTGCCCTGAGGTGACCCAAGCTCCTTGGCAGTTGGGTGCATGCATCAGGAACTCTGGGCTCTTCCGCCCAGGGCACCTTGCTAAGTGCTGGGGCTATAGGAACAGTTGAGGCCTGAGGGGGACAGCCGCCAGTGGTCCCAAGGGGCCCACGTCCACCATCTGGATGGGCCCATGGGGCACACCTTGAAGCAGCAAGATCCCTCAACTGAACTGGGTGACGGCAGCGCCCCTGCACTTTCTAGTCCTCCTAAGGGACCCGGCCCATCTTTCACATGCCCAACGGTGGACCTTCAAGGGGAAGTCCACCCTCTCTGGACATCCAGGGCTCCCAGCCATATTCCCATGCGGCAGCCTCCTAGACACGGGCCTCACAACCCACCCCAATGACATCTGTGGCCTCCCTCCAAGTGCAGTAGCTTCCACTCACCTGCCATGGTTGTGGCTGTGCCGAGACAATGGCCACCAAGGCCCGAGAAAGACACAAGGAAATCGGGGTTGCAAAGCAATGGCTCTTCAGGAGGCATCCTTGGAGGAAGAATGGGTTGGCAGGCAAGGCCGAAGGCTTGATCCACTCGTGGTCACCTGGAGGCCCACAGTCAGTTCATAGCCACAGTGGGGAGCCTTGAGAGAACAGTTGCCTCAAGCCCCAATCTGAAGTGCTCACCCAGGGCCCCAAGCATCTTCGGGATGCTGACCCCAGCATGATCCCCTCCCTTGGGCCTCAGCGTAATCCTATTGAGCATGATTTTTTGGTCATCATCTCTCTTCGAGACATTATGAGTTCTCATCATTGACCCAAGGAAGGCAGTGGCGACGAGACAGGCACTCACCCCTCCCCCGAACCAGCTTACTGGGGTTGCTTACTGTAGAGAGGGATGCCCGGGGGCGGGGTGGGGGCATGAGACGTTGGGCATCTTGCAGTGTCTGAGCCTAGCAAGACTTGGACCTCAGGGTGGGATCTTCGTCTGGGGACACGAGCTGGGGAGAGAGGGGTAGGCGAGGTGTCAAAATGCACTGCTCCGCAGCACCTGCCATTGTAGCCAAGAGTGGCCAGTGCGTAAAGCCTGCGGCCGCGTGGCAAGGTGTGAGGCCGGCCAGCATACGGCAGGGGACCACATGGAAGGGGCAAACTACAGGAGCAGAAATGCCCATACCTTGACCACAAAACAACAGAGAGCGTGGCCCCCATGAGCACTGAGCCTTGCTGTGCTGCCCCCCAGAAGGCCCGGCACACAGCCTTCCAGAGAGGTAGCACGCTGTGGACTCTGGGCCAGGCATGAAGGGTGGGTGCCCTGGTATGTACAGTCAGGCCCTCGCCCTCCTACAGATTGGCCATCTCTGACACCCAGAGTTGGGCTGGTTCCCTCGGGGACATGGGAACCCATGGCCCTCAGGGTCCCAAGGGCAGAGGAATGGATGCCGGGATAACAGCGTGCTCCTAACCAGGCATGCCACCCATTCCCACTGTGCACGGGAGCCCCCTCCCTGCACCTGTTGGGCCTCATCACTGGGATCACTCCCTCAGATCTAGAGTGCCGCGATGATAGGCCCAAGGACATTTCCTGTTGTGCCCAGGGACTCAAGATTACCCTCCTAGGCCAGGTGCCCCTTCCTGTCTCAGCGGCCCAAGGGATTGGAGAGGGGAACTCCTCAGTTGCCCCGAGGGGCCCCAGCTCCATGGGAGTCGGGTGCATGCGACAGGAACTCTGACCTCTCTGGCCCAGGGCAACTTGCCAAGGTCTGGGGCTTCATGAATACCCCAGGTCCAAGGAGACAGCCCCCAGTGGCCCCTAGGGGCCCATATCCACCATCTGGATGGGCACATGGGGCACACCGTGAAGCAGCAAGGTCTCTCAGCTGATCAGTGGCTGACAGCGGTGTCCCTGCACTTTCTGGTCCATGTCAGAGACCCGGCCAATCTTTCAATTCCCCTCCACCTGGGATGACCCAAGGTCGGACCTTCAATGGGGAAATCCACCCTCTCCGACCATCCAGGTTTCCCAACCAGACCCCCATGTGGCCGCCACCCAGACACAGGCCACCCGAACCCACTCCAAATGGCATCTATGGCCTCCCTCGAAGCCCAGTGGCTCCACTCACCTGCCATGTTTGTGACCACACTGAGACCCTGGCCACGAAGGTCTGCTGAAAGACACAAAGAGACCAGGGTTGCCTAGCAATGGCTCCCTGGAAGGCATCCTGGAAGGGGGGATGGGTCGGCAGGCAAGGCTGAAGGCCCGACCACCTCTTGTGCACCTGGAGGCCCACAGTCAGGCCACAGCCAAAGCAGTGAGGCCTGAGGGATCGGTCGCTTCAAGCCCCAAACTGCAGTGCTCCCCGAGGGCCCTGAGCATCCTCAGGATGCTGACTCTGAGATGGTCCCTTCCACTGGGCCTCAGCGTAATCCTATTGAGCATGATTTTTAGGTCATCATCTCTCTTTGAGACAATATGAGTTCTCATCATTGACCCAAGCAAGGCAATGGTGATGCCGGCGAGCCCTCTCCTGCCCCCCGAACCTGCTTACCCGGGGTGCTTACTGCAGAGTGGCATGCTCCGGTGGGTGATGAGGACCCAAGAGTTGGGATTCCGGCCGCAGCTTGGCCTAGCAAGACTTGAACTCAGGGCAGGAACTTGGTCTGGGGCAGGATCTGTGGAGAGAGTCGTAGGCTAAGTGTCAAAATGTCCTGCTGTGGGGCACCCGCCTCAGTGGCCAAAAGCTCCCAGTTCCGAAAGCCTGGTGCCATGTAACCCAAGGAAGCCCACCCGAGCGGGCGCTCTCCGTCCCCCAAACTGCTCATCAGGGGTGCCTACTGTAGAGCAGGTTGCCACGCGGTGGTGCGGGGACATGAAATGTTGGGCTTCTTGCGGGCGCTGGGCCTAGCAAGACTTGGCCCTCAGGGCGGGATCTTCAACTGGGGACACAATCTGGGGAGAGAGGAGTAGGCTGGCCCTCAAAACGCCCTGCTCCATGGTACCTGCCCCTGCGTCCAAGAGGGTCCACTCCCGGAACCCTGGCGACGCGTGGCAACACATGAGGCTGCCTGGCACACGGCGGAGGAACACAAGGAAGGGGTGGCTACAGGAGCAGAGATGCCCATACATGGACCCGGAAACAATGGAGAACATGGCCCCCAAGGGAGCCAAGCCTTGCTGATGCTGGCCCCCAGGAGAAGGCTTGGCACATTGGATTCCTGAGAGGTAGAACACTGTGGGCATGCAGCCCAGTGTGCAGTGTGCATGCCCTGGTAGGTAGGGGAGGCCCTTGCCCTCCCACCATTGGCCATCTGTGGCACCCGGAGCTGGGCAGGTGCTCTTGAGGACATGGGGAGCCACTGCCCCCAGGGCCCGCAAGGCAGAGGAATGGATGCTGGGCAAACAAGATGTGCATGCAAACAAGGCATGCCGCCCAATGCCTGCCGTACAAGGGGGCATCTCCCTGTACCTGCTGGGCCTCTTCCCTCATATCAATCTCTCAGGTCTAGAGTGCCGCTGTGATAGGCCCAGGGCTATCACCTGTTGCACACAGGGACTCAAGATTCCCCTCCTAGGCCTGGTGTGCCCTTCCTGTCTCATCGGCCAAAGGGATCGGGGATGGGAACTCCCCAGCTGCCCCAAGGGGGCTCAAGTCCCTTGGGAGTTGATGTATGCGAAAGGAGCTCTGAGCTCTCCAGCCCAGGACACCTTACCAAGGGCGAGGGCATCAGGAACAGTGCAGGACCATTGGGGACAGTCACCAGTGGCCCAAAGAGGCTCACATCCACCATCTGGATGGTCCCATGGGGCACACCGTGAAGTAGCGAGGTCCCTCAGCTGATCATTGGCTGACAGCGACGTCCCTGCACTTTCCAGTCCTTGTCCGGGACCCTGACAACATTTAACTTCCCCTGCATGTGGGATGGCCCAAGGGCAGACCTTCAAGGGAAATGTCCACACTCTGCGGACATCCAGGGCTCCTGGCCCAATTCCCATGCGGCCGCCTCCCAGACATGGGCCTCCCGAACCCACCACAAAGGCATCTGCAGCCTCCCTCAATGTCCAGGGGCTTCCACTCACCTGTCATTGTTGAGGATGTGCTGAGACCCTGGCCAGCATGGCCCGCTGAGAGACACAAAGAGACCAGGGTTGACAAGCAATGGCTCCCTGGGAGGCGTCCTGGGAGGGGGAATGAGTGGCCATTGCCTGTTGTGCCCAGGGACTCTCAGGAATCCAAAGGCCTTAACCCCTTTGGGCCCCTGGAGGGGGCCACAGCCACAGGGGGGAGCCTCGAGGGATCAGTCGCCTCAAGCCCCAAGCTACAGCACTCCCCAGGGCCCTGAGCATCCTGGGGATACTGATCCCAGAATGGTCCCCTCCACTGGGACTCAGCGTAATCCTATTAAGCATGATTTTTAGGTGATCATCTCTCTTCAAGACAATAT
Organism: Halichoerus grypus; assembly: GCF_964656455.1. NCBI lineage: Eukaryota > Metazoa > Chordata > Mammalia > Carnivora > Phocidae > Halichoerus > Halichoerus grypus. The sequence continues at coordinate 30,884,038 of NC_135719.1, read as the reverse complement.
GAGTTCTCATCATTGACCCAAGGAAGACAATGGTGACAGGTGTTCTCCCACCCCCCGAACCTGCTTACCGGGGTGCTTACTGTAGAGTTGGACATCCCGGTTGAGGGGGGGTGGGGGCAAGAGACGTTGGGCTCCTTGCAGGGGCAGGGCCAAGCAGGACTTGGCCGTCAGAGTGAGATCTTTATCTGGGACGGGATCTGGGGAGAGAGGGGTAAGCCGGGTGTCAAAACGTCCTACACCAGGGCACCTGTCCCTGTGGCCGTAAGCTGACAGTCCAAAACCATGGCAGTGTGTGGAAAACTTGAGCCAGGCTGGCACATGCGGGGGACTGCGAGGAAGGGGCAGGCTACAGGAGCAGAGGTGGCCATACCTGGACCCCAAAACAATGGAGAGTGTGGTCCCTGAGGGAGCCGATTCTTGCTGATGCTGCCCCCCAAGAAGGCCCAGCACACAGGCTTCCTGAGAGGTAGCAAGCTGTGGGCACAGGACCGGGCATGAAGGGTGAGTGCCCTGGTAGGTAGGGCCAGGCCCTCGTTCTCCCACGTATTGGCCATTTGTGGCACCTGGAACTGGGCAGGTGCCCTTGAGGACAAGGGGAGCCACAGCCTTCGGGGTCCTTAAGGCAGATGAATGGATGCCGGGCCACCCACATGCATGCAACCAAGGCATGCCGCCCACTGCCTGCCGTGCAAGAGAGCCCTCTCCCTGCACCTGCAGGGCCTCTTCTGGATCACTCCCTCAGGTCTAGAGTGCCACCACAATAGGCCCAGGGCCATTGCCTGTTGTGCCCAGGGACTCGAGATTCCCCTTCAAGTTCCGGTAAGCCCTTCCTGCTTCAGGCTAAGGGATCAGGGACGGTGCTCCTCAGCTGCCCTGAGGGGGCCCAAGCTCTTTGAGAGTCGGTTGCATGTGACAAGAGCTCTGGGCTCTCCTGCCCAGGGCACATTGCCAAGGGCCAGGGCTTCAGGAACACCCCAGGGCTGAGGGGAAGAGCCGCCAGTGGCCCCAAGGGGCCAAAGTCCACCATTTGTACAGGTCCATGGGACACAAAATGAAGCAACAGGAGCCCTCAGCTGAACATGGACTGACGGTGGTGTCCTTGCACTTTCCAGTCCTTGTCAAGCACCCCGCCAACCTTTCACTTCCCCTGCACGTGCGATGGTCCAAGGGAGGACCTTCAATGGGGAAATCTACCCTATCCGGACATCTAGGGCTCCCGGCACGACGCCCGTGTAGCCACCTCCCAGACACGGACCTCCCGAACCCACCTGGATGGCATCTGCGGCCTTCCTCCAAGGCCAGTGGCTTCCATTCACCTGCCATGGTTGAATCCACATGGAGACCCTGGCCACCACGGCCCACTGAAAGACACAAGGGGACCAGGGTTCTTAAGCAATGGCTCCCTGGGAGGCGTCCTGGGAGGGGGAATGAGTCGGCAGGCAAGGCAGAAGGCCTGAGCACCTCTTTGGCACCTGGAGGCCCACAGTCAGACCACAGCCACAGCGGGGAGCCTGAAGGGATTGGTTGCTTCAAGCCCCAAACAGCAGCTCTCCCCCAGGGCCCTGAGAATCTTCTGGATGCTGACCCGGGGATGGTCCCCTCCACTGGGCCTCAGTGTAATCCTTTTGAGCATGATTTTTAGGTCATCATCTCTCTTCGGGACAAATTGAGTTATCATTGACCCAAGCAAGGCAATGGTGATGCAGGGGGGCACTCTCCCATCCCCCAAACTGGCTTACCCAGGGTGCTTTCTGTAGAATGGGATGCCCCGGGAAGGGGGCGATGGCACGAGATGTTGGGCCCCTTGCCAGGGCTTGGCCTAGCAAGACTTGGACCTCAGGGAGGGATCTTCATCTCGGGGATGGCATCTGGGGAGAGAGGGGTGGCCAGCTGTCAAAATGTCCTGCACTGGGGCACCTGTCCCTGTGGCCAAGAGCTGCCAGTCCTGAAAGCCTGGTGCCGCGTGGCAAGTCGTGAGGATTGCCAGCACACATTGGGGGACCGAAAGGAAGGGGCAGGATACAGGAGCAGAGATGTCCATACCTGGACCCCGAAACAATGGAGAATGTAGTCCCTAAGGGAACCGAGCCTTGCTGATGCTGCCACCCAGGAGAAGGCCTGGCACACAGGCATCCCGAGAGGTAGCATACTGTGGGCAAGGGGCCAAGTGTGAAGGGTGCGTTGTCTTGTAGGTAGGACCAGGCCCTCGCGCTCCTAGGGACTGGCCATCTGTGACACCCGCAGTTGGGCAAGTGACCTCGAGGACACGGGGAGTCACAGCCCCCGGGGGCCCCAAGGTCAGAGGAATGGATGTCAGGGTAATCACGTCCATGCAACCAAGGCATGCTGCCCACTGTCCGCTGTGCAGGGGGACCCTGTCCCTGCACCTGTTTGGCCTCTTCCGGGGATCACTTCCTCAGGTCTAGAGTGCTGTGACCATAGGCCCAGGGCCAACGCCTGTGGCGCCTAGGGATTCAAGAATCCCCTCCTAGGCCCAGGGGGTTCTTCCTGTCTATGTGCCCCAAGGGATTGGGAGGGGAGCTCCCCAGCTTCTCCAATTGGGCCCAAGCTCCTTGGGAGTCGAGTGCATGTGACAGGAGCTCTTGGCTCTCCTGCCCAGGGGAACTTGCCAAGGGCCAGCACTTCAGGAATAGCTCAGGGCCGAGGTGGACAGATGCCAGTGGCCCAAGGGGCCCACGTCCACCATCTGGATGGGCCCATGAGGCACACCATGATGCAGCAAGAGCCCTCAGCTGAACGTGGGCTGACATTGGTGACCTTACACTTTCCGATCCTTGTCAGGGACCCACGCAAACCCTTGCTTACCCTGCACGTGAGATGGTAGAAGGGCGGACTTTCAAGGGGGAAATCCACCTGCTACAGGTATCCAGGGCTCCCAGTCCGATGTCCAAGTGCAGCCACCCAGACACGGGCCACCTGACCCCACCCCAATGGCGTCTGCTGCTTCCCTCCAATCCCAGTGGCTTCCACTCACCTGCCATGTTTGAGGCCGTATGGAGACCCTGGCCACCAAGGTCCACTGAAAGACACAAGGAGAACCAGGTGCTAAGCAATGGCTCCCCAGGATCTGTCCTGGGAGGCAGATAGGGTTAGCAGGGAAGTTCGAAGTCCTGAGGCCCTTTGGGCACTTGGAGGCTCATCGAAATGCCACAGCCTCAGCAGGGAACTCGGGGGATCCATCGCCTCAAGCCCCAAACTATAGCACTCCCCCAGGACCACAAGCAACCTTCAGATGTTGACCCCGGCATGGTCCCCTCCTTTGGGCCTCAGCGTAATCCTATTGAGCATGATTTTTAAGTCATCATCTCTCTTCGAGACAATATGAGTTCTCATCATTGACCCAAGCAAGGCAGTGATGACGAAGGCGGGCATTAGGGCGTCCCCCGAACCTGATTTCAGGGGTGCTTACTGTAGAGCAGGATGCCCCGGTGGGGGGAGCAGGGACAGAGTCACGAGACTTTGGGCCTCTTGCAGGGGCTGGGCCAAGCAAGACATGGCCCTCAGGGCGGAATCTTCGTCTGGGGACATGATCTGGGGAGAGAGGGGTAGGCAAGGTGTCAGAACGCCCTGCTGCGTGGCACCTGCCCCTACAGCCACGAAGTGCCAGTCCCGAAAGCCTAGTGCTGTGTGGCAAGGCTTTAGGCCAGCCGGCACACAGCGGGTAACCACAAGGAAGGGGCAGGCTATAGGATCAGAGATGCCCATACCTGGACACCGAAAAAACGGAGAGGTTGGCCCCTGAAGGAGCTGAGCCTTTTTGATGCTGCCCCCCAGAAGAAGGCACGGCACGCACGCTTCCCAAGAGGTAGCACGCTGTGGGCACGGGTCCGGTCGTGAAGGGTACGTGCCCTGGTAAGTAGTTAGGTCCAGACCCTCGCCCTCCCACGGATTGGCCATCTGTCGCACCCCGAGCCTGGCAGGTGCCCTCGAAGACATGGGGAACCATGGCCCCCAGCATCCCCAGGGCAGAGGAATGGATATTGGGCCAACCGCATGCATGCAACCAGGTCATGACGCCATTGCTCCCCTTGCAGGGGAGCCCTCTCCTTGCACCTACTGGGCCTCTTCCCGGGATCACTACCTCAGGGCTAGGGAGCTGCTGCGAGAGCCCCAGGGCCATCGCCTGTTGCACCCAGGAACTCAAGATTCCCCTCTTTGGCCTGGTGGGCCCTTTCTGTCTTGACAGCCCAAGGGATCAGGGAGGAGAACTCCCCAGCTGGTCCGAGGAGGCCCAAGCTCCTTGGAATTAGGTGCGTGGGACAGAAGCTCTGGGCTGTCCCACCCGAGTCATCTTGGCAATGGCCGGGGCTTCAAGAACAGCCCAGGGCTGAGGGGGACAGCCGCCAGTGGCCCAAGGGGCCCAGGTCCACTATCTGGACAGGCCAATGCATCACAACGTGAAGCAGCACGAGCCCTCAGCTGAACGTGGGCTGATGGCAGTCTCCCTGCACGTTAAGGTCCTTGTCAGGAACACAGCCAAATTTTCCCTTTCCTTGAAGGTGGGATGGCCCAATGGTGGAACTTCAAGAGGTAAGTCCACCCTCTCTTATATCCAGGGCTACCAGCCCGAAGCCCATACGTCGGCCACCCAGATACCAGCCTTCCTAACCCACCCATGGTGTCTTGGCTTCCCTCCAATCCCAGGGCTTCAAATCACCTGCCATGGTTGAGGCCGAACTGAGACCCTGGCCACCATGGCCCGCAGAAAGACACAAGGAGTCCAGGATTGCTGAGCAATGGCTCTTGGGAGGCGTCCTGGTAGGGGGAATGAGTCGGCAGGCAAGGCCAAAGGCCTAAGCACCTTTGGGCACCAGGAGGCCCACAGTCAGAATATAGCCACACCAGGGACCCCTGAGGGATCAGTCACCTCAAGCCCCAAACTGCAGCGCTCCCCCAGGGCCCCGAGCATCCTCGGGATGCTGACCTCGGGATGGACCCTTCCAATGGGCCTCAGCATAATCCTACTGAGCATGATTTTTAGGCCATCATCTCTCTTCGAGTCAATATGAGTTCTCATCATGACCCAAGGAAGGCAGTAGCAACGCGGGGGGCACTCCCTTGTCCCCCGAATCCGCTTACCAGGGGAGCTTACTGTAGAGTGGATTACCCTGGAGGGTGCCTGGGCAGGAGATGTTGGGCCAGTTGCCAGGGGTGGGCCTAGGAAGATTTGGCCCTCAGGGCAGGATCTTTGTCTGGGTACGTGATCTGTGGAGAGAGTGTAGGCCTGGTGTCAAAACGCCATTCTGCGGGGCACCTACCCCTGCGGCCAAGAGCTGCCAGTCCCGAAATCCTGGTGCTGCATGGCAAGGCATGAGGCCCACTGGCATATGGTGGGAACTGCATGAAAGGGGCAGGCTACAGGAACCGAGATGCCCATACCTGGACCCCGAAACAATGGAGAGCATGGCCCCCGAGGGAGTGGAGGCTTTCTGAGGCTGCCCCCCAGGAGAAGGCCGGCACACAGGTTACCTGAGAGGTAGCAGTGTGTGGGAGCAAAGCTTGGCGTGCAGGGAGCCTGTCCTGGTAGGTAGGGCCGAGGCCTCACCCTCCCACGGATTGGCCATCTGTGACACCCTCGAGGACAGGTGTCCTTGAGGACACGGGAAGCCATGGCCCCCAGGGTCCCCAGGGTATAGGAATGGATGCCTGGCCAAGCACATGCACGCAACCAAGGCATGCAGCCACTGCCCGCTGGGAATGGGGTGCCTCTCCCTGCACCTGCTGAGCCTCTTCCCCTGGATAACTCCATTAAGTCTGGAGTGTCAGGGCGAGAGCCCCAGGGCCATCGCCTTTTGTGCCGAGGGACTTGAGATTCCCCTCCTAGACCCGGAGGGCTCTTGCTCTCGGCAGCCCAAGGGATCGGGGAGGGGAGCTCCCAGCTGCCCCGAGGGGACCCAAGCTCCTTGGGAGTTGGGTACATGTGACAGGAACTCTGGAGGGCTCTTCTACCCAGGGCACCTTGCCAAGTGCTGGGGCTGCAGGAACGGTTGAGGGCTGAGGGGTCAGCTGCCAGTGGTCCCCAGGGGCCCACATCCACCATCTGGATGGGCCCATGGGCACACCTTGAAGCAGCAAGATCCTTCAGCTGAACTGGGTGACGGCAGCATCCCTACGCTTTCTGGTCCTTGTAAGGGACCCGGCCCATCTTTCGTTTCCCCTGCATGTTGGATGGCCCAAGGGCAGACCTTCAAGGGGAAGTCCATCCTCTCCAGACATACAGGGCTCCCAGCCATATTCCCATGCGGCAGCCACCTAGACACGGACCTCATGACCCACCCCAACGACATCTGCGGCCTTCCTCCAAGTGCAGTGGCTTCCACTCACCTGCCATGGTTGTGGCTGCGCCAAGACAATGGCCACCAAGGCCCGAGAAAGACACAAGGAAATCAGGGTTGCAAAGCAATGGCTCTTCAGGAGGCGTCCTGGAGGAAGAATGGGTTGGCAGGCAAGTCTGAAGGCTTGATCTACTCGTGGGCACCTGAAGGCCCACAGTTAGTTCATAGCCACAGTGGGGAGCGTTGAGGGAACGGTTGCTTCAAGCCCCAATCTGCAGCACTCTCCCAGGGCCCCAAGCATCCTCGGGATGCTGACCCTGGCGTGATTCCCTCCATTGGGCCTCAGCGTAATCCTATTGAGCATGAATTTTAGGTCATCATCTCTCTTCAAGACAGTATGAGTTCTTATCATTGACCCAAGCAAGGCATTGGCTACGCAGGTGGATGCTCTCCCGTCTCCCAAACCGGCTTACCCTGGGTGTTTACTGTAGAACGGGATGCCCTGGGAGGGGGGTGATGGCACGAGATGTTGGGCCTCTTGCAGGGCTTAGCCTAGCAAGACTTGCACTTCAGGGCGGGATCTTAATCTGGGGACAGCATCTGGGGAGAGAGGGGTAGAGCAGTGTCAAAATGTCCTTCCCCAGGTCACCTGTCCCTGCGGCCAAGAGCTGCCAGTCTTGAAAGCCTGGTGCTGCGTGGCAAGTTGTGAGAATTGTGAGCACACATCAGGGGACCGCAAGGAAGGGGCAGGCTACAGGAACAGAGATGCCCATACCTGACCCCGAAACAACGGAAAGTGTGGCCCCCGAGGGAGCCGAGGCTTGCTAATACTGCCGACCAGGAGAAAGCACTGCACACAGGCTTCCCGAGAGGTAGCACACTGTTGGTGGGGGGCTGGGCGTGAAGGGTGCGTTCCCTCGTGGGTAGGACCAGGCCCAAGCCCTCCCAGGGATTGGCCATCTGTAACACCCGGAGTTGGGCAAGTGACCTTGAGGACATGGGGAACCACGGCCCTCAGGGCCCCAAGGTCAGAGGAATGGATGCCAGGTTAATTATGTCCACGCAACCAGGCATGCCTCCCACTGTCCGCCGTGAAGGGGGACCCTGTCCCTGCACCTGTTTGGCCTCTTCCTGGGATCACTCCCTCAGGTCTAGAGTGCTGCGACCATAGGCCCAGTGCCATCGCCTGTTGTGCCTAGGGATTTGAGATTCCCCTCCTAGGCCCAGTGGGCTCGTCCTGACTCCACAGCCCAAGGAATCAGTAGGGGAGCCACCCAGCGGCCCCGAGTGGGCCCAAGCTCCTTCGGAGTCGAGTGCATGTGACAGGAGCTCTTGGCTCTCCTGCCCAGAGCAACTTGCCAAGGGCCAGTGCTTCAGGAACAGCTCTGGGTTGTCCCACCCGGGTCACCTTGGCAATGGATGGGGCTTCAGGAATAGCTCAGGGCCGAGGTGGACAGACGCCAGTGGCCCAAGACCCCCACATCCACCATCTGCATGGGCCCATGGGGCACACCGTGAAGCAGGAAGAGCCCTCAGCTGAATGTGGGCTGTCGTTGGCACCCTTACAATTTCCAGTCCTTGTCAGGGACCCACGCAAACTTTTCCTTCCTCTGCACATGAGATAGTCCAAGGGTGGACTTCCCCACTACAGACATCCAGGGCCTCCGGTCTGATGTCCATAGCGCCGCCACCCAGACACGGGCCACCCGAACCCACCCCTATGGCATCTGCCGCTTCCCTCCAAGCCCAGTGGCTTCCACTCACCTGCCATGTTTGAGGCCGTGCAGAGACCCTGGCCACCATGGCCCACTGAATGACACAAGGAGAACCAGGTGCTAAGCAATGGCTCCACGGGAGGTGTCCTGGGAGGGATAATGGGTCAGCAGGGAAGGTCAAATGCCTGAGTCCCTTTGGGCACATGGAGGTCCACAGTAAGGCCACCACCACAGCAGGGATCTTCAAGGGATCCGTCGCTTCAAGCCCAAAACTACAGCATTCCCCAGGACCCGAAGCAACCTTGGGAATTTAACCCTGGCATGGTCTTCTCTATTGGGCCTCAGCATAATCCTATTGAGCATGATTTTTAAGTCATCATCTCTCTTCGAGACAATATGAGTTCTCATCATTGACCCAAGCAAGGCAGTGATGACGAAGGCGGGTGCTATGACGTCCCCTGAACCTACTTTCTGGGGTGCTTAGTGTAGAGCGGGATGCCCTGGTGTGCAACAGAGTCACGAGACTTTCAGCCTCTTGCAGGGGCTGGGCCTAGCAAGACTTCGCCCTCAGGGCAGAATCTTCGTCTGCTGATGTGATCTGGGGAGAGAGGGGTAGGCCAGGTGTCAGAACGCCCTGCTGCGTGGCACCTGCCCCTGCAGCCACGAAGTGCCAGTCCCGAAAGCCTGGCATGACGTGGCAAGGCTTTAGGCAGGCTGGCACACAGCGGGTGACCACAAGGAACGGGCAGGCTATCGGAGCAGAGATGCCCATACCTGGACACTAAAAAAACGGAGAGCTTGGCCCCTGAAGAACCTGAGCCTTTTTGATGCTGCCCCCCAGAAGAAGGCACAGCACACACGGTTCTCGAGAGGTAGCACACTGTGGGCATGAGGCTGGTCGTGAAGGGTGCATGCACTGGTAGGTAGGTCCAGGCCCTCGCCTTCCCATGGATTGGCCGGCCATCTGTTGCACCCCGAGCCTGGCAGGTGCTCTCGAAGACATGGGGAGGCACGGCCCCCAGGGTTCCCAGGGCAGAGGAATGGATACTGTGCCAACCGCATGCATGCAACCAGGTCATGCCACCCACTGACCCCCTTGCAGGAGGCCCTCTCCCTACACCTGCTGGGCCTTTTCCCAGAATCACTACCTCAGGTCTAGAGTGCCGCTGCGAGAGGCCCAGGGCCATCTCCTGTTGCATCCAGGAACTCAAGATTCCCCTCCTTGGCCTGGTGGGTCCTTTCTGTCTTGACAGCCCAAGGGATCAGGGAGGAGAGCTTCCCAGCTGGTCCAAGGAGGCCCAAGCTCCTTGGAGTAGGTGTGTGGGACAGAAGCTCTGGGCTGTCCCACCCGGGTCACCTTGGCAATGGCCGGGGCTTCAGGAATAGCCCAGGGCTGAGGGGGACAGCCGCCAGTGGCCCAAGGGGCCCAGGTCCACCATCTGGACAGGCGAATGTGTCACAACGTGAGCAGCACGAACCCTCACCTAAACGTGGGCTGAGGGCGGTGTCCCTGCACGTTAAGGTCCTTGTCAGGGACACAGCCAAACTTTCCTTTCCCTTGCAGGTGGGATGGCCCAAGGGCGGACTGTCAAGAGGTAAGTCCACCCTCTCCTTATATCCAGGGCTATCAGCCCGAGCCCATGTGGCTGCTGCCCAGATACAAGCCTCCCAAACCTACCCCTATGGCATCTCAGCCTCCCTTCAAGCCCAGTGGCTTCCAATTACCTGCCATGGTTGAGGCCGAACTGTGACCCTGGCCACCACAGCCTGTGGAAAGACACAAAGAGTCCAGGATTGCCAACAATGGATCCCTGCTAGGTGTCCTCGTAGGGGGAATGAGTCAGCAGGCAAGGCCGAAGGCCTGAGCACCTTTGGGTACCTGGAGGCCCACAGTCAGACCATAGCCACAGCGGGGACACCCGAGGGATTGGTCACCTCAAACCCCAAACTGCAGCATTCCCCCAGGGCCCCGAGCATCCTCGAGATGCTGACCTCAGGATGGACCCTACAAATGGGCCGCAGCGTAATCCTACTGAGCACGATTTTAAGTCATCATCTCTCTTCGAGACAGTATGAGTTCTCATCATTGACCCAAGCAAGGTAGTGATGACGCAGGAGGGTGCAATGCATCCCCCGAACCTGCTTTCTTGGGTGCTTAGTGTAGAGCCGGATACCCCGGTGGGCAACAGAGTCATGAGACTTTGAGCCTCTTGCAGGGGCTGGGCCTAGCAAGACTTCACCCTCAGGGCAGAATCTTCATCTAGGGTCATGATCTGGGGAGAGAGGGGTAGGCCAGGTGTCAGAATGCCCTGCTGTGTGGCATCTGCCCCTGCAGCCACGAAGTGCCAGTCCCAAAAGCCTGGCACCGCATGGCAAGGTTTTAGGCCAGCCAGAACACAGCAATTGACCACAAGGAAGGGGCAGGCTATAGGAGCAGAGATGCCCACACCTGGACCCCCAAAAAACGGAGAGCTTGGTCCCTTAAGGACCGAGCCTTGTTGATGCTGCCCCCCAGAAGAAGGCACGGCACACATGCTTCTTGAGAGGTAGCATGCTGTGGGCGCGGGGCTGGTCGAACAGTGACCCTGGCCACCATGGCCCATGGAAAGACACAAGGAGTCCCAAATGGCTAAGCAATGGCTCCCTGGGAGGCGACCTGGTGGGGGGAATTAGTCGGCAGGCAAGGCCAAAGGCCTGAGCACCTTTGGGCACCTGGAGGCCCATAGTCAGACCATAGCCACAGCGGGGACCCCCAAGGGATCGGTCTCCTCATGCCCCAAACTGCAGTGCTCCCCCAGGGCCCCGAGCATCCTCGGGATGCTGACCTCGGGATGGACCCTGCCAATGGGCCTCAGCGTAATCCTATTGAGCATGATTTTTAGGTCATCATCTCTCTTTGAGACAATATAAGTTCTCATCATGGACCCAAGCAAGGCAGTAGCGATGTGGGTGTGCACTCTCCTGTCACCGAATCCACTTACCGGGGGAGCTTACTGTAGAGCAGATTACCCTGGAAGGTGTCAGGGCAGGAGACGTTGGGTCAGTTGCCAGGGCTGGGCCTAGGAAGATTTGGCCCTCAGGGCAGGATCCTCGTATGGGTACGTGATCTGGGGAGAGAGGATAGGCCTGGTGTCAAAACGCCATTCTCTGGGGCACCTACTGCTACGGCCAAGAGCTGCCAGTCCTGAAATCCTGGTGCTGCAGGGCAAGGCGTGAGGCCCTCCAACATATGGTGGGAACTGCAAAAAAGGGGCAGGCTACGGAGCCGAGATGCCCATACCTGGGCCCCAAAAAAAGGAGAGCTCGGCCCCCGAAGGAGCCAAGCCTTGTTGATGCTGCCCCCCAGAAGAAGGCATGGCACACACGCTTCCTGAGAGGTAGCACGCTGTGGGTGCAGGGCCGTCGTGAAGGGTGTGTGCCCTGGTAGGTAGGTCTAGGCCCTTGCCCTCCCACGTATTGGCCATCTGTTGCACCCCGAGCCTGGCAGCTGCCCTCGAAGACACAGGGAGCCATGGCCCCCAGGGTCCCCAGGGTAGAGGAATAAATGCTGGGCCAAACACATGCACGCAACCAAGGCATGTAGTGCACCGCCTGCTGCCCAAGTAGGGGGCCTCTCCCTGCATCTGCTGAGCCTATTCCCCTGGATAAATCCATCAGGTCTAGAGTGTCAGCGCAAGAGTCCCAGGGCCATCGCCTGTTGTGCCCAGGGACTTGAGATTCCCCTCCTAGTCCCGGTGGGCCCTTGCTGTCTCAGCAGCACAAGGGATCAAGGAGGGGAGTTCCCAGCTGCCCCAAGGGGACTCAAGCTTCTTGGCAGTTGGATGCGTGTGACAAGAACTCTGGGCTCTTCTGCCCAGGGCACCTTGCCATGTGCCGGGGCTACAGGAACAGTTGAGGGCTGAGGGGGACAGCTGCCAGTGGTCCCAAGGGGCCCACGTCTACCATCTGGATGGGCCCATGGGGCACACCTTGAAGCAGCAAGATCCCTCAGCTGAACTGGGTAACAGTGGTGTCCCTGCACTTTCTACTCCTTGTAAGGGAACCAGCCCTTGCATGTGGGATGACCCAAGGGTAGACCTTCAAGGGGGAAGTCCACCCTCTCTGGAAATACAGGGCTCCCCGCCATATTCCTATGCGGCAGCCACCTAGACATGGGCCTCACAACCCACCCCAATGACATCTGTGGCCTCCCTCCAAATGCAGTGGCTTCCACTCACCTGCCATGGTTGTGGCTGCACCGAGACAGTGGCCACCATGGCCCGAGAAAGACACAAGGAAATCGGGGTTGCAAAGCAATGGCTCTTAGGAGGCGTCCTTGGAGGAAGAATGGGTCGGCAGGGAAGGCCAAAGGCGTGATCCACTCATGGGCACCTGGAGGCCCACAGTCAGTTCATAGTCACAGTGGGGAGCCTTGAGGGAACAGTTGCTTCAAGCCCTAATCTGCAGCACTCTCCCAGGGCCCCAAGCATCCTCAGGATGCTGACTCTGGCATGATTCCCTCCATTGGGGCTCAGCGTAATCCTATTGAGGATGATTTTTAGGTCATCATATCTCTTCGAGACATTAAGAGTTCTCATCATTGACCCAAGGAAGGCAGTGGCGACGCAGACAAACACTCACCCCTCCCTGAACCAGCTTACTGGGGTGCTTACTGTAGAGCAGATGCCTGGGGGGGTGGGGGCAAGAGACGTTGAGTGTCTTATAGTGCTTGGGCCTAGGAAGAAATGGCCCTCAGGGCAGGATCTTCATCTGGGAACAGGATCTGGAGAGAGAGGTGTAGGCAAGGTTTCAAACCACACAGCTCTGCAGCACCTGCCATTATAGCCAAGAGCTGCCAGTCCGAAAAGCCTGGTGCCACATGGCAAGGTGTGAGGCTGGGCGGCATACAGCATGGGACTGCATGGAAGGGACAAGCTACAGGAGCAAATGCCGATACCTTGACCTCAAAACAACAGAGAGCGTGGTCCCCATGAGAGCCGAGCCTTGCTGTGCTGCCCCCCAGAAGGCCCGGCACACAGCCTTCCAGAGAGGTAGCACGCTGTGGACTCTGGGCCAGGCATGAAGGGTGGGTGCCCTGGTATGTACAGTCAGGCCCTCGCCCTCCCATAGATTGGCCATCTCTGACACCCGGAGTTGGGCTGGTTCCCTCGGGGACATGGGGACCCATGGCCCTCAGGGTCCCAAGGGCAGAGGAATGGATGCCGGGATAACAGCGTGCTCGCAACCAGGCATGCCGCCATTCCCGCCCTGCATAGGAGCCCTCTCCCTGCACCTGCTGGGCCTCATCGTTGGGATCACTCCCTCAGATATAGAGTGACATGATGATAGGCCCAAGGACATCGCCTGTTGTGCCCAGGGACTCAAGATTACCCTCCTAGGCCAGGTTGGCCCTTCCTGTCTCTGCAGCCCAAGGAATTGGAGAGGGGAACTCCTCAGTTGCCCCGAGGGGGCCCAAGCTCCTTGGGAGTTGGGTGCATGCGACAGGAGTTCTGAGCTCTCCCGCCCAGGACAACATGCCAAGGTCCGGGGCTTCATGAACACCCCAGGCCCGAGGAGACAGCCTCCAGTGGCCCCAAGGGGCCTATATCCACCATCTGGATGGGCACATGGGGCACACCGTGAAGCAGCGAGGTCCCTCAGCTAATCGTTGGCTGACAGTGGCATCCCTGCACTTTCTGCTCCATGTCAGGGACCCGGCCAATCTTTCGATTCCCCTGCACCTGGGATGGCCCAAGGGCAAATCTTCAATGGGGAAATCCACCCTCTCCGACCATCCAGGTTTCCCAACCCAACCCCCATGTGGCCGCCCCCAGACACAGGCCTTCCGCACCCACTCTGGATGGCGTCTATGGCCTCCCTCGAAGCCCAGTGGCTCCACTCACCTGCCATGTTTGTGACCACACTGAGACCCTGGCCACAAAGGCCCACTGAAAGACACAAAGAGACCAGGGTTGCTAAGCAATGGCTCCCTGGAAGGCATCCTGGGAGGGGGGATGGGTCAGCAGGCAAGGCTGAAGGCCCGAGCACCTCTTGTGCACCTGGAGGCCCACAGTCAGGCCACAGCCAAAGCGGTGAGGCCTGAGGGATCGGTCGCTTCAAGCCCCAAACTGCAGCACTCCCTGAGGGCCCTGAGCATCCTCAGGATGCTGACTCTGAGATGGTCCGTTCCATTGGGCCTCAGCGTAATCCTATTGAGCATGATTTTTAGGTCATCATCTCTCTTCGAGACAATATGAGTTCTCATCATTGACCCAAGCAAGGCAATGGCGATGCCGGCGAGCCCTCTCCTGCCCCCCGAACCTGCTTACCCAGGGTGCTTACTGCAGAGTGGCATGCTCCTGTGGGGGATGGGGTCCCAAGACATTAGGATTCCGGCTGGGGCTTGGCCTAGCAAGACTTGAAACTCAGGGCAGGAAGTTGGTCTAGGGCAGGATCTGTGGAGAGAGTCGTAGGCTAAGTGTCAAAATGTCCTGCTGTGGGGCACCTGCCTCAGTGGCCAAAAGCTGCCAGTCTGAAAGCCTGGTGCCGCATAACCCAAGGAAGGCAGTGGCGACCTGAGGGGGTGCTCTCCATCCCCTAAACTGCTCCTCAGGGGTGCCTACTCTAGAGCAGGATGCCCAGTGGGGGTGTGGGGCATGAAATGTTGGGCCTCTTGCTGGTGCTGGGCCTAGCAAAACTTGGCCCTCAAGGCTGAATCTTCAACTGGGGATGCAATCTGGGGAGAGAGGGGTAGGCCAGCTCTCAAAACACCCTGCTCCAGGGTACCTGCCCCTGCGTCCCAGAGGGTCCACTCCCGGAATCCTGGCAATGCGTGGCAACACGTGAGGCCGCCCGGCACACGGCGGAGGGACACAAGGAAGGGGTGGCTACAGGAGCAGAGATGCCCATACGTGGACCCGGAAACAATGGAGAACATGGCCCCCAAGGAAGCCAAGCCTTGCTGATGCTGGCCCCCAGGAGAAGGCTCGGCACATCGGATTCCTGAGAGGTAGCATGCAGTGGGCATGCAGCCCAGTGTGCAGTATGTATGCCCTGGTAGGTAGGGCCAGGCCCTTGCCTTCCCACTGTTGGCCACCTGTGACACCCAGAGCTGGGCAGGTGCTCTTGAGGACATAGGGAGCCACTGCCCCCAGGGCCCGCAAGGCAGAGAAATGGATGCTGGGCAAACAAGATGTGCATGCAAACAAGGCATGCCGCCCACTGCCCGCCGTACAAGGGGGACATCTCCCTGCACCTGCTGGGCCTCTTCCCTCAGATCAATCTCTCAGGTCTAGAGTGCCGCTGTGATAGGCCCAGGGCTATAGCCTGTTGCACCCAGGGACTCGAGATTCCCCTCCTAGGCCGGGTGGGCTCTTCCTGTCTCATCAGCCAAAGGGATCAGGGATGGGAACTCCCCAGCTGCCCCAAGGGGGCCTAAGTCCCTTGGGAATCGATGGATGTGAAAGGAGCTCTGAGCTCTCTAGCCTGGGACACCTTACCAAGGTTGAGGGCTTCAGGAACAGCCCAGGGCTATTGGGGACAGCCACCAGTGGCCCAAAGGGGCCTATGTCCAGCATCTGGATGGTCCCATGGGGCACACCATGAAGCAGCAAGGTCCCTCAGCTGAACATGGACTGACAGCGACATCCCTGCACTTTTCAGTCCTTGTCTGGGACCCTGACAACATTTAACTTCCCCTGCACATGGGAAGGCCCAAGGGCAGACCTTCAAGGGAGAAGTCCACTGTCTCTGGACATCCAGGGCTCCTGGCCCGATTCCCATGCAGCCACCTCCCAGACATGGGCCTCCTGAACCCACCACGAAGGCATCTGCAGCCTCCCTCCATGCCCAGGGGCTTCCACTCACCTGCCATGGTTGAGGCTGTGCTGAGACCCTGGCCAGCATGGCCTGCTGAGAGACACAAAGAGACCAGGGTTGACAAGCAATGGCGCCCCGGGAGGCGTCCTGGGAGGGGGAATGAGTGGCCAGGCAAGGCTGAAGGCCTTAAACCCTTTGGGCCCCTGGAGGGGGCCACAACCACAGGGGGGAGCCTCGAGGGATTGGTCAGCTGAAACCCCAAGCTGTAGCACTCCCCAGGGCCCTGAGCATCCTGGGGATGCTGATCCAGGAATGGTCCCCTCCACTGGGACTCAGCGTAATCCTATTAAGCATGATTCTTAGGTCATCATCTCTCTTCGGGACAATATGAGTTCTCATCATTGACCCAAGCAAGGCAGTGGTGACGCGGGCAGGTGTTCCCCCATCCCCCGAACCTGCGTACCGGGGTGCTTACTTAGAGCGTGACGCCCCGGATCAGCGCGGATGGGGGCAAGAGACGTTGGGCTCCTTGCAGGCGCAGGGCCTAGCAAGACTTGACCCTCAGACTAGGATCTTCATCTGGGACAGGATCTGGGGAGAGAGGGGTAGGCCAACTGTCAAAACATTCTGCACCGGGGCACTGTCCCTGCGGCCAAGAGCTGACAGTCTGAAACCGTGGCAGTGCATGGCAAGGCTTGAGGCTGGCCAGCACACGGCAGGGACCCCAAGGAAAAGGCAGGCTACAGTAGCAGAGATGACCATACCTCAACCCCGAAACAATGGAGAGTGTGGCCCCTGAGGGAACATATTCTTGCTGATGCTGGCCCCCAAGAAGGCCCAGCACACAGGCTTCCTGAGAGGTAGCATGCTGTGGGGGCTGGAACCGTTGTGAAGTGTGAGTACCCTGGTAGGGAGGGCCAGACCCTGCCCTCCCACGGATTGGCCATCTGTTGCACCCAGAGCTGGGCAGGTGCCCTCGAGGACATGGGGAACCACAGCCCCCAGGGTCCTTAAGGCAGAGGAATGGATGCCAGGCCAACCGCATGCATGCAACCAAGGCATGCTGCCCACTGCCCACCATGCAAGAGAGCCCTCTCCCTGCACCTGGGCCTCTTCTGGATCACTCCCTCAGGTCTAGAGTGCCACGACGATAGTCGCAGGGCCATCGCCTATTTTGCTCAGGGACTTGAGATTCCCCTCCAAGGCCCGGTAAGCCCTTCCTGCTTCAGCGGCCTAAGGGATCGAGGAGGGTGCTCCCCAGCTGCCCTGAAGGAGACCAAGCTCCTTGAGAGTCGGTTGCATGTGACAGGAGCTCTGGACTCTCCTGCCCCGGGCACCTTGCCAAGGGCTGAGGCTTCAAGAACACCCCAGGGCCAAGAGGGACAGCCACCAGTGTCCACCGCCTGGATGGGAAATGCCGACCAAGTCCACCTCCTGGATGGGAAATGGGGCACACCATGAAGCAGCAAAAGCCCTCAGCTGAACGTGGACTGACGGTGGCATCCCTGCACTTTCTGGTCCTTGTCAGGGACCCGGCCAACATTTCACTACCCCTGAATGTGGGATGGCCCAAGGGGGGACCTTTAAGGGGTAAGTCCACCCTCTCCAGACATCCAGGGCTCCCGGCCCGATGGCCATAGGGCTGCCTCCCAGACACAGGCCTCCCGAACCAACCCCGATGGCATCTGTGGTCTCCCTGCAAGCCCAGTGGCTTCCACTCACCTGCCATGGTTGAGGCCACATGGAGACCCTGGCCACCACGGCCCACTGAAAGACACAAGGGGACCAGGGTTGTTAAGCAATGGCTCCCTGGGTGGCGTCCTGGGAGGGGGAATGAGTCAGCAGGCAAGGCAGAAGGCCTGAGCACCTTTGGGCACCTGGAGGCACACAGTCACACCACGGCCACAGCGGGGAGCCTCGAGGGAACAGTCGCTATAAGCCCCAAACAGCAGCTCTCCCCCAGGGCTGCGAGCATCTTCTGGATGCTGACCCAGGGATGGTCCCCTCCACTGGGCCTCAGTGTAATCCTTTTGAGCATGATTTTCAGGTCATCATCTCTCTTCAAGACATAAGAGTTCTCATCATTGACCCAAGCAAGGCAATGGAAATGCAGGCAGGTGCTCTCCCATCCCCTGAACCGGCTTACCCTGGGTGTTCACTGTAGAATGGGATGCCCTGGGAGGGGAGCGATGGCACGAGATGTTGGGCCTCTTGCTGGGGCTTGGCCTAGCAAGACTTGGACCTCAGGGCGGGGTCTTCATCTGGGGATGGCATCTGGGGAGAGAGGGGTAGGCCAGCTGTCAAAATGTCCTGCACTGGGGCACCTGTCCCTGTGGCCAAGTGCTGCCAGTCTGGAAAGCCTGGTGCCACATGGCAAGTTGTGAGAATTGCCAGCACACATTGGGGGACCGAAAGGAAGGGACAGGATACAGGAGCAGAGATGCCCGTACCTGGACCCTGAAACAATGGAGAGTGTGGCCCCTGAGGGAGCTGAGCCTTGCCGATGCTGCTGCCCAGAAGGCCTGGCACACTGCTTCCCAAGAGGTAGCACACTGTGGTCGGGGAGCCTGTCGTGAAGGGTGCATTCCCTGGTAGGTAGGACCAGGCCTTCGCCCTCCCACAGATTGGCCATCTCTGGCACCTGGAGTTGGGCAAGTGACCTCGAGGACATGGGGATCCATGGCCCCCAGGGCCCCAAGGTCAGTGGAATGGATGCCAGGGTAATCATGTCCACGCAACCAAGGCATGCCATCCACTGTCTGCCATGCAGGGGGACCCTGTCCTTGCACCTGTTTGGCCTCTTCCTGGGATCACTCCCTCAGGTCTAGAGTGCTGCGACCATAGGCCCAGTGCCATCGCCTGTTGCGCCTAGGGATTCGAGATTCCCCTCCTAGGCCCAGTGGGCTCTTCCTGTCTATGCGCCCCAAGGGATCAAGAGGGGAGCTCCCCAGCTGCCCCAAGTGGGCCCAAGCTCCTTGGGAGTCAAGTGCATGTGACAGGAGCTCTGGGCTCTCCTGCCCGGGGCAAATTGCCAAGGACCAGTGCTTCAGGAACAGCTCAGGGCCCAGGTGGACAGATGCCAGTGGCTCAAGGGGCCCACATCCACCATCTGGATGGGCCCATGGGGCACACCATGTAGCAGCAAGAGCCCTCAGCTGAACGTGGGCTGACGCTGGTGCCCTTACACTTTCCGGTCCTTGTCAGGGACCCACCCAAACATTTCCTTCCTCTGCACATGAGATGGTCCAAGGGTGGACAGTCAAGGGGGAAGTCCACCCTTTACAGACATCCAGGGCTCCCAGTCCAATGTCCATGCAGCCGCCATCCAGGGACAGGTACCCGAACCCACCCCAATGGCATCTGCCCCTTCCCTCTAAGCCCAGTGGCTTCCACTCACCTGCCATGTTTGAGGCCATGCAGAGACCCTGGCCACCACGACCCACTGAAAGACACAAGAGGAACCAGGTGTTAAACAATGGCTCCCCAGGAGGTGTCCTGGGAGGGGGAATGGGTCAGCAGGGAAGGTCGAAGGCCTGAGAACCTTTGGGCACTTGGAGGCCCAGAGAAAGACCACAGCCACAGTGGGGAACTTCGAGGGAACCGTCACCTCAAGCTCCAAACTACAGCACTCCCCCTGGACCCCAAGCAACCTTGGGATGTTGACCCCGGCATGATACCCTCCATTGGACCTCAGCGTAATCCTATTGAGCATGATTTTTAGGTCATCATCTCTCTTCAGAGACAATATGAGTTCTCATCATTGACCCAAGCAAGGCAGTGACGACGCAGCGGGCGTTATGCTGTCCCCTGAACCTGCTTTCTGGGGTGCTTACTGTAGAGCGGGATGCCCCGGGGTGGGGCATAGATGGAGTCATGAGACTTTGCGCCTCTTGCAGGGGCTGGGCCTAGCAAGATGTGGCCCTCAGGGAGGAATCTTTGTCTGGGGATCCGATCTGGGAAGAGAGGGGTATGCCAAGTGTCAGAACGCCCTGCTGCGTGGCACATGCCCCTGCAGCCAAGAAGTGCCAGTCCCGAAAGCTTGGCATCCCATGGCAAGGCTTTAGGCCGACCGGCACATAGTGGGTGACTCTAAGGAAGGGGCAGGCTATAGGAGCAGAGATGCCCATACCTGGACCCTGAAAAAAATGGAGAGCGTGGTCCCTGAAGGAGATGAGCCTTTTTGATGCTGCCCCCCAGAAGAAGGCACAGCACACATGCTTCCCGAGAGGTAGCAAGCTGTGGGTGTGGGGCCGGTCATGAAGGGTGCGTGCCCTGGTAGGTAGGTCCAGGCCCTCGCCCTCCCATGTATTGGCCATCTGTCGTACCCCGAGCCTGGCAGGTGCCCTCGGGGACATGGAGAGCCACGGCCCCAGGGTCCCCAGGGCAGAGGAATGGATACAGGGCCAACTGCATGCATGCAACCAGGTCATGCTGCCCACTGCCCCCCTTGCAGGGGGGCCCTCTCCCTGTATCTGCTGGGCCTCTTCCTAGGATCACTTCCTCAGGTCTAGAGGGCCACTGTGTGAGGCAAAGGGCCATCGCCTGTTGCACCCAGGAACTCAAGATTCCCCTCTTTGGCCTGGTGGGCCCTTTCTGTCTTGACAGCCCAAGGGATCAAGGAGGAGTGCTCCCCACCTGGTCCGAGGAGGCCCAAGCTCCTTGGGAGTTGGGTGCGTGTGACAGAAGCTCTGGGCTGTCCCACCTGGGTCACCTTGGCAAGGGCCAGGGCTTCAGGAACAGCCCAGGGCCGAGGGGGACAGCCACCGGTGGCCCAAGGGGCCCAGGTCCACCATCTGGACAGGCCAATGCATCACAACATGAAGCAGGATGTGCTCTCTGCTGAACGTGGGCTGACGGCGGTGTCCCTGAACTTTCCAGTCCTTGTCAGGGACACGGCCAAACTTTCCCTTCCCTTGCAGGTGGGATGGCCCAAGGGTGGACCTTCAAGAGGTAAGTCCACCCTCACTGTAAATCCAGGGCTACCAGCCCTAAGCCCATGCAGCTGCCACCAAGATACCAGTCTCCTGAACCCACCCCTATGGCTTCTCGGTCTCCCTCCAAGCCCAGTGGCTTCCAATCACCTTCCATGGTTGAGGCCACATGGAGACCCTGGCCACCACAGACCACAGAAACACAAGGAGTCCAGGATTGCTAAGCAATGGCTCCCTTGGAGGCATCCTGGTAGGAGGAATAAGTCGGCAGGCAAGGCCAAAAGCCTGAGCACCTTTGGGCACCTGGAGGCCCACAGTCAGTCCATAGCCACAGCAGGGACCCCCGAGCGATTGGTCACCTCAAGCCCCAAACTGCAGTGGTCCCCCAGGGCCCCGAGCATCCTCAGGATGCTGACCTCGGGATGGACCCTGCCAATGGGCCTCAGTGTAATCCTATTGAGCATGATTTTTAGGTCATCATCTCTTCGAGACAGTATGAGCTCTCATCATTCACCCATGGAAGGCACTAGCAACACAGGTGGGACTCTCTTGTCCCCCGAATCGGCTTACCAGGGGAGCTTACTGTAGAGTGGATTACCCTGGAGGGTTCCAGGGCAGGAGATGTTGGGCCAGTTGCCAGGGGTGGGCCTAGGAAGATTTGGCCCTCAGGGTGGGATCTTCATCTGGGTACATGATCTGGGGAGAGACGGTAGGCCTGGTGTCAAAACGCCATTCTCCGGGGCACATAGCCCTGCGGCCAAGAGCTGCCAGTCCCAAAATTGTGGTGCTGCCTGGCAAGGGTTCAGGCTGGATGGCACACAGCGGGAACCGTAAGAAAGGAGCAGGCTTCAGGAGCCGAGATGCTCATACCTGGACCACAAAACAACAGAGAGCATGGCCCCCGAGGGAGCCAAGCCTTGCTGAGGCTTCCCCCCAGGAGAAGGCCGGCACACAGGCTATCTGAGAGGTAGCATGGTGTAGGAGCAGGGCACGGTATGCAAGGAGCTTGTCCTGGTAGGTAGGACCAAGGCCTCACCCTCCCATGGATTGGCCATCTATAACATCCAAAGCTAGGCAGGTGCTCTCCAGGACATGGGAAGCCATGACCCCAGGGTCCCCAGGGTAGAGGAATGGATGCTGGGCCAAACGCATGCATGCAACCAAGGCATGCTGTTACCTGCCTGCCATGCAGTGGGGGCCTCTCCCTGCACCTGCTGAGTCTCTTTCCCTGGATAACTCCATTAAGTCTAGAGTGTCAGGGCAAGAGCCCCAGGGCCATCGCCTGTTGTGCCCAGGGACTTGAGATTCCCCTCCTAGACCCGGTGGGCCCTTGCTGTCTTGGCAGCCCAAGGGATCGAGGAGGGGAGCTCCCAGCTGCCCGGGGGGGGCCCAAGTTCCTTGGCAGTCGGGTGCATGCGACAAGAACTCTAGGCTCTTCCACCCAGGGCACCTTGCCATGTACCAGGGCTGCAGGAACAGTTGAGGGCTGAGGGGGACAGCCGCCTAAGGGCCCACATCCACCATCTGGATGGGCCCATGGGGAACACCATGAAGCAGCAAGATCCCTCAGCTGAACTGGGTGATGGCAGCATCCCTGCACTTTCTCATCCTTGTAAGGGACCCGGCCTATCTTTCGTTTCCCCTGCATGTGGGATGGCCCAAGGGCGGACCATCAAGGGGGAAGTCCACCCTCTCTGGACATCCAGGGCTCCCAGCCATATTCCCTCATGACCCACCTCAACGACATCTGCAGCCTCCCTCCAAGTGCAGTGGCTTCCATTCACCTGACATGGTTGTGGCCATGCCGAGACACGGGCCTCCATGGCCCGAGAAAGACACAAGGAGATCAGGGTTGCAAAGCAATGGCTCCTCTGGAGGGGTACTTGGAGGAAAAATGGGTCGGCAGGCAAGCCCGAAGGCTTGATCCACTCGTGGGCACCTGGAGGCCCACAGTCAGTTCATAGTCACAGTGGGGAGCCTTGAGGGAATGGTCGTCTCAAGCCCCAATCTGCAGCGCTTGCCCAAGGCTCCGAGCATCCTCAGGATGCTGACCGCAGCATGATCCCCTCCATTGGGCCTCAGAGTAATCCTATTGAGCATGATTTTTAGGTCATCATCTCTCTTCGAGACATTATGAGTTCTCATCATTGACCCAAGGAAGGCAGTGGCAATGCAGGCAGGCACTCTCCTGTCCCACGAACCTGCTTACCAGGGGTGCTTAATGTAGAGTGGGATGTCCAGGGGGAGAGGTGGGGGCACGAGATTTTGGGCATCTTGCAGTGCCTGGGCGTAGCAAGACTTGGCCTTCAGGGCGGGATCCTCATTTGAGGACAGGATCTGGGGAAGGAAGGGTAGGCGAGGTGTCAAAACCCACTGCTCCCAGGCACCTGCCATTGTAGCCAAGAGCTGCCAGTCCAGAAAGCCTGGCATCACATGGCAAGGTGTGAGGCCGGCTGGCATACGGTGGGGGACCGCACAGAAGGGGCAAGCAACAGGAGCAGAAATGTCCATACCTAGACCACGAAACAACAAAGATCATGGCCCTCGTGAGAGCTGAGCTTTGCTGATGCTGCCCCCCAGAAGCCCCACAGGCTTCCTGAGAGGTAGCACGCTGTGGACTCTGGGCCAGGCATGAAGGGTGGGTGCCCTGGTACGTACAGTTAGGCCCTCGCCCTCCCACGGATTGGCCATCTCTGACACCCGGAGTTGGGCTAGTGCCTCAAGGACATGGGGACCCACAGCCCTCAAGGTCCCGAGGGCAGAGGAATGGATGCTGCGCTAACAGCGTGCTCACAACCAGGCATGCCGCCCATTCCCACTGTGCATGGGGGCCCTCTCCCTGCACCTGCTGGGCCTCATCACCGGGATCACTCCCTCAGATCTAGATTGCCACGACGATAGGCCCAAGGACATCGCCTGTTGTGCCCAGGGACTCAAGATTACCCTCCTAGGCCAGGTTGGCCCTTCCTGTCTCGGCAGCCCAAGGGATTGGAGAGGGGAACTCCCCAGTTCCCCGAGGGGGCCCAAGCTCCTTGGGAGTCGGGTGCATGTGACAGGAGCTCTGAGCTCTCTGGCCCAGGGCAACTTGCCAAGGTCCGGGGCCTCATGAACACCCCAGGTCCGAGGGGGACAACCACCAGTGGCCCCAAGGGGCCTATATCCACCATCTGGATGGGCACATGGGGCACACCATGAAGCAGCGAGGTCCCTCAGCTAATCATTGGCTGACAGGGGCGTCCCTGCACTTTCTGGTCCTTGTCAGGGACCCGGCCAATCTTTTGATTCCACTGCACCTGAGATGGCCCAAGGGCGGACCTTCAATGGGGAAATCCACCCTCTCCGGCCGTCCAGGTTTCCCAGCCTGACCCTCATGTGGCCGCCCCCAGACACAGGCCTCCTGCACACACTCTGGATGGTGTATATGGCCTTCCTCGAAGCCCAGTGACTCCACTCACCTACCATGTTTGTGGCCACACTGAGACCCTGGTCACCCGAAACGACCCCAATGGTGTCTGAGACCTCCCACCAAGCCAGTGGCTTCCAATCACCTGCCATGGTTGAGGCTGCACAGAGACCCTGGCCACCATGGCCCAGTGAAAGAAACAAGGAGCCCAGGGTTGTTAAGCAATGACTCCCTGGGAGGCGTCCTAGGAGGGGGAATGGGTCGGCAGGCAAGGCCGAAGGCTTGATCCCCTCATGGGCACCTTGAGGCCCACAGTAAGGCACAACCAATGTGGTGAGCTTCAAGGGATCAGTCACTTCAAGCCCCAAACTGCAGCGCTCCCCCAGGGCCCCCAGCATCCTCGGGATGCTGATCCAGGGTTGACCCTCCATTGGGCCTCAGCGTAATCCGATTGAGCATGATTTTTAGGTCATCATCTCTCTTTGAGACAATATGAGTTCTCATCATTGACCCAAGGAAGGTAGTGATGACATAGGCAGGCATTATGCTGTCCCCCAAAACTGTTTTCTGGGGTGCTTACTGTAGAGTGGGATGCCCCGGGGGGGACGGAGTCACGAAACTTTGGGCCTCTTGCAGGGGCTGGGCCTGGCAAGACTTGGCCCTCAGGGCGGAATCTTCATCTGGGGACACGATCTGGGGAGAGAGGGATAGGCCAGGTGTCAGAACGCCCTGCTGTGTGGAACCTGCCCCTGCAGCCACAAAGTGCCGGTCCCAAAAGCCTGGTGCCCCGTGGCAAGGCTTTAGGCTGGCCAGCATATAGTGGGTGACCCCAAGGAAGGGGCAGGCTATAGAAGCAGAGATGCCCATACCTGGACCCCGAATAAACGGAGAGCGTGGCCCCTGAAGGAGCCGAGCCTTTTTGATGCTGCTCCCCAGAAGAAGGCATGGCACACACGCTTCCCGAGAGGTAGCACGCTGTGTGTGCGGGGCCAGTCATGAAGTGTGCGTGCCCTGGTAGGTAGGTCCAGGCCCTCGCCTTCCCATGTATTGGCCATCTGTCGAACCCTGAGCCTGGCAGGTGCCCTCGAGGACATGGAGAGCCACGGCCCCAGGGTCCCCAGGGCAGAGGAATGGATACCGGGCCAACTGCATGCCTGCAACCAGGTCATGCCGCCCACTGACCCCTTGCAGGGGGCCCCTCTCCCTGTATCTGCTGGGCCTCTTCCTGAGATCACTACCTCAGGTCTAGAGTGCTGCTGCGTGAGGCCCAGTGCTATCGCCTGTTGCACCCAGAAACTCAAGATTCCCCTCTTTGGCCTGGTGGGCCCTTTCTGTCTTGACAGCCCAAGGGATCAAGGAGGAGTGCTCCCCACCTGGTCCGAGGAGGCCCAAGCTCCTTGGGAGTTGGCTGTGTGTGACAGAAGCTCTGGGCTATCCCACCTGGGTCACCTTGGCAAGGGCCAGGGCTTCAGGAACAGCCCAGGGCCGAGGGGGACAGCCACCAGTGGCCCAAGGGGCCCAGGTCCACCATCTGGACAGGCCAATGCGTCACAACGTGAAGCAGCACGAGCCCTCAGCTGAACGTGGGCTGACGGTGGTGTCCCTGCACTTTCTGGTCCTTGTCAGGGACACGGCCAAACTTTCCCTTCCCTTGCAGGTGGGATGGCCCAAGGGTGGACCTTCAAGAGGTAAGTCCACCCTCACTGTAAATCCAGGGCTACCAGCCCTAAGCCCATGGAGCCACCACCCAGATACCAGTCTCCTGAACCCACCCCTATGGCTTCTCGGCCTCCCTCCAAGCCCAGTGGCTTCCAATCACCTTCCATGGTTGAGGCCACATGGAGACCCTGGCCACCACAGACCGCAGAAACACAAGGAGTCCAGGATTGCTAAGCAATGGCTCCCTTGGAGGCGTCCTGGTAGGAGGAATAAGTCGGCAGGCAAGGCCAAAAGCCTGAACACCTTTGGGCACCTGGAGGCCCACAGTCAGTCCATAGCCACAGCAGGGACCCCCGAGGGATCAGTCACCTCAAGCCCCAAACTGCAGTGGTCCCCCAGGGCCCCAAGCATCCTCAGAATGCTGACCTCGGGATGGACCCTGCAAATGGGACTCAGCGTAATTCTATTGAGCATGATTTTGAGGTCATCATTTCTCTTTGAGACAATATGAGCTCTCATCATTCACCCATGGGAGGCAGTAGCAATGCAGGGGGGCACTCCCTTGTCCCCTGACTCTGCTTACCGGGGGAGCTTACTGTAGAGTGGATTACCCTGGAGGGTGTCAGAGCAGGAGATGTTGGGCCAGTTGCCAGGGCTGGGCCTAGGAAGATTTGGTCCTCAAGGTGGGATCTTCGTCTGGATACGTGACCTGGGGAGAGACGGTAGGCCTGGTGTCAAAATGCCATTCTCCGGGGCACATACCCCTGCGACCAAGAGCTGCCAGTCCCAAAATTGTGGCACCGCCTGGCAAGGCTTCAGGCCGGACGGCACACGGCGGGAACTGCAAGAAAGGGGCAGGCTACAGGAGCCGAGATGCCCATACCTGGACCCCGAAACAATGGAGAGCGCGGCCCCTGAGGGAGCCGAGCTTTACTGAGGCTGCACCCCAGGAGAAGACCCGGCACACAGGCTACCTGAGAGGTAGCACAGTTTGGGAGCGAGGCATGGCATGCAGGGATCTTGTCCTTTTAGGTAGGGCCAAGGCCTCACCCTCCCACAGATTGGCCGTCTGTGACACCCTCGAGGGCAGGTGCCCTCGAGGACATGGGAAGCCATGGCCCCCAGGGTCCCCAGGGCAGAGGAATGGATGCTGGGCCAAACATGTGCATGGAACCAAGGCATGCAGTGCACTGCCTGTCACGCAGTGGGGGGCCTCTCCCTGCACCTGCTGAGTCTCTTCCCCTGGATAACTCCATTAAATCTAGAGTGTCAGGGCAAGAGCCCCAGGGCCATCGTCTGTTGTGCCCAGGAAGTTGAGATTCCCCTCCTAGACCCGGTGGGCCCTTGCTGTCTCAGTAGCCCAAGGGATCAGGGAGGGGAGCTCCCAGCTGCCCTGAGGGGGCCCAAACTTCTTGGGAGTCGGGTACATGCGACAGGAACTCTGGGCTCTTCCACCCAGGACACCTTGCCAAGTGCTAGGGCTTCAGCAAAAGCCGAGGGCTGAGGGGGACAGCCGCCAGTGGTCCCACAGGGCCCATGTTCACCATCTGGATGGGCCCATGGGGAACACCATGAAGCAGCAAGATCCCTCAGCTGAACTGGGTGATGACGGCGTCCCTGCACTTTCTAGTCCTTGTAAGGCACCCGGCCCATCTTTCGTTTCCCCTGCATGTGGGATGGCCCAAGGGCGGACCATCAAGGGGGAAGTCCACCCTCTCCGGACATCCAGGGCTTCCAGCCATATTCCCTCACAACCCACCCCAACGACATCTGTGGCCTCCCTCCAAGTGCAGTGGCTTCCACTCACCTGCCATGTTTGTGGCTGTGCAGAGACACTGGCCACAATGGTCCTCTGAAAGACACAAGGAGATCAGGGTTGCAAAGCAATGGCTTTCAGTAGGTGTCCTTGGAGGTAGAATGGGTCAGCAGAGAAGGCCGAAGTTTAGATCCACTTGTGGGCACCTGGAGGCCCACAGTCAGTTCATAGCCACAGTGGGGAGGCTTGAGGGAACGGTTGCCTCAAGCCCCAATCTGCAGCACTCTCCCAGGGCCCTGAGCATCCTCGGGATGCTGACCCTG
Source organism: Halichoerus grypus (assembly GCF_964656455.1). Lineage (NCBI taxonomy): Eukaryota > Metazoa > Chordata > Mammalia > Carnivora > Phocidae > Halichoerus > Halichoerus grypus. The sequence goes on along the minus strand of NC_135719.1, from coordinate 30,856,158 downwards.
GCATGATTCCCTCCATTGGGCCTCAGCGTAATTCTATTGAGCATGATTTTTAGGTCATCATCTCTCTTCAAGACAATATGAGTTCTCATCATTGACCCAAGCAAGGTAATGGCGACGCCAGCGAGCCCTCTCCTGCCCCCCGAACCTGCTTACCCGGGGTGCTTACTGCAGAGTGGGATGCCCTGGTGGGGGGTGGGGACCCAAGGCATTGGGATTCCTGCCAGGGCTTGGCCTAACAAGACTTGAATCTCAGGGCGGGAACTTTGCCTAGGGACAGGATCTGTGGAGAGAGTAGTAGTCTAGGTGTCAAAATGTCCTGCTGTGGGGCACCTGTGTCAGCTGCCAAAAGCTGCCAGTTCTGAAAGCTTGGTTCTGCGTGGCAAGGCATTAGGCAGTCCAGCACACGGCAGAGGACCGCAAGGAGGGGCAGGCTACAGGAGCAGAGATGCCCATACCTGGACCCCTAAACAACGGAGAGGGTAGCCCCCGAGGGAGCCAAGTGTTGCGGATGCTACCACCAGGAGAAGGCCCGGCACACAGGCTTCCTGAGAGGTAGCACGCTGTGGGCGCAGGCCCGGGCATGAAGTATGCATACTGTGGTAGCTAGGGCCAGGCCCTTGCCATCCCATGGACTGGCCATCTGTTGCACCCGGAGATGGGCAGGTGCTTCCCCAGGGCCTCCAAAGAAGAGGAATGAGTGCCGGGCCAAACACGTGCTCCCAATCAAGGAGGGCCGCCCACTGTCCACCATGCAGGGGAGGCCTCTTCCTGCACCCGCTGGGCCTCTTCCCTAGGATGACTCCCTCAGGACTAGAGTGCCCCAGAGAGAGGCCCAGGGCCATCACCTGTTGCGTCCAGGGATTCTCGATTCCCCTCCAAGGCCTGGCGGGCCCTATCCAGTCTCAGTGGCCCAAGGGATCAGGAAGGGAAGCTCTCCTGCTGCCACAAGAGGGACCAAGTTCCTTGGGAGTCAGGTGCATGCAATAGGAGCTCGGGGCTCTCACGCTCGGGGCATCTTGCCAACTCCTGTGGCTTCAGGAACAACCCAGGGCTGAGAAGGACAGCTGCCAATGGCCCCAAGGGGCCCACATCCACCATCTGGACAGACCCATGGGGCACACCATGAAGCAGCAAGAGCCCTCACCTGATAGTTGGCTGACAGCGTCGTCCCTGCACTTTCTGGTCCTTGTCAGGGAACTGGCCAACATTTCACTTCCCCTGCATGTGGAATGATCCAAGGGTGGACCTTTGAGGGGGAAGTCCTCCCTCTCCTGACATCCAGGGCTCCCAGCCTGATGCCCATGCAGCCGCCACCCAGACCCAGCCTCCCAAAACAACCCCAATGGTGTCTGAGACCTCCCGCCAAGCCAGTGGCTTCCAATCACCTGCCATGGTTGAGGCCGCACAGAGACCCTGGCCACCATGGCCCAGTGAAAGACACAAAGAGCCCAGGGTTGCTAAGCAATGCCTCCCTGGGAGGTGTCCTAGGAGGGGGAATGGGTCGGCAGGCAAGGCCGAAGGCTTGATCTCTTCGTGGGCACCTTGAGGCCCACAGTAAGGCACAACCAATGTGGGGAGCTTCAAGAGATTGGTCGCTTCAAGCCCCAAACTGCAGCGCTCCCCCAGGGCCCCCAGCATCCTTGGGATGCTGATCCTGGATTGGCCCCTCCATTGGGCCTCAGAGTAATCCTATTGAGCATGATTTTTAGGTCATCATCTCTCTTTGAGACAATATGAGTTCTCATCATTGACCCAAGGAAGGCAGTAGCGACCCGAGTGGGCGCTCTCCATCCCCCGAAACTGCTCATCAGGGGTACCTACTGTAGAGCAGGTTATCCTGGGGGCATGGAGAGGCATGAGACATTGGGCCTCTTGCCGGTGCTGGGCCTAGCAATACTTGGCCCTCAGGGCAAGATCTTCAATTGGGGACACACTCTGGGGAGAGAGGGGTAGACCAGCTCTCAAAACACCCTGCTCCGGGGTACCTGCCCCTGTTGCTAAGAGCTGCCACTCCCAGAATCCTGGCAATGCGTGGCAAGGCATGAGGCCGCCCAGCACACGGCAGAGGAATGCAAGGAAGGGGTAGGCTACAGGAGCAGAGATGCCCATACCTGGACCCCGAAACAAAGGAGAGCATGGCCCCCAAGGGAGCCAAGCTTTGCTGATGCTGGGGCCCTGGAGAAGGCCAGGCCCATAGGCTTCCTGAGACGTAGCACATGGTGGGCCCCCAGCCCAGCGTGAAGGGTGTGTGCCCTGGTGGGTAGGGCCAGGCCCTTGCCCTCCCACCATTGGCCATCTCTGTTACCTGGAGGTGGTCAGGTGCTCTCGAGGACACAGGGAACCACTGCCCCCAGGGCCCCCAGGCCAGAGGAATGGATGCTAGGCCAACAAAGTGTGCACGCAAGCAAGACAGGCCATCCCCTGTCCTCTGTACAAGGGGGGTGTCTCCCTGCACCTGCTGGGCCTCTTCCCTGTGATCACTCCCTCAGGTCTAGAATACTGCCGTGAGAGGCCCAGGCTCTTGCCTGTTGCGCCCAGGGACTCGAGATTTCCCTCCTAAGACCAGTGGGCCCTTCCTGTCTCAGCGGCCAAAGGGATCGGGGAGGGGAGCTCCCCAGCTGCCCCCTTGGGAGCCAAAGTATGCAAAAGGAGCTCTGAGCTCTCCAGCCAGGGACACCTTACCAAGGGCCAGAGCTTCAGGAACAGCCCAGGGCCACGGGGGACAGCCACTAGTGTCCCCAAGGGGCCCATGTCCACCATCTGGATTGTCCCATGGGGGACACCGTGAAGCAGCAAGGTCCCTCAGCTGAATGTGGGCTGACAGCAGTGTCCCTGCACTTTCCGGTCCTTGTCAGGGACTCTGACAACATTTAGCTTCCCCTGCATGTGGGATGGTCCAATGGCGGATCATCAAGGGAGAAGTCCACCGTCTCCGGACATCCAGGGCACCTGGCCTGACGCCCATGCAGCCACCTCCCAGACATGGGCCTCCCGAACCCACCACGAAGGCATTTGCAGCCTCCCTCCACACACAGGAGCTTCCACTCACATGCCATGGTTGAGGCCGCACTGAGACCCTGGCCAGCATGGCCCGCTGAGAGACACAAAGAGACCAGGGTTGACAAGCAATGGCTCCCTGGGAGGCGTCCTGGGAGGGGGAATGAGTGGCCAGGCAAGGCTGAAGGCCTTAACCCCTTTGGGCCCCTGGAGGCCCACAGTCAGGCCACAGCCACAGGGGGAGCCTCGAGGGATCGGTCACCTCAAGCCCCAAGCTGCAGCGTTCCCCAGGGCCCTGAGCATCCTGGGGATGCTGATCCAGGAATGGTCCCCTCCATTGGGCTTCAGCGTAATCCTATTAAGCATGATTTTTAGCTCATCATCTCTCTTTGGGACAATATGAGTTCTCATCATTGACCCAAGTAAGGCAGTGGTGACGTGGGCAGGCGCTCTCCCATCCCCTGAACCTGCTTACTGGAGTGCTTACTTAGAGCGTGACGCCCCGGATGAGCGGGGATGGGGGCAAGAGACGTTGGGCTCTTTGCAGGTGCAGGGCCTAGCAAGACTTGACCCTCAGACTAGGATCTTCATCTGGGATGGGATCTGGGGAGAGAGAGGTAGGCTTGGTGTCAAAACATCCTGCACTGGGGCACTGTCCCTGCAGCCAAGAGCTGACAGTCCGAAACCATGGCAGGACATGGGAAGGCTTGAGGCTGGCTGGCACACAGCGGGGGACCCCAAGGAAAGGGCAGACTACAGTAGCAGAGATGCCCATACCTGGACCCCAAAACAACAGAGAGTGTGGCCCCTGAGGGAGCAGATTCTTGCTGATGCTGGCCCCCAAGAAGGCCCAGCACACAGGCTTCCTGAGAGGTAGCACACTGTGGGGGCTGGAACCATTGTGAAGTGTGAGTACCCTGGTAGGTAGGGCCAAGCCCCTGTCCTCCCATGGATTGGCCATCTGTGGCACCTGGAGCTGGGCAGGTGCCCTCAAGGACACGGGATCCATGGCCCCCAGGGTCCTTAAGCAGAGGAATGGATGCCGGGCCAACCACATGCACGCAATGAAGGCATGCCGCCCACTGCCCGCCATGCAAGAGAGCCCTCTCCCTGGACCTGCTGGGCCTCTTCTGGATCACTCCCTCAGGTCTAGAGTGCCACGATGATAGGTGCAGGGCCATTGCCTGTTTTGCCCAGGGACTCGAGATTCCCCTCCAAGGCCCGGTAAGCCCTTCCTGCTTCAGCGGCCTAAGGGATCGTGGAGGATGCTCCCCAGCTGCCCTGAGGGGGCCCAAGCTCCTTGAGAGTCGGTTGCATGTGACAGGAGCTCTGGGCTCTACTGCCCAGAGCACCTTGCCAAGGGCCGAGGCTTCAGGAACATCCCAGGGCTGAGGGGGACAGCCACCAGTGCCCCCAAGGGGCCAAAGTCCACCATCTGGGTGGGAAATGGGGCACACCATGAAGCAGCAAAAGCCCTCAGCTAAACGTGGGTGGTGGCGTCCCTGCACTTTCCGGTCCTTGTCAGGGACCCGGCCAACCTTTCACTTCCCCTGCATGTGGGATGGCCCAAGGGGGCACCTTTAATGGAGAAACCCATCCTATCTGGACATCCAGGGTTCCCGGCTCGATGGCCATGCAGCCACCTCCCAGACACGGGCCTCCTGAACCCACCCCGATGGCATCTGCCGCCTCCCTGCAAGCCCAGTGGCTTCCACTCACCTGCCATGGTTGAGGCCACATGGAGACCCTGGCCACCATGGCCCACTGAAAGACACAAGGGGACCAGGGTTGTTAAGCAATGGCTCCCTGGGAGGCGTCCTGGGAGGGGGAATGAGTTGGCAGGTAAGGCAGAAGGCCTGAGCACCTCTTTGGCACCTGGAGGCCCACAGTCACACCACACCCACAGCGGGGAGCCTCGAGGGAACGGTCGCTATAAGCTTCAAACAGCAGCTCTCCCCCAGGGCCCTGAGCATCCTCGGGATACTGACACAGGGATGGTCCCCTCCATTGGGCCTCAGTGTAATCCTATTGAACATGATTTTTAGGTCATCATCTCTCTTCGAGACAATATGAGTTCTCATCATTGACCCAAGCAAGGCAGTAGCAATGTGGGTGGGCACTCTTCTGTCCCCTGAATCCACTTACCAGGGGAGCTTACTGTAGAGTGGATTACCCTGGACGGTGCCGGGGAGGAGACACTGGGCCTCTTGCCAGGGCTGGGCCTAGGAAGATTTGGCCCTCAGGTCAGGATCCTCGTCTGCGTACATGATCTGGGGAGAGAGGTTTAGGCCTGATGTCAAAACGCCATTCTCCGGGGCACCTACCACTGCAGCCAAGAGATGCCAGTCCCGAAATCCTGGTGCCGCATGACAAGGTGTGAGGCCGGCCGACACACGTCCAGAACTGCAAGAAAGGGGCAGGCTACAGGAGCCAAGATGCCCATACGTGGATCCCAAAACAATGGAGAGTGTGGCCCCCGAGGGAGCCGAGGCTTGCTGAGGCTGCTCCCCAGGAGAAGGCTGGCACACAGGCTTTCTGAGAGGTAGCACAGTGTGGGAGCAGGGCACGGTGTGCAAGGAGCTTGTCCTGGTAGGTAGGACCAAGGCCTCACCCTCCCACAGATTGGCCATCTGTGAGACCCGGAGCTGGGCAGGTGCCCTCGAGGACATGTGAAGCCATGGCCCCCATGTTCCCCAGGGTAGAGGAATGGATGTTGGGTGAAACACACGCATGCAACCAAGCATGCTGTGCACTGCCTGCCGTACAGGGCAGGGGGCTCTCCCTGCCCCTGCTGAGCCTCTTTCCCTGGATAACTCCTTTAAGTCTAGAGTGTCAGGGCAAGAGCCCCAGGGCCATTGCCTGTTGTGCCCAGGGACTTGAGATTCCCCTCCTAGGGCCCTTGCTGTCTCGGCAGCTCAAGGGATCGGGCAGGGGAGCTCCCAGCTGCCCCGAGGGGGCCCAAGCCCCTGGAGTCAGATGCATACGACAGGAACTCTGGGCTGTCTGCCCAGGGCACCTTGCCAAGTGCCAGGGCTTCAGGAACAGTCGAGGGCTGAGGGGGACAGCCACCAGTGGTCCCACGGGGCCCACGTCCACCATCTGGATGGGCACATGGGGCACACCATGAAGCAGCAAGATCCCTCAGCTGAACTGGGTGACGGCAGCATCCCTGCACTTTCCGGTCCTTGTAAGGGACCTGGCCCATCTTTCGCTTCCCCTGCATGTGGGATGGCCCAAGGGCAGACCATCAAGGGGGAAGTCCACCCTCTCCGGACATCCAGGGTTCCTAGCCCTATTCCCATGCGGCCGCCACCCAGACACGGGCCTCACGAACCCACCCGAACAACATCTGCGGCCTCCCTCCAAGCACACTTGATTCCACTCACCTACCATGGTTGTGGCCATGCCGAGACACTGGCCACCACAGCCCATGAAAGACACAAGAAGATCAGGGTTGCAAAGCAATGGCTCTTCGGGAGGCATCCCTGGACTAAGAATGGGTCAGCAGGCAAGGCCGAATGCTTGATCCTCTCGTGGGCACCTGGAGGCCCACAGTCAATTCATAACCGCAGTGGGGAGCCTTGAGGGACTGGTCACCTCAAACCCCAATCTGCAGCACTTGCCCAAGGCCCCAAGCATCCTCGGGATGTTGACCCCGGCATGATCCCCTCCACTGGGCCTCAGCATAATCCTATTGAGCATGATTTTTAGGTCATCATCTCTCTTCGAGACAATATGAATTCTCATCATTGATCCAAGGAAAGCACTGGCGACACAGGCGGGAGCTCTCCCATCCCCCGAACCTGCTTACCAGTGGTGCTTGCTGAAGTGGGGTATGCCTGGGGGGAGGGGGGGGCATGAGTCGTTGGGCATCTTACAGCGGCTGAGCCTAGCAAGATTTGGCCCTCAGAGCGGGATCTTTGTCTGGGGACAGGATCTGTAGAGAGAGAGGTAGGCAAGGTGTCAAAATGCACTGCTCCAGGGCACCTGCCATTGTAGCCAAGAGCTGCCAGTCTGGAAAGCCTGGCACTGTGTGGCAAAGCTTGAGGCAGCCGGCATATGGTGGGGGACTGCATGGAAGGGGCAGGCTACAAGAACAGTAATGCCCATACCTGGATCCCTAAACAACAAAGAGCATGGCCCCCGTGAGAGCCGAGCCTTTCTGATGCTGCCCTCCCAGAAGCCCCACAGGCTTCCCAAGAGCTCCCGCCTGTGTTGCCAGTGCCTTCCTTGGATCAATGATGAGAACTCATATTGTCTCGAAGAGAGATGATGACCTAAAAATCATGCTCAATAGGATTACGCTGTGGACATGAGGCCAGGCATGAAGGGTGCGTGCCCAGGTAGGTAGTGTCAGGCCCTCGCCTTCCCATGGATTGGCCATCTGTGGACCCGGAGCTGGGCAGGTGCCCTCGAGGACATGGGGAGCCATTGCCCCATGGCTCCCAGGGCAGAGGAATGGATGTCAGGACATCTGCGTGCACGCTACCAAGGCATGCCGCCCATTGCCCCCCGTGTAGGGGGGCCCTCTCCTGGCACCTGCTGGGCGTCTTCCCCAGGATCACTCCCTCAGGTCTAGAGTGCTGCGTTGAGAGGCCCATGCCATCGCCTGTTTTGCCCAGGGACTCGATATTCCCTTCCTAGACCCAACAGGCCCTTCCTGTCTTGGCAGTCCAATAGATTGGGTAGAGGATCTTCCCAGATGCCCGCAGGGCCCCAAGATCCCTGGGAGTCAGGTGTGTGTGACAGGGGCTCTGGGCTCTCTCTCCCGGGGCAACTTGCCAAGGGCCTGGGCTTCAAGAACAGCCCAGGGCCAAGGGGGACACGGACCATTGGCCCCAAGGGGCCCACGTCCACCATCTGGACAGGCCCATGGGGCACACCATGAAGCAGCAAGAGCCCTCAGCTGAACGTGGGTTGACTATGGCATCCCTGCACTTTCCGGTCCTTGTCAGGGACCCGGCCAAACTTTCACTTCCCCTGCATGTGGGATGGCACAAGGATGGAACTCCACCCTCTCTGGACATCTAGGGCTCCCAGCCCGATGCCCATGCGGCCGCCACCCAGACAGTGGGCTCACGAACCCACCCGAAAGCATCTGCAGCCTACTCCAAGCCCAGTGGCTTCCACTCACCAGCCGTGGTTGAGGCCGCACCGAGTCCCTGGCCACCACCACCCGCTGAAAGAAACAAGGAGACCAGGGTTGCTAAACAATGGCTCCCCTGGAGGCGTCCTGGGAGGTGGAATGGGTCGGCAGGCAAGGCCGAAGTCCTGAGCCCCTCTTGGGCACGTGTAGGTCCACAGTCAGGCCACAGTCACAGCAGGGAGCCTCGAGGGATCAGTCGCCTCAAGCCCCAAACTGCAGTGTTCCCCCAGGACCCCGAGCATCGTCGGGATGCTGACCCCAGGATGTCCCCTCCATTGGGCCTCAGCATAATTGTATTGAGCATGATATTGAGGTCATCATCTCTCTTTAAGACAATATGAGTTCTCACCATTGACCCAAGCATGGCAGTCGTTATGCAGGCAGGTGCTCTCCCGTCCCCTGAACCTGCTTACCAGGGGTGCTTACTGTACAGTGGGATGCCCCTGGGGGGTGGGGCAGAGGCACGAGATGTTGCGTTTCTTGCTGTGTCTGGGCCTAGCAAGACTTGGCCCTCAGGGCGGGATCTTTGTCTGGGGACATGATCTGGGGAGAGAGGGGTAGGCCAGGTGTCAAAATGCCCTTCTCTGGGGCACTTGCCCCTTCAGCCAAGAGCTGCCAGCCCTGAAAGCTTGGTGCCACGTGGCAAGGTGTGAGGTCAGCAGGCACATGGGGGGGGACCACAAGGAAGGGGCATGCTACAGGAGCAGAGATGCTCTTACTTGGACCCTGAAACAACAGAGAGCATGGCCCCTGAGGGAGCTGAGCCTTGCTGAGGCTGCCCCCCAAAAGGCCCGGCACACACGCTTCCCAAGATGTAGCATGCTGTGGGCACAAGGCCCGGCATGAAGGGTACATATCCTGGTAGGTAGGGCCAGGCCCTTGCCCTCCCACGTATTTGCCATCTGTGACACTCAGAGCTGGGCAGGTGCCCTCGAAGACAAGGGGAACCACAGCCCCCAGGGCCCCCAGGGCCCCCAGGGCAGAGCAAAGGATGCCGGGCCAACCACATGCACACAACTAAGGCATGCCGCCCACTGCCCACCATGCAAGGGGGCCCTCTCCCTGCACCTGCTTAGCCTCTTCCGGGGATCATTCCCTCAGGTCTAGAGTGCCATGGCGAGAGGCCCAAAGCCATCTCCTGTTTGCCCAGGGTCTCAAGATTCCCTTCCTAGGCCTGTTGGGCTCTTCCTGTCTCAGCGGCCCAAGGGATTGGGGTGGGAAGCTCCCAGCTGCCCGAGTGGGCTCAAGCTCCTTGGAGTCAGGTGCATGCCACAGGAGCTCTTGGCTTCCTGCCTGGGGCATCCTGCCAAGGGCGTGGGCTTCAGGAACAGCCCAGGGCTGAGGGGGACAGCAGCAAGTGGCCCCAAGGGGCCCATGTCCACCATCTGGAGGGGCCCATGCAGCACACCATGAAGCAGCAAGAGCCCTCAGTTGAACGTGGGCTGTCAGCGGTGTCCCTGCACTTTCCAGTCCTTGTCAGGGACCCGGCCAAACATTCCCTTCCCCTGCAGGTAGGATGGCCAAAGGGCAGGATTTCAAGGGGGAAGTCCACCCTCTCCGGACATGCAGGGTCCCCTACCCGATGCCCATGCGGCAGCCACCCAGACATGGGCCTCCCGAACCCACTCCAATGGCATCTGCGGCCTCGCTACAAACCCAGTGACTTCCACTCACCTTCTATGGTTGAGGCTGTGCTGAGACCCTGGCCACCATGGCCTGCTGGAAAACACAAGGAGACCAGGGTTTCTAAGCAATGGCTCCCTGGGAGGCGTCCTGGGAGGGGGAATGGTTCAGCAGGCAAGGCCGAACACCTGAGCCCCTCTTGTGCACCTGGAGACCCACAGTCAGACCACAGCCACAGCAGAGAGCCTCAAGAGATTGGTCGCCTCAAGCCCCAAACTGTGGTGCTCCCCCAGGGCCCTGAGCATCCTCGGGATGGTAATCCTGGGATGGTCCCCTCCATTGGGCCTCAGCATAATCCTACTGAGCATGATATTGAGGTCATCACCTCTCTTCGAGACAATATGAGTTCTCATCTTTGACCCATGCAAGGCAGTGGTGACACTGACAGGCACTCTCCCAATCCCCGAACCTGCTTAAAGGGGTGCTTACTGTAGAGCGGGATACTCTGGAAGGGGGTTGCGGGTGTACGAGACACTGGGCCTCTTGCTGTGGCTGGGCCTAGCAAGAGTTGGCCCTCAGGGCAGGATCTTCGTCTGGAGACAGGATCTGTGGAGAGGGGGTTAGCCCAGCTTTCAAAATGCCCTGCCTTCAGTCACCTGCCCTGAGTCAAGAGCTGCCACTCCCGAACACCTGGCACCCCGTGGCAAGGCCTGAGGCCAGCCGGCACACAGCAGGAGACTGCAAACAAGGGGTAGGCTACCGGAGCAGAGAGGCGCATACCTGGACCCTGAAACAATGGAGACCATGGCCCTAGAGGGAGCCGAGCCTTGCTGATGCTGCCCCCCAGGAGAAGGCCCGGCACACAGGCTTCCAGAGATGTAGCACCCTGTGGGCATGGGGCCTGGCGTGAAGTGTGCTTGCCCTGGTAGGTAGGGCCAGACCCTCGCCCTCCCACTGATTGGCCATCTGTGGCACCCAAAGCTGGGCTGGTTCCCTCGAGGACACGGGGAGCCCTGGCCCCCAGGACTCCCAGGGCAGAGGAATGGATGCTGGGCCAACTGTGCGCACGCAACCAAGGCATGCCACCCACTGTCCGCCATGCAGGGGGGCCCTCTCCTGGTACCTGCTGGGCCTATTCCCCGGGATCACTCCCAGAGGCCTAGAGTGCCACCATGAGAGGCCCAGGACCATCGCCTCTTGTGCCCAGGGACTTGAGATTCCCCTCCTAGGCCTGGTGGGCCCTTCGTGTCTCGGCGGCCCAAGGGATCAGGGAGGGGAATTCCCCAGCTGCCCCAAGGGGACCCAAGCTCCTTCAGAGTCAGGTGCATGCGACAGGAGCTCTGGGCTCTCTCGCCATGGGCACCTTGCCAAGGGCCTGGGTTTCAGGAACAGCCCAGGGCTGAGGGGGGCAGCCGCTAGTGGCCCCAAGGTGCCCACATCCACCATCTGGATGGGTTCATGGGGCACACAATGAAGCAGCAAGAGCCCTCAGCTGAACATGGGCTGACGGTGGTGTCACTGCACTTTCCGGTCCTTGTCAGGGACCCAGCCAACCTTTCACTTCCCCTGCACGTGGGATGTCCCAAGGGCGGACCTTTAAGGAGTAAGTCCACCCTCTCCGGACATCCAGGGCCCCTGGCCCGATGTCTACGTGGCCGCCTCCCAGACACGGGCTTCCCTAACCCACCATAATGGTGTCTGTGGCCTCCCTCCAAGCCCAGTGGCTTCCACTCACCTGCCATGGTTGAGGCTGCACCAAGACCCTAGACACCACAGCCCACTGAAGGACACAAGGAGACCAGGGTTGCTAAGCAATGGCTCCCTGGGCGGCGTTCTGGTAGGAGGAATGAGTCGGCAGGCAAGGCCAAAGGCCTGAGCACCTTTGGGCACCTGGAGGCCCACAGTCAGACCATAGCCACAGCAGGGAACTCTGAGCGATCGGTCACCTCAAGCCCCAAACTGTGGCGCTCTCCCAGGGCCCCGAGCATCCTCGGGATGCTGACCCGGGGATGGTTCCCTCCACTGGGCCTCAGCGTAATCCTATTGAGCATGATTTTTAGGTCATCATCTCTCTTCAAGACAATATGAGTTCTCATCATTGACCCAAGCAAAGCATTGGTACTCGGGCAGGCACTCCCCATCCCCCAAACCTACTTACCAGGGGTGCTTACTGTAGAGCAGGATGCCCCGTTGGGGTATGTTGGCACCTGACGTTGGGCCTCTTGCTAGGGCTGGGCCTAGCAAGACTTTGCTCTCAGAGTGGGATCTTCATCTGGGTACAGGATCTGGGGAGAGAGGAATAGGCCAGCTATCAGAACACCCTGCTCTGGGGCACCTGCCCCTGCGGCCAAGAGCTGCCAGTCCCAAAAGCCTGGCACCACGTGGCAAGGCCTGAGGCCGGCTGGCACACGGTAGGATCCGCAAATAAGGGGCAGGCTACAGGCTATAGCTGCCCATACCTGGACCCCAAAACAATGGAGAGTGTGGCCCCCCAGGGGAGCTGAGCCTTGCTGATACTGCCCCCCAGGAGAATTCCAGCACACAGGCTCCCGAGAGTTAACATGTGTGGTCACAGGGCCCAGCATGAAGGGGGTGTGCCCTGGTAGGTAGGGCCAGGCATTCGCCCTCCCACCGATTGGCCATCTGTGGCATCCGATGCTGGGCAGATGCCCTTGAGCACATGAGGAGCCACGGTCTCCAGGGCCCCCAAGGCAGAGGAATAGATGCTGGGCCAACTGCATGCATGCCACAAAGGCATGCTGCCCACTGCCCACCATGCAGGGGGGACCTCTCCCTGCACCTGTTGGGCATCTTCCCTGTGATCACTCCCTCAGGTCTAGAGTGCTGCCGCAAGAGGCCCAGGGCCATCGCCTCTTGCCTGCAGGGACTTGAGATTCCCCTCCTAGGCCTGGTGGGGCCTTCCTGTCTCAGCAGCCAAAGGGATCAGGGAGGGGAATTCCCCAGCTGCCCCAAGGGGCCCCAAGCTCCTTGGGAGTCAATGCATGAACAGGAGCTCTGGGCTCTCCTGCCTGGGGCAACTGGCCAAGTCCCAGGGCTTCAGGAACAGCCCAGGGCTGAGGGAGATAACTGCCTGTGGCCCCAAGGGGTCCACGTCCACCATCTGGATGGGCCCATGGGGTACACTGTGAAGCAGCATGAGCCCTGAGCTGAACATGGGCTCACTGCAGCATCCCTGCACTTTCCGTTCCTTGTCAGGGACCCGGCCAACCTTTCGCTTCCCCTGCACCTTGGATGGCCCAAGGGCGGACCTTCAAGGGGTAAGTCCACCCTCTCCAGACATCCAGGGCTCCCGACCCAACGACCATGCGGCCTCCACCCAGACACGGGCCTCCCGAATCCACTCCAATGGCGTCTGTGGCCTCCCTCCAAACCCAGTGGCTTCCACTCACATGCTATGATTGAGGCTGTGCTGAGACCCTGGTCACCATTGCCCACTGAAAGACACAAGGAGCCCAGGGTTGCTAAGCAATGGCTCCCCGGGAGTCGTCCTGGGAGGGAATGTGTTGGCAGGCAAGGCTGAAGGCCTGAGCCCCTCTTAGGCACCTGGAGACCCAGAGTCAGTCCACAGCCACAGTGGGGAGCCTCAAGGGATTGGTCGCCTCAAGCCCCAAACTTCAGTGCTCCCCCATCACCCTAAGCATTCTCGGGATGCTGACCCTGGAATGGTCCCCTCCACTGGGACTCAGCGTAATCTTATTGAGCATGATTTTTAGGTCATCATCTCTCTTCGGGACAATATGAGTTCTCATCATTGACCCAAGCAAGGCACTGGCAATATGGGTGGGTGCTATCCGTCCCCCAAACCTGCTTACCGGGGTTGCTTACTGTAGATTGGGATGCCCTGGAGGTGGTGCAAGAGCATGAGACATTGGGCTTCTTGCCGGGGCTGGGCCTAGCAAGACTTGGCCCTCAGGGCAGGATCTTCGTCTGGGGATGGCATCTGGGGAAAGAGGGGTAGGCCAGCTGTCAAAACGCCCTGCTCCTTGGCACCTGCCCCTGCCCCCACAAGCTGCCAGTCTTCAGATATGTGCTTTTAACCTTGGATTTCTGATTGAAGCATAGCATTCCTGAAAATCTGTGCCTTTTCATTGATCCCATATGAATGGAACATTTGGTCTCCAAGAGATTTTGAGTATTGTTAATGTTCACCCCCACCCCCGACCGTGCAGAAAGCCAGGCACACAGGGTTCCTGAAGTTTATATTTTTCGGCCATGATTTACTGGGTTTTTGTTTGGAAGCCCCAGCTGGTGTGGCCCAGTCTTGGAAGCTGCACGGAATAAGCCCCTTGTGGCATTCAAAGTTGTACCATGTTTCGTTTTGAACAGGGTTTGATAGGGCATGGAGCACCATGGAAGATCTCCGTTGCCACGTTGTCCAAGCAGAATGCCGGGCTTACTACAGAGCATGATGCCCATGTACACACGATTTTGGGCCTCTTCTTGGAGCTCGGTGGTGTTGCATTTGTGTGGGTATGTTGCTTTTCTTCCTTTTCAGAAGTAATCTGTTTAATGAGAAGTAGGATATTTGTCAGAACAACCTTTCCATCTGCGTTATTTTTTGTGTTCTTTTTCTTTATATCTGTATAAACCATTTAATACATGAATATGTTCATAATAAGTGAACCAATGGATGTATAATTATAGTGTATTGGCAAATCCATACATATCTACTTTCTTAAAAACATTGTAAATTGGCCCCTAGTCTTCGTTTATGTTTCTATATCTCTATTATCTATCATCTATCATCTATCTATCTATCTATCTATCTATCTATCTATCTATCTATCTATCATCTATCATCTATCTATCTATTATCTATCTATCATCTATCTATCCATCCATCTATCTGTTCTGTCACAAGTAGGCCTAGCCGTTCTGATTCATTATTTAAACTCTCTGCATTTTCAATAATTTTACTTTTCAGGCTCATTTATTTTTGGCTTCAATTTCATTTTCTTAGTACAATAATTTAATATATTTCAGGAACTCTCATGAAGTGTCAGTGTGATTTTATATGGAATTGTTTTTCAGTAAAACATATTTCCCATCATTAAAAGATACTTGTTCCTTATGATCAAGGCAACTTTCAGTCTATTTTTCAAAAGTCATGGGTTTTTTTTATGTTTTCCTTCTATATTCTGCTAACAGCATTTAAATTGTGATTCATATACTCCATCATCCTGGTGTAAGGTGAGCCTATGTGATCAAAGAAGCATGAAGTCATGAGGGAGTTCCTTTCATATTTTGAAGAATTTCCTATTTATTTCTACAAAAGTATCTTTGAAATAGTTTTTGTATTCCTGATTGTTTCATTCTTTAAGCCATAGATTTATTTTCCAAGTACTTTGAACACCAGTGTCCTTATTGGGTAAAACTTATTTGGTCAGAGTTCCCATCATGAACAACTGGCAATATCAATAGCTCACAAATTTTTTGCTTATTTTCATTTAAATTCAATTAGCCAACATATAGTACATCATTAGTTTCTGTTGTAGAGTTTAGTAATTCATCAGTAGCTTATAACGCCCAGTGTTCATCACATCACATGTCCTCCTTAATGCCCATCACCGAATTACCCCATCCCCCCACCCACCTCCCCTCCAGCAACCCTGTTTGTTTCCTATAGTTATGAGTCTTTCATGGTTTTTCTCCATGATTTCTTCCCATTCAGTTTTCCCTCCCTTCCCCTATGATCCTCTGCACTATTTCTTATATCCCCCATGAGTGAAATCATATAATTGTCTCCTCTGGTTGACTTATTTCACTCAGCATAATACTCTCCAGTTCCATCAATGTCAATGTAAATGGTAAAATTTCATCCTTTTTGATGGCTGAGTAATACTCCATTATATATATATATATATATTGTCATAAGAAGTTTTGTCAATCCACCAGAGTCACAAGTAAGCTATATGAATTCTTTTCAGTGTCCTCCAACTAAGATCCATGGGATGAATTTTTTATCTCACCCTCTGACCACCATGGATGTCAAACTTTTCTAGAAGAAGTAGTCTGAGACTCAAAGCAGACTCTCACTGTTGTCATCTCTGAAGTGTATTTGATATATTTCCTCAACCTGGACACATACTGACTTGTGTCATGTTTCCCAGTGGCCATGAAGGACAGATATCCTCCACTGCCATCTTACACATTTCTTTGAAAATAACAAAGTTATGCTTTCCAGAGATTCTATCATGTCAGGATGACACAGGAAGAAATCAATCCTCTATTATTTAGTTTTCCAAAAGGAGTCAAACATATTTATTGCCTGTACATGGGCTTACTCTTCTGCCCTAGCTTTTTTGTGTCCTGTATCTATGATCAAATGCATCAACTCACCTCATATCATTATGACAACCACTGCTTGAATGTTCAACTGAAGACACAATGAGGGAAAAAGAGGTATGGAATTGTTCCAAATGAAGGCTCCTTTGGGGAAACATGGATCATGTAATAAAGCCTAAAATATTAACATTTGTTAGGTACATGGAATCTTATAGACATTGTATAGCACAAAGGATTGCCTTGAGGTTATCTCAAGTCTGAAATTCTATGATTTCCCCAGTGATAATGCATAAAACAATGAATGAATGAATGAATGAATAAAAAAGAAATTTGTAAATTAATTAGTTAATCAATTAATTAATACCTGAAGAATAAATATAAATTTATCTTATGAAAATGCTAAGCACCATTCATTCACCATAAAGGAGAAGTCCTTGTTTACAAAGAAGCTTCTAGATTGGAAAAGCAGTCAGGATGTGTCTGGTAAAATCAAGTTCCCTATGGTCCATTTTTTGTTTACACAGCAATAGTGGTATGTGGATAATTGGGCTTGGCTATTGGCCATGAATACCCATAAAATGACCTTGTAAAATTATGTAGAATTAGTTTTATGGAGTCTTGAAAATGTGTTCACTACCCATCACTGAGGCAAAACTTTGCATGAGGTTCTTTAGGTCATGGCCTAAAATACATTCTTTTTGTTCAGACTCCTCTTTCATGTTCTTACTAACATCTTACAATCAGCACTGCAAAAATTTTTCTTTGTAATATATATATTTATTTCTGTACTTTGGGCAAACAAGACCTCATGATGTAGATGATACTATGGCTCCAAAATCTCAACATCATATTTATATAAGTACTTCCAAAATTGTTTTTTTTTTTTCTTTATGGTGCCATCTTCTAAAGGATCTGTGTCTTGAGAAGAAGAACTTCAAATGTGAAGCTAGTGTTCCATTTGGCAACGCTAAACAGATTAAGGTGCCAGTTAGGAAAAACTGGCATCACCAATAACCCACGATTCCTTACACTGATATTTTAAAGACCTAATAATCCTCAGGGGCCATGATGTAGTTATCTGAATACTCAAGTGTCTTTTAACCAAGACCAATTGGCAGATTAATTCTTGCATTTCACTCTCTGGATGCCATGGACATGATCCTTCCTTAGAGGAATTTGTTTTGAGGATCTGATGATGATCCCAGCAGTTATTATCCCTTCAGTATATTAGAGTTAATTTTCAACCTCTGCACAGATAGATGGTAATGTTTCCTGAGGGGGTGCGGCTGGGTAGTGAAGGAAATATTTCCTCTATTTGGAGTGTGATCCATTTCAGGTATAATTAAAATGTTTCCAGCGATGCTATCCCAGTTGCCTGACTCCCAGACAGAAATCAAACATCTACAACACTTAGCTTTATGAAAGTAGTCACTTATTTATCTTCTTAAGTCAGACCTCTTATATAGTCTAATTTTCTGTGTCACCTATATCTATGATCAAACACATCTACTCACTTTGAATTTTAATGCAACAGCAAAATTCTTTCCAGAACTTCCAACTGAATAAGATGATGAGAAAAATATAGCTAAGGACTAGCCTTGAGGATGGCCCTCTGTGACTAAATATGGCTCACCAAATATAGCCTAAACTTGAGGATGTGTTGTTATCATGAAACCTATAGAGAAGTTTCCCTGAATGGATTTGTTGCTTGAAGACCCAAAACCCATTTCTCTAGAAGGGAAATATGGTTCTTCAACCTTTTGCTTTAGTATTACTGACTACATTGGGCCTCAGTGTAAAATTTCTGAACATGATTTTTAGGTCATCACTTCTCTAGAAGATAATATGAGTTCTCATCTTTGATCCAACTACAGCATTACCTGCAAAATTACACACTTTGACCTGTCTATGCTCATCAGAGATAGATTTTGCAATTTGTGATGCCAAAATAGACATGACCTTTGCCATATACCATCATGAGCACCTGGCTGACATAGGTTAATTCTGTGGCAACAAACAGCGCT
Organism: Halichoerus grypus; assembly: GCF_964656455.1. Taxonomy (NCBI): domain Eukaryota; kingdom Metazoa; phylum Chordata; class Mammalia; order Carnivora; family Phocidae; genus Halichoerus; species Halichoerus grypus. Next base: position 30,838,062 of record NC_135719.1, on the reverse strand, counting down.
CTTTTTTTAGAGTCATTTTGTAAGTTGTAAGACAGATTACAAAATGTTTTACTACATCTCTCATGGACTCACGATTTATCCATACTCTATGTTAAGCAATTATTATGATCATTTCTGGAAAAAAAAATTACTTCTTACAGAGTTGATGCAGCTTTCATTCACCAAGCAGAAAAAGGACATTATATACAGGTTTCTTACGTTTGGATAAACATTCAGGTGGTGTTTGCAGACATGGGAGACTTTCATTGGTCAATCTTATTCTATCCAGTCAAGAGGTCATGTCAGGGTATTTGTCATGGTTCATTGCATATAAACTCAAATAAATCTTACTCTTTCAGCCATATGAAACCCTGGATCTAGAAATCAGATGTCAGGACACTTGAAATTGTGGTCACTTTATGAATCCTTTGTAACCATAAAAGAAGTTTTCATATCATGGCCAATAAGCTGTTGTAGTATGTTGTAAGTCCTCTTCAATGTCTTACAGTCTTGACAAAAACAGAACAAAGGAAAATACAATACTTAGTGTAAATATGTATACTTGCATATTTTGACCAAAGAAACTCACAAAATGGAGTAGGAACCATAGTTCTGAAAAATTCTCATATACTTTCAATAAACTTTAAAAAGTAATGTTTTCTCAAACTGAGGGTTCTAGAGGGGAGGGGGGTGGGAGGAAGGGTTAGCCTGGTGATGGGTATTGAAGAGGGTACATTCTGCATGGAGCACTGGGTGTTATGCACAAACAATGAATCATGGAACACTACATCAAAAACTAATGATGTAATGTATGGTGATTAACATAACAATAAAAATTTTTTTAAAAAAGTAATGTTTTCTCACTCATCATCAGGAAAATACAAATCAAAACCACACACAGATCAGAATGGCTAAAATTAACAATACAGGAAACAACAAATGTTGGTGAGGAAAAGGCAAATACCATATAATTTCACTCATATATGGAATGTAAGAAACAAAATAGATGAACACAGGAGAAGGGGAAAAAGAGAAGGAAGCAAACCATGAGAGACTCTTAACTATAGAGAACAACTGAGGGTTGTTGGAGGGGAGTGGGTGGGGGATAGGGTAATTGGGTGATGGGCATTAAGGAGGGCACTTGATGTAATAAACCCTGGGTGTTATATGCTACCAATGACTCACTAAATTCTACCCCTGAAACTAATACTACACTATACATGAACTAACTTGAATTTAAATAGAATATTGAAAAAAATAAAAATCCAAAATAAAATCATAAGGGCAAGATAATTAAGAAAAAATTAAGAAATCAGCTTATCTCTCCTGTCTATTAGAGGAATTTTCTCTTCAGCTTTCATATTATTATAAGTAACTAAAGAATTTATCCTTAAAGTGCTTAATGAGAATTAAAGCCTGCTCAATTATACGTGTTGGTCTCACATGTGAAACATGCATCCACTTAGGTTTCTCCTTTACCTTAATGGTAGTGTGTTAATCAACATCGTCTGGCATCTGGTAGGACTCCGTTTAATGGATGACCATCAGTCTGTCAGTGTAACACTTTAATAGAGACCAGGTCTCCTGTTCAATGATGATAACACATCTCCTCAGGGAGATTTTTTTTCAGCACCTGGTCACATGATGGCATAATTAGCCCAAGGAAACCCACAAACTCATTAAGTATTATATATGATCATGACTGTTTTTTTTTAAATCACATAATAGGGTAGGCTTAAACCCTAAATTTATAGATTTTCCAAACTCAAAGAAAGAAATACCATGCTTACAACAGAGAGTTAATATTATTTTTAATAAAACCAGTTGTAAGGCTTTGGGTTAGTGTGAGACATTGGCTTGATACAATTTAGTCCAATAATTGCTTAGGATATGGTTTATTCATTCTACTTGTCCTGAAGTTTGGAGATGATTGCAAGTAGCCAAATTTTGAGTACTTGTAGGATATTACAAAGCTCCTGAATTGCCACAAATATAGAATGACCACCAGGTGATGGGTATTAAGGAGGGCATGTGAGGTGATGAGCACTGGGTGTTATACACAACTAATGAATCGTTGGACACTACATCAAAAACTAATGATGTACTATATGTTGGCTAATTGAACATAATAAAAAATAAATCAAATAAAATAAAATGACTTCTTATGGAATTCTTCATGTTTAGGAATTCCAAAAGTTTAGATGATATATATATAATTTAGTAAGGCACTGTTCACAATTTGAGTATCAGCTTTAGCCTACAGACACATTTGTGGCCATATGGACATTATATATAACATTACTAAAAATATTTAATACCTTTGAAAGTTGGAGTCTCAGTTAAGTCCAATTGCCATCATACTCCAGGTAACATTGGCCTTAGACTTATCTTATGTGTTCTCTGTAAAGAACTTTTTTGACAAACAGCACATCTTTGCATTATTTCTTGAATTATTTAATCCAATACAAGCATTACAAGATTCCAAAATTTTCAACATACTCCTTCTGTATGAATGAGTTGGTTGATTTTATGAAAAAGCCACCCATATATATGATTGAGGTAAAAGAAAAGTCCTATAATGTAATTCCCATTTTTCTATGGTATTCTTCTTAGCTCCTCTTGATTTCTAATTTTCTAATTCTTAGAGAGTTAGATGTTTCCAAAGTTATCATTCAGAGCTCCTGGATATGAGTAATAGGCATTTCATTTTACCAGTCCAAAACTTAGTATACTTCTTTTCATAGCTTACTCTAAAAATTCCTTTTTTAAAAAATATTTTATCCTGTTTTCAAATATAAGTTTTAAAATAAATAATATAAATATTTTAGAGAATTTTCAATGATCCTAATAAATCAGTAATTAATTTCCCATGTAATATTTTAATTGCTGTCAATGTTGAAAAGCCTTTATTCTTTCAAAGTTGGATGGTTGCACAATAGACCACAAACAATATTTATTAACAATACAAATATTTACGTTAAGACTGAAGGCTAGGGGCCCCTGGGTGGCTCAGTCATTAAGCGTCTGCCTTCAACTCAGGTCATGATCCCAGGGTCCTGGGATTGAGCCCCGTATTGGGCTCCCTGCTCAGCCGGAAGCCTGCTTCTCCCTCTCCCACTCCCCCTGTTTGTATTTCCTCTCTCACTGTCTCTCTCTCTGTCAAATAAATAAAATTAAATAAAAAAGACTGAAGGCTAATCTATAGTGACATCAGCAATGTCAGAATAGGAGGTCTCTGGCCCTAATTCCCTCACAGAAAAATCAGTTTAGCAAATATACAACAAAAATGCCTTTGTGAGAATCCCAGACCTCAAAGGTAATGTTTTAGCACACAGGGGAATGCAAAAATTAATTTAAAACATTAAAAATGGGCAGAGTAAAGGTTTTACTTTGTTCTTGTCACCCTTCCTCCAAGCTGGCACAGTACCACACTGAGAAAGATCTCCTTGGCACATGATTTCTCCAGCGGGGGAAGAAGAGGCTAAGACATACATCCAACTTCTCCAGTGTTTTGTACACTAAGATATCCACTTCTCTCTTGTCTCACATGGGACAGGAGGGAATTAGAATTGTTAGACCACATGCAGACTGTTAGAAACAAGGAAAAGGGACCTGGGCTCACAGGGACATGGGCTAATGGGTGCTGCAGTTCTTAGCAGAAGCCCTGTGCCCCCACCAGCAGTTTGGACAACCAGAGCTCTTTACAGCAGCATTGCCACAATAAGGAATGCCCCCAGCCAGCCCCCCCACCCAACCAGGGAGCCCAGCCTGCAGCCTGAACCACCATAGACCCCAATCAGCACTTCTGCTGGCCTCAAGAGCTGAGTCACCAACACACCCAACTGTGTAGCCCAGCCAGCAGTCCTGCCTAGGTAGGGAGCTCCAGTGAAACTTAGAGCTCAACCAGTAGCCCTGCCAAATCACAGAGGCCATTCAGGGGCCCCGCCTAATGAAGGAGCCCAGCCAGGATCACCATCTGACTAGACAACCCATTCAGTGTCCTCTGCAACTGCAGAGCCCAGCCAGTGTCCTCACCCAACCTCACAGCACAGGTGTCTTGCCCTGCTGGTACATGGATGCTAAAACTGGTATACCCAGAATCCTAGGCTGGGCTGATTGGTGAAGCACTTTTCCCTGCTAAGCTAAGCTAAGAATGGAAAAGGTTACTACTTTCTCAAATGTGCAGACACCAATATGAGGATACAAAGATCAGAAAGAATTAGGGAAATATAGCACTACAAAAGGAAACAAATAAAGCCCCAATAACCAATTCTAAAGAAACATATCTACAAACATCCTGATGAAGAACATAAAATAATTGTCTGAAAGAAGCTCAGGGAACTAAAAAAGAACATACATAGACAACTGAATGAAATCAGGAAAATAATACATGAACAACCAAAAGAAGTTAAAACTATAAAAATCAAACAGAAATCTTAGAGATGAATAATACAATGACTGCACAAAAATTTCAATAGAGAAATTCAACAGCATGTTCAACCTAACAGAAGAATGAATTAGTGAATTGAAGACTAATCACTTGATATTACCTAGTCAGAGGGACAAAAAGGTAAATGAATTAAAATGAGTAAAGAAAGCCTACAGAAGTACAGAATATCATGAAGTAAAACAATATTTACATTTTGGGAGTCCCAGAAGAAGAGAGACAAAAAGGGGTAGATGTTCTATTTAAACAAATAATAGCTGATGGGGAGGGAAATGAAATTAATGAAGCCCAAAAGTCACCAAGTAGATTGGACCCAATAGGTCTATACCAAGATACATTGCAATTAAATTGTCAAATTCAAAGACAAAGAGAGAATTTTGTAAACAGCAAGATATAAGCAACCTACCACATACAAGGGAACTCCCATAAGACTATAAGTAGATTTCTCAGTAGAAATATTGCATGTCAGGAGACAAAGGGATGATATATTTAAAATACTGAAAGAAAAAAAATTTGCTAACCAAGAATATTAAACCTGAAGAAACTTTTAAAAATTTAATATTTTAAATTTATTTTTTATATTTTAACATGTATCATTTGCAAGATTTCTTTAAAAAGAATAAACATTTTCCCCCTTTTTTATTTGAATATAGTTGACACACAGTGTTATGTTAGTTTCAGATGTACAACACAGTGATACCACTTCTCTATATGTTATACTATGCTTACCACAAGTGTAGCTACTATGTGTCTTCATACAACGGTATTAAAATTTAATTGACTATAATCCTTATGCTATACTTGCATTCCCATGACTTATTAATATCATAGTTGGTAGCCTGTATATCTCACAAAAGATTTTTTTAGTGAAGGAAAAATACTTTCCCAATTAAACAAAACAATGAGGGAGTTTGTCACCACTAGATTTGCCTTACAAGAAATCATTAATGAAATTCTTCAAGTTGAAAAAATAAACACTAAACAGAAACAAAAAAGCATATGAATGTACAAATCTCACTAGTAAAGTTAAGAATATAGACAAACAGAATATTGTAATACTGTACAATGGCATATAAATTACTTGAACCCTAGTAATAAAAGTGTAGATCTTTTGTATGCAATTGAAGTTATTATCAGATTAAATCAGACCATTATAACTATAAGTAGTTCAATGTAAGCCTCATGGTGACCACAAAGAGAAACTTATAGTAAATATACAAAAGCTAAAGAGTAAATAAGCCATACAACTACAAAAAATCATCAAACCAAAAGAAAGGCAGTAAGAAAAGAATCAAACAGAAAATAATTAACAAAATGGCAATACTAAGTTCTTACCTGCCAATAATTACCTGCAATGTGAATGAATTAAACTGAGTTAAAAAAAAAAAAACATAGAGTGACATAACATAATAAAATTAAATTAAATTTAAAAAAAGCAATTGCAAAATAGAATAGACAATATGCCACATTTTGGTTAAGAAAAGAGAAATGGTAAATAATAACCATATTTTGCTTGTCTCTATGAAAAGACACACAAAAAGGATAAAGCACCCAACAATGAAGTCAGTCACCTACAAGGGGTGGGGTTGGGAAAAGTGGATAAAAGTGAGCGACAAAAAAAAAAAAAAAAAAAATAGAGTGAGAAACCCCTGGGAAGATGGCAGAGTAGGAGGACCTGAGTTCACCCCATCCCACATTTTCAATTAGATATCATCCACATCCAAATCAACAAACCAGAAAACAATCCAAAGACTGGAAGAATGAACTCCACAACTAAATATAGAGAAGAAGCTGCAGCTGAAAATTTAGGAAGGTCAGAAAGGCAAAGCTGGATGCTGACCACAGGAGGGAGGGGGCTGTGCATGTGGAGAGGACAGAGAAATGGGTACTTATACAAAGGAACTCACACAGGGAAGACTAATTCCCATGTTTGGCTTTAAAAACCAAAGGGGCTAAATTCCATGAGCTTATAAAACCAGCGGTACTTGGAGCTTAGAGCCTTAAAAGTCTGCTGACTCAGGACTGGGCAAGCAGGGAACGTGAGTGATAGCTGTGTTACTGTCCTTAAAGAGACAGCAGCCTGCATGGAGAGGCAACAAAAATTGGCAGTTTTCAAAATGCAGGGAAAAAACAGGAGACAGATTTATTCATACAGATTTTGGAGCATGTTGCAGGACTTCTCCAAAAATGAGGGAGTTGACAGGTGCCATTTTGCCCCCCTGCCCCCAGCAAAAACGCAGAGCCACCTGCCAGAGGCAGGGCTGTACAGACTTGCTGCCTGACCTGGTGGAAGTGTACCATGCCCATGAGTCTGAGGACTAGCCCACTCCAAGCCTGTTGGCCTTTGCCCTGAGCTCAGGAAAAATGTTGTAAAAGCCATGCATGTGCCCTGACCAGCCACCAGGTGCACAGCTACAACTGTGTATGGCACCCAGCCACAGCACCAGGCCCAAGCATTGCCCCATGCCTACTCTCATGCTCTGGTAGCCCCAGCACTCAACTCCCAGGTGCCAAAACTATTCCAAGGATCCAGCATGGGAGTAGTGCCCCAGCACAAATTTTGCTAATACCACCATGCCATTCCCAAGTTCCCCAGTGGGCACACCCCCTCAGACCAGGCCTGACTGGGTCCACTAACACCACAGAGAGAAAGCACAGCCCACAACAGGTAGAGAGTCAGTGCAAACAACATCACTGAAAGAAAAAGTGACTCAGACGCAACAGCAGATATAAGCAATACACAGAGGATACCCTTCTGAAGTGCAAGGTTCTAGTGAACAGGGGACACTGCACTGCAGGGCACCTCAGGACCTCTTCTTCATAGAGTGACTACTTTCAGCAGCAGAAGACACAGCTGACTTTCTTAACAGAGAAACAGACACAGAAAGGCAGACAAAATGAGGATATAGAGAAATTTATTCCAAATAAAAGAATAGGGCAAGGCCACAGCCAGAGATCTAAGTGAACCAGATATAAGTAACATGTCTGATAGAGAATTTAAAGTAATGATAATAAAGATACTGGAATTGAGGAAAGAGTGGAAGGCATCAGTGAGATCCTTAACAGAGATAAGGAATAACATAGCAGAGATAAAGGGCTCAGCAAATGAAATGAGAAACAAACTTGATGAAATGAATAGCAGGGAGGAAGAAGCAGAGGAATGACTTAGTAACCTAAAAGACAGAGTAATGGAAAGTAATCAGGCTGAACAAAAGAGAGAAAAAAAGAATTACACAAAATGAGAATAGACAGGGAACTCAGTGACTCCATCAAATGTAATATTATTTGTATTGTAGGAGTTCCAGAAGAAGAGAGAAAAGGGGGGAGGGGCAGAAAATTTATTGGTGAAACAGTAGCAGAAAACTTCTCTAATTGGAGGAAAGAAACAGATATCCAGATCTAGGAAGCACAGAGAACTCCCATCAAAATCAACAAAAGCAGACCCACACCAAGACATATTATAATTAAACTTGCAAAATATAGTGATAAAGAAAAAAAGAACAAACAAAAACAGCAAGATTAAAGAAGTCATTAACTTACAAGGGAAAACCCAGGAGATTTTCATCAGAAAATTTTCAAGCAATAAGCGAAGGACATGATATATTCAAAGTGCTAAATGGGAAAATTTGCAGCCAAGAATATTCTATCCAGCAAGGCTATCGCAGAATAGAAGGAGAGATAAAGAATTTCCCAAACAAAAACTAAAGGAGTTTGTGACCACTAAACCAGCCCTACAAGAAATACTAAAGGGGACCCTTTGAGTAGAAAGGGCAGACCAAAAGTGACAGTATAAAAGTCGGAAACATGAAAACAGCAAAAATGAATATTTATGTAAAAAATAGTCAAGGAACTTTAAAAAATGTTATAAAATATAGTAACATATACCTAAAATGTGGGAAGTACAAGTGAAGAATGGGTTCAAACTCAAATGACAATCAACCTAAAACAGACTTCTATATGCAGAAGACATTATACACAAACCTATAGGTAAGCATATATCAAAAACCACTAAGAAATATGCAAAGAATAAAGAGAAAGAAATCCAAATACATCACTAAATAAAATCAGCAAACCACGAGAGACAGAAAGACAAGAAAAGATAAGAGAAAATCTTCAGAAACAACCACAAAACAAGTAATAATATGGCAATAAAGACATACCTATCAATAATTACTTTGAAGGTAAATGGACTAAACATTCAAATCAAAAGACATAAGGTGACAGAATGGATTAAAAAAAAAAGACCAATCAATAAGTTGCCTACAAGACTCATTTGAGACCAAAAGACACCTTAAAATTGAAAGTGAAGGAATGGAGAAACATCAATTTTGCAAATGATAGTCTGTAGAAAGCTGGAGTAGCAATATTTATTTCAGACACAACTGACTTTAAAACAAAGACTGTAACAGGAGACAAAGAAGAGCACTATATAATAATAAAGGGGGCAATCCAACAAGAAGATATAACAATTATAAATATTTATGAATACAACTGAAGAGTGCCCAAATACATAAAACAGTTAATAACAAACATAAAGAAACTAATATATAATACAAAAATAGTAGGGAATTTTAATACCCCACTTACATCAAAGAGCAGATCATCTAAACAGAAAATCCACAAGGAAACAATGACTTTGAATGGCACATTGGAACAGATGGATTTAACCAATATATTCAGAACATTTCATCATAAAACAGCAAAATATACATTATTTTCTAGTGCATATAGAACATTCAAAGAATAGATCACATATTAGCCCACAAAACCAGCCTCAACAAACTCAAGAAGATCAAAGTCAAACCATGCATCTTTTCTGACCACAATGCTAATGAAGAAAAGATTTGGAAAGACCACAAATACATGGAGTTCAAATGACATGGTACTAAATAATGAATGGGTAAACCGGGAAATAAAAGAAGAAATTTAAAAAGTACATGGAAACAAATTACAATAGAAACACAATGGTCCAAAACCTCTAAGATGCAACAAAAGCAATTTCAAGAGGGAACTTTATAGCAATACAAGCCTACCTCAAGAAATAAGAAAAATCTCAAATAAACGATCTAACCTTGCACCTAAAGGAGCTAACAAAAGAACAACAAATGAAGGCTAAAGCAAGCAGAAGGAAGAAAATAATAAAGATTAGAGGAGAAATAAATAATATAAAAACTAAAAAACAATAAAAGAAATCAATGAGGAGACTCTCCAAGATGGCAGAGGAGTAGGGAATTCTACTTTTGTCTGGTCCCTGGAAATCAGATAGATAGTTATCAAATCATTCTGAAAACCTACAAAATCAACTGGAGTCTGAGAAAAGAATTGCTACAATTCTACAAATAGAAAAGCGACCACTTTTTGCAAGGTAGGAGGTGTGTTGATGTGAATCTGAGGAGATACAGCAGAAGATAAACTGAGGTGGGGAAGAAGCCTCTGGAAGCCAGGTACTGGAAAGTGTTACAAAGCAGTAGAGCTCAAAATTGGAACTTTTAGAAATTTACCTGAAAGCTGCAAAGGAGGTGAAGTGAGGCAAAATCCCAGGTGGGACATTGTGGCCTGAGGATCCCCAGGGTCACAAAAAGAATAGGGGTGCTTGAGTTGGCAGAGTTCCCAGGCACTGGAGCAGAGAAGCTGGTTACAAACAGTGAGACCAGGCATCGGCTTTCTGCTCAGTGTTGCCATAAACCACGAACCACTGCTCAGTTGGGTGACCTCTCTCCAAGCAGGGGCCCAGCAAGAGGCAGAACTGCAGTGAGGCCCCCCTCCCCACCCCAGGAGGACCAGTGTGGGTGCCTGCTGCAAGAGTCTGAAAAGTTTGGAGACTCAAAACAGGGTCACGTGCCTGAGATAAAAATGCTCTGTCACAGTCTGGGTGAACACAGAGTTTGGAGGGAAACCAAGGAGACAAGAGTGATTGCTTTTCTGTGAGGGCTCACTGAAGAGTGTGAGGGAGCAAAATTTCAGCTTCTGGGCTAGAAATCAGCTCACCATTATTTTCAGCCCTCCCCCACTGGCTCTGGAGCCACTTAAATTGAGCTCAGCCCCTTACCAAAGGCAGTGCAATTCCTCCAGAGCAAAGACACCTGAGAATCAGCCCAACAGGCCCCTCCCCCAGAATACCAGCAGGAACTTCCAGCTAATACCAAGTTTACTGATCATACGTAACTGTAAAACTCCTGTTCTTGGGGAAAGAAGTATATAGCAATTGTGGTTGTCTTATTATTCATTAGTCCTTCAGTTTTATATTTTATTATCTTTTTCAGCTATGTTCTTATTGTATCAATTATTTTAAAGACATTTTTAATTTTCATTTTTACACTTACAGTAAATATATATATGTATGCATTTATACATATATATTATTTTTGGCTTCCTTTCATTGTATTCAAGTTTTGTTTTGTATATATACACAAATATGTATATATATACGTTTTTCTTCCTTAAATATTTTGGGATCTAGTTTCTTCTAACAAACAGACCAAAATACACTCAGGATCCAGTTTATCATTCTGTTCTGTTCGAGTTCTTGCCTGATTTTATTCCCATTTTTTCCCCAACTTTTCCCTTTTCTTTTCTATTTGGTTTCAGTTCTCTTCTGATTAGTGTAGTGTATATTTTTCTGGTATAGTTATTATTCTTTAGTCCTTCAGTTTTATATTTTATTATCCTTTTCAACTATTATCCTATCTTATAAATTATTATTTAAGTCCTTTTTATTTTTTTTATATTTAAAGTATGTATATATTTAATTTTTGGCTTCCTTTCATTGTATTCAACTACATTTGTGTGTGTGTGTGTATATATATATATATATATATATATATATATATATATATATATATAAACTATACATATAGAGTTTTATTTCTTGCCTATTTTGGGATCTAGTTTCTTCTAACAAACAGACCAAAATATACTCAGGATCCAGTTTATTGTTCTTTTCTGTTCTACTTCTTGTTTGATTTTATTATCTTTTCTTTTCTTTTCTTTTCTTTTTGGTTTCTGCTCTCTTCTGAGCATAATTTTCTGATGTCATTGTTTCTGTATTTGTATTTCCCCTCCCTTTCATCTATTCTTTTCTGGACATAATGACAAGATGGAAGAACTCACCCCAAGAAAGAGAGCAGAACTCACATCCAAGGATACAATAAATACGGATATAAGTAAGATGTCGGAACTAGAATTCAAAACAATGATTATAAAGATACTAGCTGGGCTTGAAAAAAGCATAGAAGGCTCTAGAGAATCCATTAGAGGAGAGATAAAAGAACTAAAATCTAATCAGGTTGAAATAAAAAAGGCTATTATTGAGGTGCAATAAAAAATGGAGGCTCTAAGTGCTATGATAATCGAGGCTGAAGAGAGAGTCAGTGATATAGAAGAGAAAATGCTGGAAAATAAGGAAGCTGAGAAAAAGCGATGAATAACTACTGGATCATGAGGGGAGGATACTAGAGATCAGTGAAACCATAAAGCAAAACAATATTAGAATCACTGGGGTCCCAGAGGAAGAGGAAAGAGAGAGAATGACAGAAAGATTATTTGAACAAATTATAGCTGAGAACTTCCCTAATCTGGGGAAGGAAACAGGCATTCAAGACCAAGAGGCACAGAGAACCACCCTCAAAATCAATAAAAATAGGTCAACAACTCAACATATAAGAGTGAAGCTTGCAAATTTCAGAGATAAAAAGAAAATCCTGAAAGCAGCCTGAGACAAAAGGTCCTTAAACTACAAGGGCTGAAACATAAGGCTGGCAGCAGACCTATCTACAGAGACCTGGCAGGCCAGAAACAACTAGCATGATATATTCAGGGTAATAATGAGACAAATATGCAGCCAAGAATACTTTATCTAGCAAGTCTGTCATTCAAAATAGAAGGAGAGATAAAGAACTTCCAGGACAAACAGAAAGTAAAAGAATTTGTGATCACTAAACCAGCCCTGCAAGAAAGATTAAAGGGGATCCATTAAGGGAAGGGAGAGCCCAAAAGTAACAAAGACCAGAAAGTACCAGAGACAATATACAGAAACAGTGACTTTATATGTAATACAATGGCACTAAATTCATATCTATTAATAATTACTCTGAATATAAATGGACATAATGCTCCAATCAAAAGACACAGGGTATCAGTTTGGATACAAAGTACAATAAGCCAAGCAGAGAAAGACAATTACTATATGGTTTCACTCATATGTGAAACATAAGGAATAGAGCAGAGGACCACAGTGGAAGGGAGGGAAAACTGAATGGGAAGAAATCAGACAGGGAGACAAATGATGAGAGACTCTGGACATCAGGAAACAAACTGAGGGTTATGGAAGGGAGGGTGGTGGGGGGATGGGGGGACGAAATGATGGGTATTAAGGAGAGCACGTGTTGGGATGAGCACCGGGTGTTATAAGCAACTAATGAATCGTTGAACACTTCAACAAAAATTTATGATGTACTATATGCTGGCTAACTGAACATAATGAAAAAAAAAAAAAAAGATATGCTATCTACAAGAGATTCATTTTAGACCCAAAGACACCTCCAGATTGAAAGTGAGGGGGTGGAGAACAATTTATCATGCTAATGGACATCAAAAGAAAGCTGGTGTAGCAATCCTTATATCAGACAAATTAGATTTTAAACCAAAGACTGTAATAAGAAATGAAGAGAGACACAATATCATAATAAAAGGGTCTATCTAACAAGAAGATCTAATAATTGTATATATTTATGCCCCTAACTTAGGAGCAGCCAATTATATAATCCAATTAATAACAAAATTAAAGAAACATATTGATAATAAAACAATAAGAGTAGGGGACTTTAACACCCCACTCACAGCAATGGACAGATCATCTAAGGAGAAGATTAATAATGAAACAAGGGCTTTGATGACACTGCACCAGATGGACTTCATAGATATATTCAGAACATTTCATCCTAAAGCAGCAGAATACACATTCTTGAGTGAACATGGAACACTTTCCAAAATAGATCATATACTGGGTCACAAATCAGGTCTCAACCAGTCACAAAAGATTGGGATTATTCCCTGGATATTTTCAGACCACAATGTTTTAAAACTTGAACTCAACAACAAGAGAAAATATGGAAGGAAATCAAATACATGTAAGTTAAAGAGAATCCTACTAAAGAATGAACGGGTCAACCAATAAGTTAAAGAAGAACTAAAAAAAAATCATGGAAGCAAATGAGAATGAAAATATAACAGTTCAGAACCTTTGGGATGCAGCAAAGGCAGTCCTGAGAGGGAAGTACATAGCAATACAGGTCTTTCTCAAGAAACAAAAAAAGTCTCGAATACACAAACCTAAACCTACACCTAAAGGAACTGGAGAAAGAACAGCAAATAAAGCCTAAACCAAGCAGGCAAAGAGAAATAATAAATATTAGAGCATATCAATGACATAGAAACCAAAAGAACAGTAAAACAGATCAACAAAACTAGGAGCTGGTTCTTTGAAATAATTAGTAAGACTGATAAACCCCTAGCCAGACTTACCAAAAAGAAAAGAGAAAGGACCCAAACTAATAAAATCATGAATGAAAGAGGAGAGATCACGACCAACACCAAAGAAATACAAATAATTTTAAAAACATATTATGAACAACAATATGCCAACAAATTAGGCAATCTGGAAGAAATGGATGCATACCTAGAAATATATAAACTACCAAAACTGAAATAGGAAGAAACAGAAAATTTTAACAGACCCATAACCAGCAATGAAATGGAAGCAGTAATCAAGAATCTCCCAACAAACAGGAGTCCAGGACCAGATGGCTCCCATAGGACTGCTACCAAACATTTAAAGAAAAATTAGTATCTATTCTTCTGAAGTTGTTTCAAAAAATAGAAATGGAAAGAAAACTTCTAAACTTGTTCTAGGCCAGCATTACCTTGATCCCCAAACTGGACAAAGACCCCACCAAAAAGAATTACAGACCAATATTCCTGATGAGCACAGATGCCAAAATTCTCACCAAGATACTAGCCAATAGGATCCAAAAGTACATTAAAAGGATTATTCACCACAACCAAGCAGGTTTTATTCCTGGGCTGCAAGGGTGGTTCACCATTTGCAAATCAATCAACTTGATACATCACATTAACAAAGGAAAGAAGAATCATATTATCCTCTCAATTGATGCAGAAAAAAGCATTTGACAAAATATAGCATCCGTTCTTGATTAAAACTCTCCACAGTGTCGGGATAGAGGGAACATAAAATATCATAAAAGCCATCTATGAAAAGCCCACAGCGACCATCATTCTTAAGGGGGAAACACTGAGAGCTTTTCCCCTAAGGTCAGGAACACGACAGAGATATCCACTCTCAGCACTGTTGCCGAACACAGTACTAGAAATCTTGGCCTCAGCAATCAAACAGCAAAAATAAATAGAAGGCATTCAAATTGGCAAAGTCATACTCTCACTCTTTGCAGATGACATGGTGCTTTACATGGAGGATATAAAATCAATACACTGAAATCAGTTGCATTTCTGTACACTAATAATGAGACAGAATAAAGAGAAATTAAGGAATCGATCCTATTTACAATAGCGCCAAAAACGTAAGATACCTAGGAATAAACCTAAGGCAAGAGGTAAAAGATCTGACTATGAAAACTATAGAACACTTATGAAAGAAATTAAGGAAGACACTAAGGAATGGAAAAACACTCCATGCTTATGGATTGGAATAACAAATATTGTGAAAATGTTTATGCTACCCAGAGCAATCTATGCATTCAATGCAATCTCTATGGAAAAACCATCAACATTTTTCACAGAGCTGGAACAACCCTAAGATTTGTATGGAATGAGAAAAGACCCCAAATACCATGAGGAATGTTGAAAAGGAAAACCAAAACTGCTGGTATCACAATGCTGGACATCAAGCTATAATACAAAGCTGTAATCATCAAGACAGTATGGTTCTGGCACAAAAACAGACACATAGTTCAGTAGAACAGAATAGAGAACCCAGAAATGGACCCTCAACTCTATGGTCAACTAATCTTTGACAAAGCAGTAAAGAATATCTAATGGAAAAAAAGACATTCTCTTCAACAAATGGTGCTGGGAAATTTGGATAGCCACATGTAGGGGAATTAAACTGGACCATTTTCTTACATCATACACAAAAATAAACTCAAAATGAATGAAAGACCTAAATGTGAGACAATAATCCATCAAAATCCTAGAGGAGAACCCAGGCAGGAACTTCTTTGACCATAACTGCAGAAAGTTCTTGCTAGACACATCTCCAAAGGCAAGGGAAACAAAAGAAAAAATGAGCTATAGGGACTTCATGAAGATAAAAAATCTTTTGCACAGCTAAGGAAATAGACAAAGCCAAAGGCAAACTACAGAATGGGAGAAGATATTTGAAAATGTCTTGTCAGATAAAGGGTTAGTGTCCAAGATCTATAAGGAATTTGTTAAACTCAACACCCCAAAAACAAATAATCCAGTCATGTAATGGGCAGAAGATACGAACAGACATTTCTCCAAAGAAGACATACAAATGGCCAGCAGACACATGAAAAAATGTTAAACATTACTTGGCATCATAGAAATACAGATCAAAACCACAATGAGATACCACCTCACACCAGCCAGAATGGCTAAAATTACAAGTCAGGAAACAACAAATGTTGGAAAGGATGCAGAGAAAGGGGAACCCTCTTACACTGTTGGTGGGAATGCAAGCTGGTATAGCCACTCTGGAAAACAGTATGGAAGTTCCTAAAAAGCTGAAAATAGAGCTAACTTATGACCCAGCAATCCCACTACTAGTTGTTTACAAAGGATACAAACATAGTGATCCAAAGGGACACCTGCACCCCAATGTTTATAGCAGCAATGTCCACAATAACCAAACTATGGAAGAGCCCAGATGTCCATCGACAGATGAATGAATAAAGAAGATGTAATATATATATATAACAGAATATTATTCAGCCATCAAAAAAAGAAATCTTAACATTTGCAAGGATGTGGACAGAACTGGAGAGTATTATGCTAAGCAAAATAAGTCAATCAGAGAAAGACAACTATCATATGATTTCACTCATATGTGTCACTTAAGAGACAAAACAGAGGATCATAGGGGAAGGGGGGGGAAATAAAATAAGATGAAATCAGAGAGGGAGACAAACCTTAAGAGACTGTTAATTGTAGGAAACAAACTGAAGGTTGCTGGAAAGAAGGTGGGTGGGGGGATGGGGTAACTAGGTGATGGGCATTAGGAGGACACAGGATGTAATGAGCACTGGGTGTTATATGCAACTGATGAATCACTGAACTTTACCTCTGAAACTGATAATACCTTATATGTTAATTAATTGAATTTGAATAAAGTAAAAAATTTTAAAAAATCATGTGGTCCATATATACAATGGAATATTACTCAGCCATCAGAAAGGATGAATACCCAACTTTTACATCAACATGGATGGGACTGGAGGAGATTATGCTAAGTGAAATAAGTCAAGCAGAGAAAGTCAATTATCATATGGTTTCATTTATTTGTGGAACATAAGGAATAGCATGGAAGACATTAGGAGAAGGAAGGGAAAAATGAAGCGGGGGGGATTCGGAGGGAGAGATGAACCATGAGAGACTATGGACTCTGAGAAACAAACAGGGTTTTAGAGGGGAGAGGGGAGGGGGGATTGTTTAGCCCAGTGATGGGTATTAAGGAGGACATGTACTGCATGGAGCACTGGGTGTTATACGAAAACAATGGATCGTGGATCACCACATCAAAAACTAATGATGTATTGTATGGTGACTAACATAACATAATAAAATTAAAAATAAATAAATAAATAAAAATTAAAAATCAATATAACCAGAAGCTGGTTCTTTTTAATAATTAGTAAAATTGATAAACTTCTAGGCAGACTTTATGAAAGAGAAAAGAGAAAGGACCCAAATAAATAAAATCACAAATGAGAGAGGAGAAATAACAACTAATGTCACTGAAATACAAACAATTATAAGAGAATATTATGAAAAACTATATGCCAACAAATTGGACAACCTGGAAGAAATGGAAAAATTCCTAGAAACATATAAATTACCAGTTTTGAGACTGGAAGAAATAGAAAACTTTGATAACCAACAAAGATACTGAATCAGTAATCAGTAATCAGTAATCAAAAAGTGCCAGACGGCTTTACAGGCAAATTCTACCAAACGTTTTTTAAAGCTTTTTTTTACAATTCCAGTTAGTTTGTATGCAGAGTAATATTAGTTTCAGGTGTAAGATTTAGTGACTCAACACTTACATACAACACCTGGTGCTCAATACAAGTACACTCTTTAATCCTTATCACCTTATTTAACATATCCCACCCCTCTCCTTCCCTTTTATAACCATCAGTTTGTTCTCTATAGTTAAGAGTCTGTTTCTTGGTTTTCCTCTTTTTAAAAAAAAATTTATGATCATTTGTTATGTTTCTTAAATTCCACATATTAATGAAATCATATGGTATTCGTCATTTTCTGACTGACATTTCGCTTAGCATAGTACTCCCTAGCTCCATCCATATTGCTGCAAATGGCAAGATTTCATTCCTTTTGTCTGAGTAATATTCCACTGTTTATATATACCACATGTTCTTTATCCATTTATCAGTTTGTGGACATTTGAGCTCCTTCCATAATTTAGCTATTGTAGATAATGCTGCTATAAACATCAGGATGCATGGATCCCTTCAAATCAGTATTTTTGTATCCTTTGTGTAAATACTTAGTACTACAATTGATTGCTTATAGGGTAGCTCTATTTTTAGCTTCTTGAGGAACCGCCATACTGTTTTCCACAGTGGCTGCACCAGTTTGCATTTCCACTAACAGTGTAAGAGGTTTCCCCTTTCTCCACATCCTCATCAATACTTTTGAATCTTGTGTTGTTAATTTTGACCACTCTGACTGGGGTGAGGTTATATCTCTGTGTAGTTGTGATTTGTATTTCCCTGATGATGAGTAATGTGGAGCATCTTTTCATTTGCCTGTTGGCCATCTGTATGTATTCTTTGTAGAAATGTTTGCTCATGTCTTCTGCCCATTTTTAATTGGATTGTTTGAGTTTTGGGTGTTGAGTTTGCTAAGTTCTTTATATATTTTGGATACTAACCCTGTATCAGATATGTCATTTGCAAATATCTTCTCCCATTCTGTAGGTTGCCTTTTAGTTTTGTTATTGTTCCCTTTGTTCTGCAGAAGCTTTATATTTTGAACCAGTTCCAATAGCTGATTTGTGCTTTTGTTTCCTTTGCCTCAGGAGAAATATCTAGAACAAAGTTGCTATGGTCTCTGTCATAGAAATTATTCCTGTGTTCTCCTCTATGGTTTTAAGGGTTCCCTGTCTCACATTTAGGTCTTTAATCCATTTCGTTTTATCTTTTTGTATGGTGCACAAAAATGGTCCAGATTCATTATTTGCACATTGCTGTGTAGTTTTCCAAACACCATTTGTTGAAGAGATTGTCTTTTTTCCATGGGATAGTCTTTCCTGCTTTGTAAAAGATTAATTGACTGTATAGTAATGATGCACAAATTCAGTAAAGTCACAGAATACAAAATCAACATATAGAAATCTGTTACATTTCTATACACTAATAATGAAGCAGCAGAAAGAGAAATCAAAGAATCAATCCCATTTACAGTTGCATCCAAAACCATAAGATATATCAGAATAAACTTTACCAAAGAGTTAAAATATATGTACTCTGAAAACTATAGGACACTTAAGAAAGAAACTGAAGATGACACAAAGAAATGGAAAAATATACATACTCATGGATTGGAAGAATAAATATTGTTAAAATGCCTATGTTACCCAAAGCAATCTACACATTTAATGTAATCCCTATAAACATACCAACAGCAGAGCTAGAACAAACAATCCTAAAGTTTGTATGGAACCACAGAAGACTGCAAATAGCCAAAACAACTTTAAAAAGAAAAGCACAGCTGGAGACATTCCAATTATGGTCTTCAAGTTACATTACAAAGCTGTAGTGATCAAGCCAGTATGGTACTGACACAAAAGTGACACACAGATCAATAGAACAGAATAGAAAACCCAGAAGTGAACCTACCAAACATTTAAAAATAGGTAATATCTGTTCTTCTCAAACTATTCCAAAAAATAGAAAAGGAAGGAAAACTTCCAAATTCATATGAAGCCAGCATTACCTTGATACCAAAACCAGATAAAGACAGGCCAATATCCCTGATGAACATGCAACATAAATTCTCGATAAAATATGAGCAAACTGAGTCTAATAATACATTTAAAAAATCATTCACGGGGGGAGGGGCAAGATGGTGGAAGAGTGGGGGACTCCTTTTCAACCAGTCCGCTGAAATTAGCTGGATATCTACCAAGCCATTCTGAACACCCATGAAATCAGCCTGAGATGTAAGAATATGTCTAGATCTTTATGGGGGCAGAGGACGAGCAGTCTCTGAGGTACAAAGGATGGAGTTGTGATTCCGTGGACAGATATCAGAGGATAAACAGAAGGGGGAGAGAGTCACCAGAACCTGGCCACTGGAAAGTAATATAATATCTGAGCGCAAAAGTATCCTGTGCCCAGGGATGGGGATAGCTTGCAGAGCGGTGGCGGCAGGTCAGGAAGGGCCTGATAACAACATTCAGACAGGATCCAGGAGCTGAGGGGGAGCGCACTGGGACTGGGATGGCCGCTCATGAGGTCCTGCACCCACAGACCCAGGGCCGCAGACCCGGACCGCTTGCAGTCTTGGAAGCACAAAGTGTAGAGACAAGTGGGGGCCTGAGTCAACTGCTGAGAGGGTTGCTGGGGGCGGGCACAGCCTGTGGGAGACCGCTTTTCAGCAGCGCTTACAGAAAGGGAGACTGTGTGTTCTGGAGGGTTCAGAGAGGACCAGACTGTGACTTCTCTGCCCGGGGGTGGAGGTCTGTGTGCAGACATTTTCCTTTGCTCTGACACTCCAAAAAGGCACGAAAAACCTCCAGAGAACAAAAGCCACCAGAGAACAAAGGCCCCAAAAAACGGTTTCCATGGAGACCAGCACCCTGATAGGGGGCAGGGCAACTCTGCCCAAGCAGGGTTGCCTGAAAAACAACATGACAGGCCCCTCCCCCCAGAAGACAAGCTGGAAGAATGGGAGGACAATAACCCCAGGGTCCCCATAAAGCTGTAAATCCCCAACACCAGGGGAAAATAGTATACTGAGCTCCTGGTGTTGCTTCACAGACTGTATTTCTCAGGTACAACTTTTTTTTCCTTTTTTTTAATCCTTTCTAATGTTTCTTCTCTGTTTTTACTTTTTACCTATTTCTCATTTCAAATAGATGTTTATTTATATTCTTTTTAATTTTATTTTATAGTGTTATGTCAGTCACCATACAATACATCATTAGTTTTTGATGTAGTGATCCATGATTCATTGTTTTTGTATAACACCCAGTGCTCCATGCAGTACATGTCCTCCTTAATACCCATCACTGGGCTAGATGTTTAATACAACATATTCCATAGTAGCTTTTTAACTTGTACTTTTTCACACCTATTTTTTTAATATATATAGATATAAGCTTCAATGTAGTCCTTTTCTCTATTCAATACTACCTTTATATATACCAGTTTTAATTTCCCTGTAACTCTGGGAAGTAGTGCTCTCTAGCAAAGAGAACAAAATACACCCAGGAAGAACTGAAACACCTTACCTTGCCCACATTGAGAGATTATAGTTCCCCATCCCCTCACACCCCCGACTTTTTTTTAACTTTATAAATCTTATTCTTGGGTTTCATTTTGGCTGTGTTTTTTTGATGGTGGCTTCTGACCCCTCCAAACTTTCCCAGGGTGCATCTTGCTTCCTGGATTGTGGTTGATATTTTCAACTCTGTATATCCCCTCAACCAGCCCTCAACAGAATGACTAGGAGGAGGAACTCCCAACAAAGAAAAGAACCAGAGACAATGGCCTCTCCCACAGACCTAATGGATATGGATATAAGCAAGATGTCAGAAATAGACTTCAGGATAGCAATTATGAAGACAATAGCTAGGCTTGAGAAAACCATTAGCAGCAACATAGAATCTCTAAGGGCAGAAATGAGAGCTAATCAGGCTGAACATAAAAATGCTACGAATGAGATGCAGTCTAAGTTGGATACTCTAACTGCTAGGGTAAATGAGGTAGAAGAATGAATTAGTGACCTAGAAGATAAGCTGATAGAAAGGAAGGGACAGGAGGAGGCCTGGGACAGCTTAAAATCCATGAGAACAGACTTAGAGAAATCAATGATGCCAAGAAACATTCCAAATTCAGAATTACTGAGATCCCTGAGGGGGTGGAGAGAGAGAGAGGACTAAAAGACATATTTGAGCCAATCATAGCTGAGAACTTCCCTAATCTGGGGAATGAAACAAGCATTCATATCCTAGAGGCAGAGAGGACCCCTCCCAAGATCAAGGAGAACAGACCCATGCCCTGGCACATAATAGTAAAACTTACAAATCTTAGAACCAAGGAAGCCATCCTAAGGGCAATTAGGGGGAAGGGATTCCTTACATACAGAGGGAGGAACATCAGAATAACGTCAGACCTATCCACAGAGACCTGGCAAGCCAGAAAGGGCTGGGAAGACATATTCGGGATACTAAATGAGAAGAACATGCAGCCAAGAATACTTTATCCTGCAAGGTTGTCATTCAGAATGAATGGAGAGATAAAGAGCTTCCAGGATCAGCAGAAACTGAAAGAATATGTGACCACCATGCCAGCCCTGCAAGAAATACTAAGGGGGATTCTATAAAAGAAGAAAGACCCCAAAAGTAATGTAGACCAGAAATTTACAGAGACAATCCATAGAAACAGGGACTGTACAGACAATAGGATGGCAATAAATACACATCTTTCAGTAGTAACTCTCAACGTGAAAGGCCTAAATGCTCCCATGAAACTTCACAGGGTTGCAGACTGGATACAAAGACAGGACCCATCCATATGCTGGCTACAAGAGACTCATTTTGAACCTAAATACACCTCCAGACTGAAAGTGAGGGGATGGAGAACCATTTATCATGCCAACCAACCTCAAAAGAAAGTTGAGGCAGCAATTCTTATATCAGACAAATTAGAATTTAAACCAAAGACTGTAATAAGAGATCCAGAGGGACACTATATCATTCTTAAAGGGTCTATCAAAAAGAAAATCTAACAATTGTAAATATCTATGCCCCCAATATGGGAGCAGCCAACTACATAAGCCAGCTGTTAACCAAAATAAAGAATCAGATTGACAATAATACATTAATAGTAGAAGATTTTAACTCTCCACTCAGCATTGGACAGATTATCTAACCAGAAGATCAACAAAGAGACAAGAGCTCTGAGTGACACATTGGACCAGGTGATAGATATATACAGAACATTCCACCCTAAAACAGCAGAATACTTATTCTTCATGAGTGAACATGGAACTTTCTCCAAAATAGACCAGATACTGGGTCACAAATCAGGTCTCAGCCAATACCAAAAGACTGAGATTATTCCCTGCATGTTATCAGACCACAATGCCTTGAAACTGGAACTCAATCACAAGAAAAATTTTGGAAGGAATTCAAACAGTTGGAAGTTAAAGAGCATCCTGCTAAAGAATGAATGGGTCAACCAGGAAATTAAAGAAGAACTTAAACAATCCATGGAAACCAATGAGAACAAAAACACATCAGTCCAAAACCTATGGGATACTGCAAAGGCAGTCCTAAGGAGGAAATACATAGCCATCCAAGCCTTTCTCAAAAAATTAGAAAAATCCCAAATGTATAAGCTAACCTTACACTTAAAGGACCTGGAGAAAAACAGCAAATAAGCCTAAATCAAGCAGGAGAAGAGAAATAATAAATATTAGAGCAGAAATCAATGAAATAGAAACTAGAAGAACAGTAGAACAGATGAATGAAACTAGAAGCTGGTTCTTTGAAAGAATTAATAAGATCAATAAACCACTGGTCAAACTTTTACAGAAGAAAGAGAAAGGATCCAAATTAATAAAATCATGAAGGAAAGAGGGGAGTTCACGACCAATACCAAGGAAATAGAAACAATTATTAGAAATTATTACCAGCAACTATATGCCAACAAATTAAACAATGTGGAAGAAATGGATGCCTTCCTGGAAACTTACAAACTACCAAGACTGGAAGAGGAAGAAATTGACAATCTGAATAGACCAATAACCGGTAATGAAATTGAAACAGTCATCAAAAACCTCCCAAAAATGAGAGTTCAGGGCCAGATGGCTTCCCAGGGAAATTCTACCAAACGTTTAAAGAAGAAATAATACCTATTCTACTGAAGCTGTTCCAAAAAAAAATAGGAACAGAAGGAAAACTTTCAAACTCATTCTATGAGGCCAGCATTACCCTGATCCCAAAACCAGGCAAAGATCACCTCAAAAAGGAGAATTACAGACCAATATCCCTGATGAACATGGATGCCAAAATACTCAACAAATCCTAGCTAATAGGATCCAATAGAAAAAGAAAAACAAAACTGGGGTCACCATGTTGCCTGACTTCAAGCTATATTACAAAGCCATGATCACCAAGAGAGCATGGTATTGGCACAAAAACAGACACATAGACCAATGGAAATGAATAGAGAATCCAGAAATGGACCCTCAACTCTATGGTCAACTAATATTTGACAAATCAGGAAAAATATCCAATGGAAAAAAGACAGTCTCCTCAATAAGTGGTGGTGGGAAAATTGGACAACTATATAGAAGAATGAAACTGGACCATTCCCTTACACCATACACAAAGATAAACTCAAAATGGATGAAAGACCTCAATGTGAGACAGGAATCCATCAAAATCCTAGAGGAGAACATAGGCAGTAACCTCTTTGACATTGACTACAGTAACTTCTTTCAAGACACATCTCCAAAGGCAAGGGAAACGAAAGGAAAAATGAACTTTTGGGACTTCATCAAGATAAAAAGCCTCTGGAGGGGGGAAAGATGGCAGAGGAGTAGGGGACCCTATTTCAACTGGTCCGCGGAATTGAGCTGGATATCTACCAGACCACTCTGAGGACCCACGAAACCAGCCTGAGATGTAAGAAGATCTGGATCTCTACAAACAGAATATCACAGGCGGTTGGTTTTGAGGTATGAAGCGGAGAGCCATGATTCTGCGGGCAGATATCGGAGGATAAATGGCAGCGGGAGGGTGCCTGGCCATGGGGATCCTACACCGCCAGTGAGTGACAGCCTCACGCGCTGTGGACGGGGCACAGACTCACAGACTGGTAGCGTCAGGAAAGGACTTTAGGGCAGCCCCCGGGGTGGAGGACCAGACTGGCGGGGTCGCGTGCACACGAACCGCAACCCCCTGGACAGAACCCGGGAGCGACGGTCGCGCACACGGGAACTGCAGCCTCCGAGACGGAAACCTGGTGAGCCGGGGTCCCACCGGTGAACTGCAACCCCCAGGGTGGAAACCCCAAGCGGCGGAGTCGCGCGCGCGTGAACTGGAAGCGGCTGGCGGTTTTAGAAGCACAAAGGGCAGAGACGTGCCCCGACCTGGAGGCAGGACTGGGAGCGCTGCGGAGGGGCGCACAACCCAGGACACTGCAGTTTATAGCAGCACGGACAGAAACGGAGACAGTGTGGCCTGGAGAGCTCACTGAAGAACAGACTGTGGTCTCTCTGCTCTGAGGCAGAGGCTTGGAAACGGTCTCTTCTGCTCTGACTTGTGGAAGAGATGCGGAAAGCCGCCAGGGAAAAGATCCAGAGAACAAAAGCCCCGAAGACTGATTCCCACTGAGCCCATCCCCCACCACAGGGGCACAGGGCAACTCCGCCCAAACAGGGTTCCCTGAGTAACAGTGCGGCAGGCCCCTCCCCCAGAAGACGGGCTGGGAAAACAAGAGGCCAGGAACCATAAGGTCCCAAGAAAACAGGTGCATCTTACTTGGGTTCTGGTCAATAATTTGGACTCTATATATTCCCTCAAACACCCATCAACAGAATAACTAGGAGGAGGAGCCCCCAAAACAGAAAAGACTCAGAGATTATAACTTATGCTGCAGATTTACAAATGGATGCAGATATAACCAAGATGTCGGAGATGGAATTCAGGCTAGCAATTGTGAAGACAATGGCTAGAATGGAGAAATCAATTAATGGCAACATAGAGTCTAAGGGCAGAAATGAAAGGTGAATTGGCAGAACTTAAAAATGCTATCAATGAGATCCAATCCAATCTAGAAAATCTAACAGCTAGGGTAACTGAGACAGAAGAGAGAATAAGCGACCTGGAAGACAGTATAATAGATAAAAAAGGAAAAGAGGAGGCCAGGGAAAAACAACTCAGAATCCATGAAAATAGAATCAGAGAAATAAGTGACACCATGAGGCGTTCCAATGTCAGAATAATTGGAATCCTGGAGGGAGTGGAGAGAGAGAGAGGGCTAGAAAATATATTTGAGCAAATCGTAGCTGAGAACTTCCCTAATCTGGGGAATGAAACAAACATTCGAGCCCTAGAGGCAGAGAGGACCCCTCCTAAGATCAAGGAAAACAGGCCAACACCCTGGAATGTAATAGTAAAACTTGCAAATCTTAGAACCAAGGAAACCATCTTAAGGGCAGTTAGGGGGAAGAGATTCCTTACGTACAGAGGGAGGAACATCACAATTACGTCAGACCTATCCACAGAGACCTGGCAAACCAGAAAGGCCTGGCAAGACATATTCAGGGTACTAAATGAGAAGACCATGCAGCCAAGAATACTTTATCCGGCAAGGCTTTCATTTAGAATGGATGGAGAGATGCAGAGCTTCCACAACTGGCAGAAGTTGAAAGAATATGTGACCACTAACCCAGCCCTGCAAGAAATATTAGGGGGGTTCTATAAAAGGAGAAAGACCCCAAGAGTGATATACAACAGAAATTTACAGGGACAATCTATAAAAACAACGTCTTCACAGACAACATGATGACAATTAATTCATATCTTTCAATAATCACTCTCAACGTGAATGGCCTAAACGCTCCCATAAAATGGCACAGGGTTGCAGATTGGACAAAAAGACTGGACCCATCCATATGCTGTCTACAAGAGACTCATTTTGAACCTAAAGATACATGCAGACTGAAAGTGAAGGGATGGAGATCCATCTTCCATGCCAGCGGACCTCAAAAGAAAGCTGGGGTAGCAATTCTTATATCAGACAAATTAGATTTTAAACTAAAGTCTGTAATAAGAGACACAGAAGGACACTCTATCATTCTTAAAGGGTCTATCCAACAAGAAGATCTAACAATTGTAAATATCTATGCCCCCAACATGGGAGCAGCCATCTACATAAGCCAACTGTTAACCAAAATAGTCATATTGATAACAATACGTTAATTGTAGGAGACCTCAATACTCCACTCTCAGCAATGGACAGATCATCTAAGCAGAAAATCAACAAGGAAACAAGAGCTTTGAATGATACATTGGACCAGATGGACCTCATAGATATTTACAGAACATTCCACCCGAAAACAACAGAATACTCATTCTTCTCGAGTGCACATGGAACTTTCTCCAGAACAGACCATATACTGGGTCACAAATCAGGTCTCAACAGATACCAAAAGATTGAGATTATTCCCTGCATATTCTCAGACCACAATGCTCTAAAACTGGAACTCAATCACAAGAAAAAAATTGGCAGAAATTCAAACACTTGGAAGCTAAAGACCACTCTGCTCAAGAATGTTTGGGTCAACCAAGAAATCAAAGAAGAACTTAAACAATTCATAGAAATCAATGAGAACGAAAACACATCGGTCCAAAACCTATGGGATACGGCAAAGGCGGTCCTAAGGGGGAAATACATAGCCATCCAAGCCTCACTCAAAAAAATAGAAAAATCCCGAATTCACCAACTAACTCTACAGCTTAAAGAACTCGAGAAAAAGCAACAAACGACGCCTAAGTCATGCATTAGAAGAGAAATAATTAAAATTAGAGCAGAAATCAATGAATTAGAAACCAGAAACACAGTAGATCAGATCAATGAAACTAGAAGTTGGTTCTTTGAAAAAATTAATAAGATTGATAAACCACTGGCCAGACTTATCCAAAAGAAGAGAGAAAGGACCCAAATTAATAAAATTATGAATGAAAGGGGAGAGATCACGACTAACACCAAGGAAATCGAAACAATTATTAGAAATTATTATGAACAACTATATGCCAATAAACTGAGCAATCTGGATGAAATGGAGGTCTTCCTGGAAACCTATAAGCTGCCAACCTGAAACAGGAAGAAACTGACAACCTGAATAGGCCAATAACCAGTAACGAGATTGAAGCAGTGATCAAACACCTCCCAAAATACAACAGTCCAGGGCCTGATGGATTCCCTGGGGAATTCTACCAAACATTCAAAGAAGAAATAATACCTATTCTACTGAAGCTGTTTCCAAAAATAGAAACAGAAGGAAAACTTCCAAACTCATTCTATGTGGCCAGCATTACCTTAATCCCCAAACCAGGCAAAGACCCCATCAAAAGGAGAATTTCAGACCGATATCCCTGATGAATATGGATTCCAAAATCCTCACCAAAATCCTAGCTAATAAGATCCAACAATACATTAAAAGGATCATCCACCACGACCAAGTGGGATTTATCCCTGGATGCAAGGGTGGTTCAACATTCGCAAATCAATCAATGTGATAGAACACATTAATAAGAGGCGGGAGAAGAACCATATGGTCCTCTCAATTGATGCAGAAAAAGCATTTGACAAAATACAACATCCTTTCCTGATTAAAACTCTCCAGAGTATAGGGATAGAGGGAACATTCCTCAAGCTCATAAAATCCATCTATGAAGAACCCACGGTGAATATCATCCTCAATGGGGAAAAGCTCAGATCCTTTCCCTTAAGATCAGGGACACGTCAAGGGTGCCCACTCTCACCACTGTTGTTCAACATAGTACTGGAAGTCCTAGCAACAGCAATCAGAAAACAAAAAGAAATAAAACGTACTCAAATTGGCAAAGAAGAAGTCAAACTCTCTCTTTTCGCAGATGACATGATACTTTATGTGGAAAACCCAAAAGACTCCACCCCCAAATTACTAGAACTCATCCAGCAATTCAGTAATGTGGCAGGATACAAAATCAATGCACAGAAATCAGTTGCTTTCCTATACACTAACAACTCAACTGTAGAAAGAGAAATTAAAGAAACAATTCCATTTATAATAGCACCAAAAACCATAAGATACCTCAGAATAAACCTAACCAAAGAGGTAAAGGATCTATACTCTAGGAACTACAAAACACTCATGAAAGAAATTGAAGACACAAAAAGATGGAAAAATATTCCATGCTCATGGATCAGAAGAATAAACATTGTTAAAATGTCTATGCTACCCAGAGCAATCTATACCTTCAATGCCATCCCGATCAAAATTCCAATGACATTTTTCAAAGTGCTGGAACAAACAATCCTAAAATTTGTATGGAATTAGAAAAAGACCCCGAATTGCCAAGGAGATGTTGAAAAAGAAAAACAAAGCTGGGGGCATCACGTTCCCCGATTTCAAGCTATATTACAAAGCAGTGATCACCAAGACAGCATGGTACTGGCACAAAAACAGACATACAGACCAATGGAACAGAATAGAGAACCCAGATATGGACCCTCAACTCTATGGTCAAATAATCTTTGACAAAGCAGGAAAAAACATGCAATGGAAAAAAGACAGTCTCTTCAATAAATGGTGCTGGGAAAATTGGACAGCCACATGCAGAAGAATGAAACTTGACCATTCTCTAACACCATTCACAAAGATAAACTCAAAGTGGATGAAAGACCTCAATGTGAGACAGGAATCCATCAAAATCCTAGAGGAGAACATAGGCAGTAACCTCTTTGACATAAGTCACAGCAACTTCTTTCAAGATACATCTCCAAAAGCTAGTGAAATAAAAGCAAAAATGAACTTTTGGGACTTCATCATGATAAAAACCTTCTGCACAGCAAAGGAAACAGTCAACAAAACAAAGAGGCAACCACAGAATGGGAGAAGATATTTGCAAATGACAGTACAGATAAAGGGCTGGTATCCAAAATCTATAAAGGACTTCTCAAACTCAACACCCAAAAAACAAATAATCCAGTCAGAAAGTGGGCAGAAGAGATGAACAGACACTTCTCTGAAGAAGACATACAAATAGCTAACAGACACATGAAAAAATGTTCATCATCATTAGCCATCAGGGAAATCCAAATCAAAACCACACTGAGATACCACCTTACACCAGTTAGAATGGCAAAAATGGACAGGGAAAGAAACAACAAATGTTGGAGAGGTTGTGGAGAAAGGGGAACACTCTTACACTGTTGGTGGGAATGCAAGTTGGTACAGCCACTTTGGAAAACAGTGTGGAGGTTCCTCAAAAATTTAAAAATAGAGCTACCCTATGACCCAGCAATTGCACTACTGGGTATTTACCCCAAAGACACAGATGTAGTGAAAAGAATGGCCATATGCACCCCAATGTTCATAGCAGCAATGTCCGCGATAGCCAAACTGTGGAAAGAGCCGAGATGCCCTTCAACAGATGAATGGATAAAGAAGATGTGGTCCATATATACAATGGAATATTACTCAGCCATCAGAAAAGATGAATACCCAACTTTTACATCCACATGGATGGGACTGGAGGAGATTATGCTACGTGAAATAAGTCAAGCAGAGAAAGTCAATTATCATATGGTTTCACTTATTTGTGGAACATAAGGAATAACATGGAGGACATTAGGAGAAGGAAGGGAAAAATGGGCAGGGGGAATTGGAGGGAGAGATGAACCATGAGAGACTATGGACCTGAGAAACAAACAGGGTTTTAGAGGGGAGAGAGGAGGGGGGATTGGTTAGCCCGGTGATGGGTATTAAGGAGGGCACATACTGCATGGAGCACTGGGTGTTATATGAAAACAATGGATCGTGTATCACTACATCAAAAACTAATGATGTATTGTATGGTGACTAACATAACATAATAAAACTTAAAAAAAAAGGAAAAAAAGATAAAAAGCTTCTGCAGAGCAAAGGAAACAGTCAACAAAACAAAGAGGGAGTCCACAGAATGGGAGAAGTTATTTGCAAATGACATTACAGATAAAGGGCTGATATCCAAGATCTATAAAGAATTTCTCAACCTCGACACTCAAAAAACAAATAATCAAGTCAAAAAATGGCAGAAGACATGAACAGACACTTTTCCAAAGAAGACATACTAATAGCTAACAGATACATGAAAAAAAGTTCAACATCATTAGCCATCAGGGAAATTCAAATCAAAACCACATTGAGATACCACCTTATAACAGTTTGAATGGCAAAAATTAATAAGGCAGGAAACAACAAATGTTGGAGAGGATGTGGAGAAAGGGGAATGCAAGCTGGTACAGCCAGTCTGGAAAACAATATGGAGGTTACTCAGGATGTTAAGAATAGAGGTACCCTACAACCCAGCAATTGCACTACTAGGTATTTACCCCAAAGATACAGATGTAGTGAAAAGAAGGGGCACATGTACCCCAATGTTCATAGCAGCAATGTCCACAATAGCCAAACTGTGGAAGGAGCTGAGATGCCCTTCAACAGAGGAATTGGTAAAGAAGATGTGGTACATATATACAATGGAATATTATTCAGCCATCAGAAATGATGAATACCCATCATTTACATTGACATGGATGGAGCTGGAGGGGATTATGCTAAGTCAAGTAAGTCAAGCAGAGAAATACAATTATCATATGGTTTCACTCGTATGTGGAACATAAGCAATAGCTCAGAGGACCATAGGGAAAGGGTGGGAAATCCAATGGGGGAGAAATGAGAGGGAGATGAACCATGAGAGACTATGGACCCTGGGGAAAAAAAGTGAGGGTTTCAGAGGGGAGGGGTGTAGGCAGAGGGGGTAACAGGGTGATGGGTATTAAGGAGGGCACATGCTGTGATGAGCACTGGGTGTTATATGTAACTAATGAATCATTGAATGCTACATCAAAAACTAATGATGTACTATACAGTGGCTAACTGAACATCATAAAAAAAAGAAAAAAAAATCATTAACCACAGTCAAGTGGGATTTATTCCTTGGTTCCAAGTGTGGTTCAGTATTCACAAAACAATGTGATACACCACATTAATAAAAGAAAGGATAAGAACCACATGATCCTTTCAATAGATGCAGAGAATGCATTTGACAAAGTACAACATCCATTCATGATAAAAACCCTCAACAAAGTAGATTTAGAGAGAACATACCACAACATAATAAAAGCTATCAATGAAAAACCTACAGCTAACATCATCCTTAGTGTGAAAAAAACTGAGAGCTTTCCCCCTAAGGTGAGGAAAAAAACAAGGATGTTCACTCTCAACACTTTTATTTATCATATTGCTGAAAGCCACAGTAATTAAACAACGAAAAGAAATAAAGGGAATCCAAATCAGTAAGGAAGAAGTAAAACTTTCACTATTTGCAGATGATACGATATTCTATTTAAAAAACCCAAAGACCATCAAAAAACTGCTAGAACTGATACAAATTCAGTAAAGTTACAGGATACAAAACTAATGTGCAGAAATCTGTTGCATTTCTATACACCAGTTAATGGAGCAGCAGAAAGAGAAATTAAGAAAACCATACCATTCATAACTGCACCCAGAATAATAAGATACCTAGGAATAAATCTAACCAAAGGGGTAAAATCTCAGTACTCTGTAAACTATATAACACTTATGAAAGAAATTGAAGATGACAGAAAGAAATGGAAATACATTCCATGCTCATGGACTGGAAGAACAAATATTGTTAAAATGTACTACCCAAAACAATCTACAATTTTATGCAATACTTACAAATTACCAGCAACATTTTTCATAGAACTGGAAAAAAAAAAACTCTTAAAATTAGTATGAAACCAAAAAAGACCCCAAATACTCAAAGCAATTTTGAAAAAGAAAAGCAAAACTGGAGCCATCATGATTCCAGACTTCATGTTATATTACAAAGCTATTGAGATCAAAACAGTATGGTACTAGAACAAAAATATAGATCACATAGATCAATAGAACAGAATAGAAAATCCAGAAATAAACCCACAACTATGTGGTCAATTAATCCTCCACAAAGAAGGAAAGAATATTCAATTGAAAAAAAGACAGTCTCGGGGGGCGGAGCAAGATGGCAGAGGAGTAAGAGACCTGGATTTCGTCTGGTCTCAGGAATTCAGCTGGATAGGGATCAAACCATTCTGAACACCTACAAACTCAACAGGAGATCGAAGAAAAGAATAGCAACAACTCTCTGAACAGAAAAGCGACCACTTTCTGGAAGGTAGGACATGCGGAGAAGTGAATCCGAGGCGATATTCAGGAGGATAGATGCCGGGGAAGGGGCCTCTGTCTGTCGCTTCTGGCAAGTGATAGAGCCGCGGAGCACAACATCGGAACTTTTAGAAGTCGGCTCCGCTGAGGGACGTCACTCCAGTGGCTAAGCGGCGATGGAATCCTCACAGGACAGTGTGGTCTCAGGACCCTCGGGGTCACAGAAAGACCGGGGGTGCCTGAGTATGGCAGAGCTCCCAGGTATTGGAGCGGGGAAGCCAGCTGCAGAGACGGAGCCGAGGTGTGGGCTCTCAGCTCGGGGTTGCCATAAACCATGATCCGCAGCACAGTTGGGCCACTGCTCCTCCAGCAGGGACCCAACAAGCGGCAGATCCAGGGAGACTCACCTTCCTCCCCCAGTCTGCTGGGTTTGGAGACTCCACACGGGGTCGGGTGCCAGAGACAGAAACGGTCAGTCACAGGCCGGGTGAGCACAGAGTGCGGCCAGAGACCAGGGAGATGGGAGTGACTGCTTTTCTCTGGGGGCGCATTGAGGAGCGGGACCCCGAGTTCTCAGCTCTTCCGGGGCGGAGATTGGGAAGCCACCATTTTCACTCTCGGCCTCCAAAGCTGTACGGAAAGCTTGCAGGGAACAAAAACTCCCGAGAGCAAACCCGAGCAGATTACTTAGCCCAGACCGGGCAAGGGCGGGGCAATTCCACCTCCGACAAAGACATTTGGGAACCAGGGCAACAGGCCCCTCCCCCAGAAGATCAGTGAGAACAGCCGGCCAAGACAAAGTTTACCCATCAATGAGAACGGCAGAACTCCAGCGCTAGGGGAATACTGCACATGGAATCCATGGCTTTTTTACCATGATTCTTTAGGCTTT
Organism: Halichoerus grypus; assembly: GCF_964656455.1. NCBI lineage: Eukaryota > Metazoa > Chordata > Mammalia > Carnivora > Phocidae > Halichoerus > Halichoerus grypus. The sequence continues at coordinate 30,804,289 of NC_135719.1, read as the reverse complement.
CAAAGTTAATTTTTTTTTTAACTGTCTTTTTTTTTTTGAATTTTTCTTTTTCCCTTTATCAATCAACATCTTATCAATCCCTTTTTTAAAAAACATTTTTAGGGGGCGCCTGGGTGGCTCAGTTGGTTAAGCGACTGCCTTCGGCTCAGGTCATGATTCTGGAGTCCCTGGATCGAGTCCCACATCGGGCTCCCTGCTCGGCAGGGAGTCTGCTTCTCCCTCTGACCCTCCCCCCTCTCATGTGCTGTCTCTCTCACTCTCTCTCTCTCAAATAAATAAAAAAAATAAAATAAAATAAAATAAAAATAAAAAAAACATTTTTAGTTTTCATTTTTAGAGTCATATTCTATCCCTTCATAGTAGTTACCCGTATTTGTGGCATATATATATATAAGTTGTTCTCTCTTAAAAATTTTGAGATAGTTTCTTCTAACAGATCAAAATATACCCTAAATCTCTAGTGTAGGGTTTTTTTCTACTCTCCTGCCTGATCACATTCTCTTCCCCCCCCTTTTTTTTTTTTTTAAATCCTCTTCTTTCTTTTTTCAAACAACTTCTTATCAATTCATTTTATAAAATTTTTTATAATTTTCATCTTTACAGTCATATTCCATTTCTTCATCATAACAACCCTTATTTTTTGTACATATGTAAGATTTTCTTTCTTTAAAATTTTGGGAGGCACTTTCTTCTAACAGACCAAAATACACCCAAAATCTAGTGTGTGGCACTGATCTATGTACCAGCCTGATCATATTTGATCATATTCCGTTTTTTTTTTTGTTTTGTTCTGTTTTTGTTTGTTTTTATCTTTATCTTTATCTTTTTCTTTTTCTTTTTTCTCTCTTTCCCTTTCTTTTCCCTGTGCTTCAGGTCTTTTCTCATTTGTTTAGAGTATATTTTCTGGGGACGTTGTTACCCTGTTAGCATTTTGTTCTCTCATTCATCTATTCTCCTCTGGACAAAATGACAAGGCGGAAAAATCACCTCAACAAAAAGAACAAGAGAGTACTGACTGCCAGGTACCTACTCAATACGGACATTAGTACAATGTCGGATCTAGAGTTCAGAATCATCACTCTAAAGATACTAGCTGGGCTTGAAAAAAGCATGGAAGTTATTAGTGAAACGCTTTCTGGAGAAATAAAAGAACTAAAATCTAACCAAGTCGAAATCAAAAAGGCTATTAATGAGGTGCAATAAAAAATGGGGGTGCTAACTGCTAGGATAAATGAGGCAGAAGAGGGAATCAGTGATATAGAAGACCAAATGATGGAAAATAAAGAAGCTGAGAAAAAGAGAGATAACTACTGGATCACGAGGGCAGAATTCGAGAGATAAGCAATGCCATAAGATGAAACATCATTAGAATAATTGGGATCCCAGAAGAAGAAGAAAGAGAGGGAGGGGCAGAAGGTATATTGGAGCAAATTATAGCAGAGAACTTCCCTAATTTGGGGAAGGAAACAGGCATCAAAATCCAGGAAGCACAGAGAACCCCTCTCAAAATCAATAAAAATAGGTCAACACCCCGACATCTAATAGTAAAACTTACAAGTCTCAGAGACAAAGAGAAAATCCTGAAAGCAGCTCGGGAGAAGAGATCTGTAACCTACAATGGTAGAAACATTAGATTGGCAACAGACCTATCCACAGAGACCTGGCAGGCCAGAAAGGACTGGCATGATATATTCAGAGCACTAAATGAGAAAAATATGCAGCCAAGAATACTATATCCAGCTAGGCTGTCATTGAAAATTGAAGGAGAGAGAAAAACCTTCCAGGACAAACAAAACTAAAGGAATTTGCAAACACAAAACCAGCCCTACAAGAAATCTTGAAAGGGGTCCTCTAAGCAAGGAGAGAGCCTAAAAGCAACATAGACCAGAAAGGAACACAGACAATATACAGTAACAGTCACCTTACAGGCAATACAATGCACTAAATTCCTATCTTTCAATAGTTACCCTGAATGTAAATGGGCTAAATGCCCCAATCAAAAGACCCAGGCTATCAGATTGGATTAAAAAACAAGACCCATCAATATGCTGTCTGCAAGAGACTCATTTTAGACCCAAAGACACCCCCAGATTGAAAGTGAGGGGGTGGAAAACCATTTACCATGCTAATGGACACCAAAAGAAAGCTGGGCTGGCAATCCTTATATCAGACAAATTAGATTTTAAACCAAAGACTGTAATAAGAGATGAGGAAGGGCACTATATCCTACTTAAAGGGTCTATCTAACAAGAAGTTCTAACAATTGTAAATACCCATGCCCCTAACATGGGAGCAGCCAATTATATAAGGCAGTTAATAACAAAAGCAAAGAAACACATTGACAACAATACAGTAATAGTGGGGGACTTTAACACTCCCCTCAGTGAAATGGACAGATCATCTAAGCAAAAGATCAACAAGGAAATAAAGACTTTAAATGACACACTGGACCAAATGGACTTCACAGATATATTCAGAACATTCCATCCCAAAGCAACGGAATACACATTCTTCTCTAGTGCCCATGGAACATTCTCCAGAATCGATCACATCCTAGGTCATAAATCAGGTCTCAACCGGTACCAAAAGATTGGGATCATTCCCTCCTTATTTTCAGACGACAGTGCTTTGAAACTAGAACTCAATCACAAGAGGAAAGTCAGAAAGAACTCAATTACATGGAGGCTAAAGAGCATTCTACTAAAGAATGAATGGGTCAACCAGGAAATTAAAGAAGAATTAAAAAAAATTCATGGAAACCAATGAAAATGAAAACACAACAGTTCAAAATCTTTGGGATGCAGCAAAGGCAGTCCTAAGAGGAAAGTACATAGGAATAAAGCCTTTCTCAAGAAACAAGAAAGGTCTCAAGTACACAACCTAACCCTACACCTAAAGAAGCTGGAGAAAGAACAGCAAAGAAAGCCTAAACCCAGCAGGAGAAGAGAAATAATAAAGATCAGAGCAGAAATCAATGAAATAGAAGCCAGAAGAACTGTAGAACAGATCAACGAAACTAGGAGCTGGTTCTTTGAAAGAATTAACAAGATTGATAAACCCCTGGCCAGACTTATCAAAAAGAAAAGAGAAATGACCCAAATCAACAAAATCATGAATGAAAGAGGAGAGATCACAACCAACACCAAAGAAATACAAACAATTATAAGAACATATTATGAGCAACTCTATGCCAGCAAATTAGATAATCTGGAAGAAATGGATGCATACCTAGAGATGTATCAACTACCAAACCTGAACCAGGAAGAAATAGAAAACCTGAACAGACCTATAAGCACTAAGGAAATTGAAGCAGTCATCAAAAACCTCCCAACAAACAAAAGCCCAGGGCCAGATGGCTTCCCAGGGGAATTCTACCAAACATTTTAGAAGAATTACTGCCCATTCTTCTGAAACTGTTCCAAAACATAGAAATGGAAGGAAAATTTTCAAACTCATTTTATGAGGCCACCGTTACCTTGATCCCAAAACCAGACAAAGACCCCCTCAAAAAGGAGAATTACAGACCAATATCCCTGATGAACATGGATGCAAAAATTCTCACCAAAATACTAGCCAATAGGATCCAACAGTGCATTAAAAGGATTATTCACACGACCAAGTGGGATTTATCCCTGGGCTGCAAGGTTGGTTCAACATCTGCAAATCAATCAACGTGATTCAATACATTAAGAAAAGAAAGAGCAAGAATCATATGATCCTCTCAATAGATGCAGAAAAAGCATTTGACAAAGTACAGCATCCTTTCTTGATCAAAACTCTTCAGAGTATAGGGATAGAGGGTACCTACCTCAATATCATAAAAGCCATCTATGAAAAACCTACAGCGATTATCATTCTCAATGGGGAAAAACTGAGAGCTTTCCTCCTAAGGTCAGGAACGTGGCAGGGATGTCCACTATCACCACTGCTATTCAACATAGTATTAGAAGTCCTAGGCACAGCAATCAGACAACAAAAAGAAATAAAAGGCATCCAAACCAGCAAAGAAAAGTCAAACTCTCACTGTTTGCAGATAATATGATACTTTATGTGGAAAACCCAAAAGATTCCATCCCAAAACTGCTAGAACTCATACAGGAATTCAGTCAAGTGGCAGGATATAAAATCAATGCACAGAAATCAGTGGCATTCCTATACACCAAAAACAAGACAAAAGAAAGAGAAATTAAGGAGTCGATCCCATTTACAATTGCACCCAAAACCATAAGATACCTAGGAATAAATCTAACCAAAGAGGCAGAGGATCTATACTCAGAAAACTATAAAATACTCATGAAAGAAATTGAGGATGACACAAAGAAATGGAAAAACGTTCCATGCTCATGGATTGGAAGAACAAATATTGTGAAGATGTCAATGCTACCTAGAGCCATCTACACATTCAATGCAATCCCCATCAAAATACCATCCACTTTTTTCAAAGAAATGGAACAAATAATCCTAAAATTTGTATGGAACCAGAAAAGACCCCGAATAGCCAGAGGAATGTTGAGAAAGAAAAGCAAAGCTGGTGGCATCACAATTCCGGACCTCCACCTCTATTACAAAGCTGTCATCAAGACAGTATGGTACTGGCACAAAAACAGACACATAGATCAATGGAAGAGAATAGAGAGCCCAGAAATAGACCCTCAATTCTATGGCCAACTAATCTTCGACAAATCAGGAAAGAATATTCAATGGAAAAAAGACAGTCTCTTCAACAAATGGTGTGGGGAAAATTGGACAGCCACATGCAGAAGAATGAAACTGGACCATTTCCTTACACCACACACAAAAATAGACTCCAAATGGTTGAAAGACCTAAATGTGAGGCAGGAGTCCATCCAAATCCTAAAGGAGAACACAGGCAGCAACCTCTTTGACCTCAGCCGCAGCAACTTCTTCCTAGAAACATCACCAAAGGCAAAGGAAGCAAGGGCAAAAATGAAGTATTGGGACTTCATCAGGATAAAAAGCTTTTGCACAGCAAAAGAAACAGTAACAAAACCAAAAGACAACCGACAGAATGGGAGAAGATATTTGCAAATGACATATCAGATAAAGGGCTAGTATCCAAAATCTATAAAGAACTTATCAAACTCAACACCCAAGGAACAAAGAATCCAATCAAGAAATGGGCAGAAGACATGAACAGACATTTTTCCA